>NC_091567.1:29507918-29515418 GCF_042767895.1 Penaeus vannamei
CTCTCATCCATCACTCCTTCCAAGCTCCCTTCCTCTTTCCTTCCCTTCCTTCTCCCCTTTCCTTCTCCCTCCTTCCACTCCCGTCTCTTCCCCTCACTTCCACCCCCTCACTACTCCCCTCACCTCCCCATCCTTCTCTAATTTCTTTGTCCTTCCGTTTCAGCCCTATTTCTCGCAAGATGTCGAGACCACCCTCTTACCTCCCCACTCCTTCCTGCCTCTCTCCTCCCCCTCTTCCACCTTAATCCCCTTCCTCTCTTCGCCTCCTTCCCCACCCCTTCCTCCCCTCCACCTCCCCACCCCTCCCATCCTTCCCCTCCTTGCCCTCCCTCCAGCCCCATTTCTGCGCAAGACGTCGAGAGCATTTCCCTCCTCTTCCTTTACCTCCCTTCCATTACCCTCACTTCTTTCCCCTCCTTATCCCTCCTCTTCCCACCCCCCTCACCTCCTTCCCTCAATCCTTCCCTCATCTCCCCACCCTCCATCCTTCCCGTCTTGTCCCTCGTTAGCCCCATTTCTCGCAAGACGTCGAGACCATTCCTTCCTCCTTCCACCTTCTGCTCCCACTCCCTCCCTCTCTTCCCTTTCCCCTCTTCCCCATTCCTCCCTCCTCACCCTCCCTCCTCTCACACCTCGCCTTCCTCAGCTCCCCACACTCCATCCTTACACATCACCTGCCCATCCCCAATCCTCCCCACCCTCCACCCTTCCCTCCCCCACTCCTTCCCTCCCCTCCACCCTCTTCCACTCCCTCTTCAGCGCCCACTCCCTCCCACTCCTTCTTCCCTCCCCCTTCCCACTCCCTCCATCTCCACCTGCCCCCACCCCCCATCCCCCCGCCCCTCCACCCTACCCTCTCTCCCTCCCCACCCCCATCTCTCCCTCCCACCCCCATCCTTCCCTTACCCCTCACTCCCCTCCCTCTCTTTCTCCCACCCCCCATCCCCCCTACCCTCCACCCTTCCTCTTCCTTCGCTCCCTCCCCCAGCTCCTCCTTCCTTGCAAGACGTCAGAGACCACCCCCATCCTCTTCCCTCCCCACTCCCTCCCTCCTTATCCCTCTTCACATTTTTCCACTTCTCCTTCCACTCTCTTCCCTCCCCTCCCCTTACCCTCTTTCCGCTCCCTTCCTCTCTTCCCGGCAACCTCCCATCACTCCCCCATACCCCCATCCTTCCCACCCTCACTCCCTCCCTCTCTTTTCTGCCACCCCCCATCCCCCCTACCCTCCACCCTTCCCCTCTCAAGCCCTCCCCCAGCCCTCCTTCCTTTGCAAGACGTCGAGACCACCCCCATCCTCTCCTCCCTCCCCACCCTCCCTCCCTCCTATATCCCTCTTCACACCACTTTCCTTCCACTCCCTTCCTCCCCTCCCCTTACCCTCTTTCCACTCCCTTCCCTCTTCCCCAACCCCCATCCTCCCCCATACCCCCATCCTTCCCAACCCTCACTCCCTCCTCTCTTTTTCCCCACCCCCATCCCCCTATACCCTCCACCTTCCCTCCTCTCGCCCCTCCCCAGCCCTCGCTTCCTTGCAAGACGTCGAGACCACCCCCATCCTCTTCCCTCCCCCACTCCCTCCTCCTTATCCCTCTTCTTCACACCACTTTCCTTCCACTCCTTCCCTCCCCTCCCTTACCCTCTCTTTCCACTCCCTTCCCCTCTCTTCTCCCCAACCCCCATCCTCCCCCATACCCCCATCCTTCCCACCCTCACTCCCTCCCTCTCTTTTCCCCACCCCCCATCCCCCACCCCCACCCTTCCCCACCCTCCTCCCCACCCCCCACCCTTCCCTCCTCGCCCCTCCCCAGCCCTCCTTCCTCGCAAGACGTCCCTCGGTTCCTCGGCCGGAGAACCACACAATCCAAGGCGTTGGCTTGACGTGGCTTATCCAGCTTGGGTTTTTGGAGGATTTAAGTTTATCCTTTTGATCCAATCCTGGTCTTTTGGTCTTTTCATTTGCCTTTGTGCCTTTTTGCGACGTTTCGTTCCCCCTTTTTTCGTTTTTATTTATGCTTTCTTGTTCTTGTTGTTATTATCATTTTTTTTTCTTCGTTTCTGGTTTCTTCTACATGTTTTTTTATTTTATTTATTAACTTTTAAAATTGTTCTTCTACTTTGCCTATTAATTTTTCTTCTTCCTCTTCCTCTTCTTATTCTTATTCTTTTTCTTGTTCTTCTCCTTCTTTTACAATTCATCTTTCTCTCTGTTTTTCTTTCTTTCTTTCTTTTTTCTTTTTCTTGTTACATACTCTAGATGGCCACTGTTCCCTGTTCTCCATTTTTTTCTATTATGATGTAGAAAAAAAAGAGATAGTGATACGAATCAGAATATAAGTATATAAGAATAAGAAAAACTGATAAAGATAAGAAAAGAAAAGAAATAAGAATAAGAAATATAATGAAGAAAAAGATAGAAGAAATAAGAATAAGAAATATAATGAACGAAAAAAAGGCTAAGAAATAAGAACAAGAAATACAACGAAGAAAACAAAAAGAAAATAAATCAGAATAAAATAAATATATAACAAAAAAAAATAGATACAAAAAAAAAAAAAATCAAAAGATACAAAATCAAAAAAAGAAAAAAAACGAGAACAAACAGTCACAACAACAGCAATAACCCCCAAAAAAAAAAGATACAAAAATTAAAAAACAAAAAAACGAGAACAAATAGTCACAACAACGGCAATAGCTTCCCCCCAAAAAAAAAAGGAAAAAAAAAAAATGGCCGACTGAAAAGCACCAGGATTATCCGGTAATCCAATAGGGCCTAATGTCCGGTCCTGCAATTGATCTCCGGTGCAGCGGGAGAAGCCGCCCTCAAAAGGCATATTCCAATTTCCTTCGCTGCTCTCCTCTTGCCTCTCTCTTCATTCTTCGCTTTATTTCTCTTTCGTTCTCCTTTCTTTATTTGTTTTTGTTTTGTTTTTGTTTGTTTGTTTGTTTGTTTCTCTCTCTCTCTCTCTTCATTTTTTTTTTTTTTTACTTCATTCCTCTCTTCATTTCTCTCTCTCCATTTCTTTCGCTTCATTTCTTTCTCTCCATTTTTTTTTTATTCCTCTCTCTTCATTCTTCTCCCTTTATCCTTCTCTTTTTTCTTTCTCTTCGTTCCTCTTTCTTTACCCTTTTCCTCATTCCTCTTTCTTTACTTATCTCTTCTTTCTACTTTCTTCACTCCTTCCTTCATTCCTTTCCTCCTTTGCCTGCTCCTTCTTACGGAAAGGGGTGGAAGGAGGTGTGATAGATGGAGGATAAGGAAAGATTGAGAAGGAGATAATGAAGGAAAAACAAAAAAGAAGAGGGAGATAGGAGAGAGAAAGAAAAAAGGGGGAACAAAGCACAAGAAAAGAAAGGTAAGGAGAGGGAGACAGAGGAGAAAGAGAAGAATAGAAAGAAAGGGGAAGCAAGGAGAGAAAAAGAAAGAGAGAAACAGAGAAGGGCAGACAAACAGACAGACAAAGATACAAAAAATCAGAGCAAGAAAAGGAAAGAGACAGAAACGTAAAGAGAATTAAAGATAATCAGATAAAGAAGAAGAACATATAAAGAGGCAAAAAACAAATCTTTCCGTCTGTTAAGCAAACTAAAAGAGGGGAGAGGAGGAGGGGAGGGGAGGGGAGGAGGGGAGATGAGGGAGGGCTGTGGAGGAGGGAGAGAGAGGGGAAGGGGAAGAGGAGAGAGGAGAGAGGGGGAAGAGGAGGGAGAGGGAGGAGGGAGGAGGAGGGAGGGGAGGCTGTGGAGGAGGGAGGGAGAGAGGAGGAAGGGGGAGAGAGAGAGGGAGAGGGGACAAGGAAAGAAGAGAGAGAAAGGAGAGAGAGAGAGAGAGAGAGAGAGAGAGAGAGAGAGAGAGAGAGAGAGAGAGAGAGAGAGAGAGAGAGAGAGAGAGAGAGAGAGAGAGAGAGAAGGAGAGAGAGACAGAGAGAGAGAGAGAGAGAGAGAGAGAGAGAGAGAGAGAGAGAGAGAGAGAGAGAGAGAGAGAGATAGAGAGAAAGAGAAAAAGAGAGAGAGATCAAAAGCGAGATAGAGAAAGAGAGAGCAACAGCCACGGAGCGAGTGAAGAAAAAAGAAAGAAAAGAAAAAAAAACGAAAAAAAAGAAAACATAAAAAAATATAAAAAAATCGAAAATTGTTGACTCTACGTACGGATAAGATTCTTAAATCTCCTTTGAACGAATGCATCGGTCAAGAGAGGCTTTTTGTCCGGATAATTTTCCCCGGATAATGCCTCTTATCATTAGTTGATTACACGTGCGTTCTCTCGAGGGAGGGGGGAAGGGGGAGGGGTTAAGAGGAGGGAAGGGGAGGGAAAGAGAAGAGGGGAGGGGAGGAGGAAGAGGAGGGGGATTGAGGGGGACAGAGGGAGGGAGGGGGAGGGGAGGGTTAAGAAGGGAGGGGAGGGGTTAGAGGGGATGGAAGGGGAGGGAGGGTTAAGAGGGGATGGAAGGGGAGGGGAGGGAGTGGGGGAAGAGAAGAGAGGGGGGGGAGGAAGGGAGGGAGAGGAGAGGAGATTGAGGGGGACAGAGAGGAGAGGAGAGGAAGGGAGGAGGGAAGGGGAAGGGGAGCGGGAGATGGAGGAGGATTTGGGAGGGCAGAAAGGAGGGAGGAGGAGGGGGGAGGGTTAAGAGGGGAGGGAGGGAGAGAGGAGGGAAGAGGGAGGGGACGGAAGGGAGGGTAGGGGTGAGGGGACAGAGGAAGGAGGGAGGGAGGAGGGGGGGTTACGAAAGAAGGGAAGGGTTAAGAGGGAGGGGAGGGGGAGGGAAGGGAGGGGTTAAGAGTGAGGTTAAGAGGAAAGGGAAGGGTTAAGAGGAGGAGGAAAAGGGGGTTTAAGAAGGGAAGGGAAGGTTAAGAGGGGGAGGGGAGGGGAGAGGTTAAGAGGAAAGGGAAGAAGAAAGGGAGTGGAAAGGAAGAGCGAAGATAGGAAGAAACAGTGGAAGAGGATGGGACGAAGAGCAAGACAGAGGAAAGAGGAGGAAGAAAAACGGAAGAAGAAGTACAAAGATCCGTGAATAAAAAGGGAAAGGGAAAGACCGGCGCTGAAGAGAGGAAGAGAGAAGACAGAAGACAAAGAAGGAAACCAGAAGAGAAAAACAAAACAAGAAGAGGAGAAGGAAAGAAGAAGAGGAAAAAGACAAGAAGATGAGAAGGAAAGAAGAAGAGGAAAAATACAAGAAGAGGAGAAGGAAAGAAGAAGAAGAAGAAAAAGAAAAAGGAGAAGGAAAGAGAAAAAGAAGAAATATAAAGACAAAGATTAGCTATTCGTGGGTGATAAACAGAAAACGGGGAAAAATAGAGCATGATATTTTGGGCAACTTTAATATGCGTTTTTTTAATGCAAATCCGAACATCCGCGGATTCAAGATGGAGGAGGAGGAGAGAGATACGGAAGATAACTGCGAGAAAAGTAGATAGAGAGAAGAAAGAGGACATAGTGGAAAGGGAGAGGAAGATAGGGAAGAGAGATATGGAAGATAGATTGGAGGAGAGAAAAGTAGATAGAGAGAAAAGTAAACACAGAAAAGAAGGAAAAGAGGAGACGAAGAGAGAAACGAGGAAGATTTGAAAGAGAAGAGGATATGCACGAAGAGAGGAAAGAGGAAACAGAGGAAAGAGATAAGAGGGGAGAAAAGGAAGAGAGAAAAGAGATAAGAAGAGAGAGAGAGGAAGATGGGAGAAAAGAAAGAGAGAAAAGAGGAGGAGGAGAGAAAAAGAAAGAGAAGAAAGAAGAGAGACAAGAAACTGAGAAAACCAAACAAAGAAATCAGAATTTAAAGAGACAGAAAGAGGGCAAGAAAGAGAAAGAGACGCTAAAGAGACGAAGAGATAAGGAGACCCAAGACGTTCCCTCCGTCGTCTTGAGAATGCATCGGCTTGGCTTCATTCCTTCGGAGGATTTGCAGGAGTGATCTGGGGGCGATTAGGGTGATCCTGCGTCTTA
Source organism: Penaeus vannamei (assembly GCF_042767895.1). Taxonomy (NCBI): domain Eukaryota; kingdom Metazoa; phylum Arthropoda; class Malacostraca; order Decapoda; family Penaeidae; genus Penaeus; species Penaeus vannamei. The sequence continues at coordinate 29,513,857 of NC_091567.1, forward strand.
GTGTGGGAGGGGGGAAGGGGGAGGGAGAGAGAGAATGGGTGGGGGGAAGGGGGGGGGAGTGGGAGGGGGGAGTTGGAGGAAGAATGGGTGGGGGAGGGGAAGAGCAGAAGGTGGAGGAGAAGGGGGGGGAGTGGGAGGAGGGGGAGGAAGGGGGTGGGGGAGGGGGGGAGAAGAAAGGGTGGGGGAAGGGGGAGGGGAGGGAGGGGGGAGGAAGGGAGGAAGGGAGAGAGTGGGAGGAAGGGTAGGGGGAGGTGGAGGGAGAGTGGAGGGATGAGGAGGGGGAGTGGGAGGGTAGGGAGGAAAGGGGGAAGGGGTGAGGGAGGGGGAGGAGAGATTGGGGGAAGGAAGAGGAGGGAGGGGAGGAGGGAGGGAAGGAGGAGGGGAGGGGAGGAGTGGAGAAAGGAGAGAGAGGGGGAGAGAGATTGAGGGGAAGGAGAGAGGGAGGGAGAGAGAGAGAGAGAGAGAGAGAGAGAGAGAGAGAGAGAGAGAGAAGAGAGAGAGAGAGAGAGAGAGAGAGAGAGAGAGAGAGAGAGAGAGAGAGAGAGAGAGAGAGAGAGAGAGAGAGAGAGAGAGAGAGAGAGAGAGAGAGAGAGAGAGAGAGAGAGAGAGAGAGAGAGAAAGAGAGAGAGAGAGAGAGAGAGAGACAGGCAGGCAGACAGAAACAGAGACAGAGAGAGAGACAGAGCGACAGAGAGAGAGGGGGAGGGAGGGAGAGAGGGAGAGAGAGAGAGAGAGAGAGAGAGAGAGAGAGAGAGAGAGAGAGAGAGAGAGAGAGAGAGAGAGAGAGAGAGAGAGAGGGAGGGAGGGAGGGAGGGAGGGAGGGAGGGAGGGAGGGAGGGAGGGAGGGAGGGAGGAAGGAAGGAAGGAAGGAAGAAGAGACATAATATAAAAGGAATAATCATCAATAGAAGAATACACGAGAAAACTTAATCTCAGGCTTTGAAAAAAATAATAATGATTACGATAAAAGTATAGAGAGGCAACATATGACAAATGGAGGGAGAGGGAACACATGATAAAAGATAAAGAAAGAGAAAACATCAATTCAAAACGACTGACAGTTTTGTGAGGTTCGCGACCCTACCCCCCCCCTCCCACCCCCACTTCCTCTCTCACTCCCCCTTCTCCTATCTTCTCTCCTCTCCCTTCCCCCACCGAATCTCCGTCCCTCCTCCTTCGCCACCTTCTCTCCATCCGCCCCCCTTCTCCCACCCTCTCTCCATTACCTCCTTCCATCTCTTCCCTTCTCCCTCCCTCCCCCTTCACTTCTGTTTCTTCCCCTCCCTCCCTTATTCCCACTTTCCTTTCTCCACCCTCCACACTCCACCACCTCCCCAACCTCCTCCATCCTCCACTGTCCACTACCTCCCCCTCCCCCTCCCACCCTCCACAACTTCCCCCTCCATCCTCCCCCACTCCTCCCCCCCACTACCTCCCCATCCACCCTCCACCCTCCACTACCTCCCCCTCCCCTTTTCCCTTCACCGTCCACCCTCCACTACCTCCCCATCCTCCCCCTCCTCCCCCTCCACTACCTCCGCATCCCCCTCTTTCCCCACCCT
>NC_091567.1:29527918-29532918 GCF_042767895.1 Penaeus vannamei
GGGCGGGGGGGTCGGGGTACAGGGAGGGGAAGAAGGGACTGAATAAAAAGATTGAAAAAAGAAACGGGACAAAGGGAGGGAAGGAGATTAGGGTAGAAGGATGGCAGAGGAATCGGAATACGGGAGAAGGGGAAGAAGGAGAGAGACAGATAAAGAGGAAAAGAGGCAGAGTAGAGAGAGAGAAGGACATGAAAAGAGACAGAAAAATAAAACGAAAAAGAGGGAGAATAGAGAGAAATAAGGAGAGGAAAAGAGACAGAAAAAAAACGGATAACAGGCAGAGTAGAAGGAAGGGACGAAGAGCCAGAAACGGAGAAGAAATCGAGGGGGGATGTACGGGCGGGGGTAAGGGGGGGGGGGCGGGGGGCGAAGGTGAGGGTGTAGGCGTGTGAAGAAGCGTGACCTCCTACCCCTCCTCACCCCCCCCCCTCTCCCCCCCCTCCCCATCACGCAGCGGGGGGCGCGCAGGACCCCCCGGGGAGCTGTTGGTGGAATCCTGTCAACGCTTGAACTGGCGACTCCTCTTTCCACACCTTCTCTCGCCTGCTCTTCCTGCTTGCGAGCCCTCCTCCTCCTCCTCCTCTTCCTCTTCTTCCTCTTTCTCCTCTTTCTTGCTGGTCCTCCTCCTCCTTCTTGTGGGCCCTCCTCCTCCTCCTCTTCCTCTTCTTCCTCCTTCTTGCTGGTCCTCTTGGTCTTCCTCTTCTTGTCCTTCCCATTCTTCTTTTTTTTTTCTCTTTCTCTATAATTTTTTTTTTCCTGCTTGTGAGTCCCCCTCCTCCTCCTTTTCTTCTTCCTTTTTCTTGTTGGTCCTCCTCCTCTCCTGCCTCCTCCTCTTTCTTGTTGGTCCTCTTGATCTTCCTCCTCTTTCTTACTGGTCCTCTTCCTCTTTCTTGCAAGTCCTCTTCCTCTTGCTCCTCTTTATTGCTGGTCCTCTTGGTCTTCCACTTCCTACTTCTCTTCCACTTCTCTACAATTCTCCTGTTCTTCCGTGTTTTTTTTTGTTTGTTTTTCTTAATGCTTGCGAGTCCTCCTCTTTCTCCTCTTCCTCCTCTTTCTCCTTTTTCTTATCGGTCCTCTTGCTCTTCCTCTTCCTTCTTGTCTTCCACTTCTTTATATTTCTCCTGTTTTTCTGTTTCTTCTTGCTTACGAGTCCTCCCCCTCCTCCTCTTCTTCCTCTTTCTTGGTGGTCTTCTTTCTCTTCTTCTTTCTTGTTCTCTTCCACTTCTCTATAATTCCCCTGTTCTTCTGTGTATTATTTTTTTCTTCCTGTTTGCTAGACCTCCTCCTCTTCCTCTTCCTCCTCTTTCTTGCTGGTCCTCATACTCTCCCTCCTCTTCCTCTTTCTTCCTCTTTTTTGCTTCTCTATAATTCTCTTGTTCTTCCGTTTCTTTCTTTTCTTCCTGCTTGCGAATCCTCCTCCTTCTCTTCCTCCTCTTTCTTGCTGCTCTTACTCTTCCTCGTCTTTCTCTTCCTCTTCCTTGTTCTCTTCCACTTCTCTATAATTCTCCTGTTTTTCTGTGTCCTTTTTTCTTCCTGTTTGCGAGACCTCCTCCTCTTCCTCTTTCTTGCTAGTCTTCCTCCTCTTACTCTTCCTATTCCTTCTTTTCTTCAACTTCTCTATAATTCTCCTGTTCTTTCGTGTCTTTTTTTCTTCCTTTTCCTTTGACTCCTCTTTCTTGTTGGTCTTCCTGCTCTTTCTCCTCTTCTCCCCCATCTCCCTCCTTCTCCCTCCTCCGTCGCCTGTTCTCCATTTCCTTGAACCTCTCTTTTTCTTCTTTTCTACTTCTACCTCTTCTCTCTCCTACTTATTCCCCTTTTCTCTCTCCTTTTTTCCATTTCTCTCTCTCCCTTATACCCATTCTCTTTCTCCTTTATTCTCATTCTCTCTCTCCTTTATTCCCATTCTAATCCATCCCCATGTTCTACTTTCTGACGACCCCCTTATCTCCCAGCCCCATCCCGTCCCCCCCCCTCTACTTTACCCCCCCCCCATCCCGTTCTCTTTACTCCTACTCCCCTTCACCACTTTACTCCCACCCCCCACTCCTTCCTCTCCCTCTCCCCCTCTAGCCACTCCCACTCACCTAGCCCTACCCCCACCTCGTCCCTCCTCCCCCATTCCCTACTCCCCAATTTCTCCCCCTCCCTTAACCCCCCGATTCCCTACACCCTTCCCCCATCCCCTTATCCCCCCACTCAACCCCGTCCACTCCTTCACCATTCCCTACTCCCCCGTTTCTCCCCCTCCCGTCCCCACTCTCCTCTCCCCATCCCCTACTACCACCCCTCCTCCATGCCCCCACCCCTCCCGTCCCTCCACCTCCCTACATCCCCTACTCACACCCTCCCGTTCCTCCCCCCTCCCATCCCTCCTCCCCCTCCCTTCCCTCCTCCCCCCTCTCGTCCCCTCTCCTCCCCCTCCCGCCCCTCCTCCCCCTCCCGTCCCCTTCCCCCACACTCTGTCCCCCCCCCTCCCCCCCCCTCCCCTGAGCGCGCCTGACCCCCGCAAAGAGGGACGAGTTAGTGGCATTGGCCGCGTCATAAGCGTCACGACTTGGAGGTACTTGCGATGCCCCCCCCTCCCCCCTCTCGCCCACTTCTCCCCCCTACCTCCTATCTCCTTAGGCATTCCCTCGTACACCCTATACACCCCTATTATCCCTCCCTGGCACTCCCTCCTACCCCCTCTCGCCCACTTCTCCCCCCTACCCCCTATCTCCCTATTCTCCCTCCCTGGCACTCCCTCCTACCCCTATACACCCCTATTCTCCTCCCTATCCCTTATCTCCCTATTCTCCCTCCCTGGCAGTCCCTCCTACCCCCTATACACCCCTATTCTCCTCCCTATCCCTTATCTCCTTATTCTCCCTCCAAGGCAGTCCCTCCTACCCCCTATACACCCCTATTCTCCTCCCTATCCCTTATCTCCTTATTCTCCCTCCCTGGCACTCCCTCCTACCCCTATACACCCCTATTCTCCTCCCTATCCCTTATCTCCCTATTCTCCCTCCCTGGCAGTCCCTCCTACCCCCTATACACCCCTATTCTCCTCCCTATCCCTTATCTCCTTATTCTCCCTCCAAGGCAGTCCCTCCTACACTCTATACACCCCTATTCTCCTCCCTATCCCTTATCTCCTTATTCTCCCTCCATGGCAGTCCCTCCTACACCCTATACACCCCTATTCTCCTCCCTATCCCTTATCTCCTTATTCTACCTCCATGGCAGTCCCTCCTACACCCTATACACCCCTATTCTCCTCCCTATCCCTTATCTCCTTATTCTCCCTCCCTGGCACTCCCTCCTACCCCTATACACCCCTATTCTCCTCCCTATCCCTTATCTCCTTATTCTCCCTCCATGGCAATCCCTCCTACACCCTATACACCCCTATTCTCCTCCCTATCCCTTATCTCCTTATTCTACCTCCATGGCAGTCCCTCCTACACCCTATACACCCCTATTCTTCCTCCTATCCCCTATTCTCCTCCCTGTCTTACCCCTACCCCCTATTCTCCCTCCTATCTCCAATACCCCCTTATTCTCCCCCCTATTCGTCTATTCTCCCTTCTTGTCTTCCTCCTTACCCCTTATACCCTTCCCCCCCCCCCCCTGATCTCACCATTGCCCCTATACGCCCCTGTTCTCCCTCCCTGTCTTCCCCTACCCCCCTATACCCCCCAATGCCCCCGTCCTCCCCCTACCCCCTATACCCTCCCCCTACCCCCTACCCCCTATACCCTCCCCCTACCCCCTATACCCTCCCCCTACCCCCTATACCCTCCCCCTACCCCCTATACCCTCCCCCTACCCCCTATACCCTCCCCCTACCCCCTATACCCTCCCCCTACCCCCTATACCCTCCCCCTACCCCCTATACCCTCCCCCTACCCCCTATACCCTCCCCCTACCCCCTATACCCTCCCCCTACCCCCTATACCCTCCCCCTACCCCCTACCTCCTATACCCCCTATACTCTCTGTCTTGCATCCTACCCCCTATACCCCTCCTTTCCCCCTCCCTTAGCTCCCCGTAGTCCTTATACTCCCTAGTTCTCCTTCCATGTCCTCGATCCTACATCTTTTCTTCTATCTCTCCCTATCTACTTTCTTTGTACCCTCTCTACCCCCTTTTTTATTTATTTTTTCATATATTTTTTACTTGTGTTTTCCTCATTTTCCTTCTCGTGTGTATCCTATTTTTCTCCTCTCTCTTCTCCTTCCTATACCTTTATATCCCCCCATCTACTTTTTTCTGTATACTCTCTTCCCCCTTATTTGTTCTTTTTTTTAGATTCCCCTCATTTTCCTCCTCGTGTGTCTCTGTATCCTATTTTTCTCATCTCTCTTCTCCTTCCTCCATCTTATGTTCCCCATCTTTTTCTGATTCTCTTTCGTCCCCAGTTTTCCTCCGTCTCTCCTTCCTTTCACCATTATTCTCATTTCTCGCTATTCTCTATTCCATCTTCCTCTCTTCCTCTGTTTTTCCCGTTACTCTTTCCGTTCCTTCTTCTCTACCTTTATCCTCATATTTCCTTTTATCTCCTTCTCATCTCTTCTTCTTCCTCCTTTACATCCTCGTCTTTCTCTTTTCCTCTTCTAGCTCCTCATTTCCATCATCTTTATTATCCCCATTTTTAATATTATTGTTATCATTATCATTATCAGTATCATCATGATGTTTATCATCATTGTTACCATTATTATTATCATTATTGATACCATTGTTATAAATAGTATCGTTATTAGCATCGCTGTTATTACTATTATCATTGCTACTGTTATTATTTTTATGATCATTATCATTATTATCGCTGTTATGATCATTATTGTTGTTATCATTTGTTGTTGCTGTCATCATTATCATTATCATTACCGTCATCACCATCATCACATCATCATCATGATTATCATTATCATTATTATTATTATCATTATTATTGTTATCATCATTATCATTATTATTGTTATTATCATTGTTATCACTATCAGCATTATCAT
>NC_091567.1:29537918-29542918 GCF_042767895.1 Penaeus vannamei
AGAGAAAAAAAAAGAACGAGAATTAACGAACCGAACACAAAAGTCGGAGCGCAACCCTTCCCGCCCGGCGAAGGTCCCCCACAAAAAACAGGAACGGAGGAATGACCGTTGCATCAATCATCTAGCACTCCCCTTGCAAAACTCATGAAAATGTGATCGTTAGTTTATACACACACAAAAAAAGGAGGAGAGAAGAGAACTCACGCTGCAATAGGTGCTCAATTATCCTCATTAGCAGATACACTCCCGCCCTACACCCACGAGTGCTCCGGGTCAGGGATTCCTGGATAGCGTCGGGGTGGTGTCCCTGTGTGTGTACATCTACACCGCCTTGACTCCGACGGGGACAACAAATTAGGCGATGTTTAAGAGGCAGGAGGGAAGGAAAGGAAGGAGGAGGGGGGAGGGAGGGAAAGGATGGGAAGGGGAGGGGAGGAAGGAAAGGGTGGGGGAAGGAGGGGGATGGGAAGGGAAGGGAGGAGGGAGGAGGGAAGGAAAGGAGGGAGGAGGGGGGAGGGAGGGAAAGGATGGGAAGGGGAGGGGAGGAAGGAAAAGGAAGGAGGAGGAGGGAGGGAGGGAAAGGATGGGAAGAGAGGGGAGGAAGGAAAGGGTGGGGGAAGGAGGGGGATGGGAAGGGAAGGGAAAGGGAGGAGAGGAGGGAGGAGGGGGGAGGGTGGGAAGGAAAGCTAGGAGGGGGAGGAGGAGGATGGGAAGGAAAGGAAGGGAGGGGAGGAAAAGAAGGAGGGGGAGGGGGGAGGGAAGGAATGGAAGGATGAGGGATGAGGGAGGGAAAGGATGGGAAGGGGGAGGAGGGGGAAGGAAAGGGAAGGGAGGGGGAGGGAAGGAAGGGTATGAGAGGGGAGGGAGGGAAGGGTATTGTGGGGAAGGCAGGGGAGGGAATGGAGGGGGAGGGATAGAAAGGAAGAGAAAGAGGAGGCAAGAGGAAAGGAAAGGTAGGGGGAGGGGAAAGGAAAGGGGGAGGCCAATAAGAAGGGTAAAGGGAAAGAAAGGCAGGGGGCGAATGAAAGGGAAAGGGAGGAAGGAAAGTGAGGGAGAGATGAAGGTAAGAAAAGGGTAAGTAGGAAGGAAACGGAGGAGGACAGGGAAAGAGGGAGAGAGAGAGGAGAAACGGGAAGAAACAAAGAAGAGGGGGAGGGAAAAGGAAACGAAAGAGGAGACTAAGGAAAAAAAGGAGAGGAAGGAAAATAGAGAGCGAAGGTGAAGATGAGAAGGGAAAAGAGAGCAGAGAAGAGGAGCAAAAAAGAATGAGAGGAGGGAGAAGAAAAAGAGAAATAGTAAAAAATCAAAACAACGAAGAAAATTAGACAAAGCAAACGAAAATCAAAAGAAAAAAATAGCTGAGAGGGCGTTCGAAAGAATGATTTGAAAAAGAATGAAAGAAAGAAAGAAAAAAATCAACGAAAAAGAACTGAAACCGAACTGGAATAAGAGCGAAAGAGAAAAGGAGTAAAAGATAAATCACAAAGAAAAACCTGGAAAAGCTTCGAGAGGTTTCCCGCTGCGCTGGATATTCGCGGAGGGTTTATACCGACGGTCAAATTTCGCGCCTTTTTAACAAAGGGAATTTATACGTGTTTATTCAGGCTTCCGCTCGGCCGTTGGGCTCGGGTCGGGCGCCGGCCGAGGGTCGCTCTGCTCTTTGATTCTTCCTCTTTGGGGGCCGTTGGTTCTCTGTCTGTGTATATGTATATGTATATATATATATATATATATATATATATATATATATATATATATATATATATATATATATATATATATATATACACACACACCATATATGGGTGTGAGGGTTTGTACATATATATATACATATATATGTGTGTGTATGTGTATGTATATATGTATATATATATATATATATATATATATATATATATATATATATATATATATATATATATATATATAAATATATATATATATATATATATATATATATATATATATATATATATATATATATATATATATACATGTATATACATGCATACATACACATATATACATACCACAACGCGCGCGCACACACACACACACATACACACATATATATATATATATATATATATATATATATATATATATATATATATAAATATATATATATATATATATATATATATATATATATATATATATCATATATATGTAAGTTTATATATATATATATATATATATATATATATATATATATATATATGTATATATATAATATATATATACATATATATAATATACATATATATATATATATATATATATATATATATATATATATATATATTCATTTATTTATATATGTATATATATGTATGCTTATAATTCTTTTAATCTATTCAGAGATCTCATCTTACTCCTGTACTTTCTCCATTACGATTTCCATTAATCCTTTCGTTTCATCTATTTCATTGTCATTCATGAGTGTTCATCTACATCTTAACCAACATCTAATAAGAATTAAAAGCTAAAAGTTCAAATATATATTTTTTCTTCCTCTTTCAGAAATATGGACTCATTTCTCTCGTTCTTTTATGCGGACGTTTCCTCTCCTTGTTTCTCATCCGTAACCAGAGGATTTCAAAGGTCGAACTGCTCTCCAGATTGGCTGCTTCGTCTTGCAAAACTGGATTGCAAAGAACTGTTGGCTTTTTCTGGTTTTCGTTTGATGGGAAAGGAAGTATAGGATTAAAAGTCTTATGTTGGTTCTGCTCGTGTTTTGTTTGTCTTTAATTCATTAATAAGGTTTTGTAGTTCATTTACTGTAATAAAATTCTGAATATAGTTGGCGGTTATGTTTTTTGTTTATTAAAAAAAAATTCTGGGTCTCTTTTTTGCTTTGTGTGCTTCTCCCTTCCTCTTTTCCACGCTTTTTCTCTCTCTGTTTCTCCCTTCCTCACTACCTCATTCTCCCTTCATCCCTCTCCCTCTCCTATCTCTCTCTCTGTTTTCCACCTTTCTCTCTCTCTACCTGCCTCTCTCCCCATCTCCCTCTGCCCCCCTACCTCTCTCTCTCTCTTTCTTTATTCGTCCTTCTCTTCTCTATCTTTTTCTTCGCGTCCACCCCTCTTCCTCTATTCGCCCAAAGCCTTTTCTTACTGATGGAAAATAAAGGCTTCTTACACAACCTATCACGAGAGAATGAACTGTTACCTGCAGATATTTTACACTACTTTTGGCAGAAATTTATATATATACATATATGTGTGTGTGTGTGTGTGTGTGTGTGTGTGTGTGTGTATTGTAACTAGATATTCTTCCTGGTTTCACGTACTCGTAGGAAGAAAGAGAAGATGATGTGTGCATGCGAAACGATAAACTTTTGGTCAGTATATTAAACAACCAAGTACAATGGTCAAATATGGTTTAATGGTCAAGACTGACGTAGTTTCTACAATAACAACCAGGACGACATACGAAAATACTTCTGTTAACTTAACACAACTTAACACTGAATGCAGTGTAACAACAAACATATTTTATTTTTTATTTTTCTTCTCAAAATAATCGAAATCATTTTATCACTCCATAAGAGTCAAATAACACCGACTTTCAATAATACTTACACCCCAAATAAAAGAAAAAAACACAAGAAAATAAATAATGGCTCAAAAAGAAAAAAAGAATAAAAAAGAAAGAAAGAAAGAGAGAAAAAAGAAAGAAAGAAAGAAAGAGAGAAAGAAAGAAAGAGAAAAGGGAAGAAAGAAAGAGAGAAAGAAAGAAAGGAAGAAAGAAAAGAAAGAAATATGAAAAACAATAAAGATACACTTCACATCCGCAAATAGCACAAATCACCTTCTGGTCCTGAAACCCGACAGTTATTCATCTCCAAACCCAAGCACATTATCATTACATTCATCTCCTGAAGTCCTCTCACTACGAGTGTTGATATCGATAAAGGGAAACCCTCTGATGAAACCTAAGCCATAAAACTGCCATCTTCAGCGATTCCGGAACCCCTTGTTAAGTTCCCAGTCAAGCCGGCAAACCCCCTTGCTCGATTGGGGATTGGGGGTCTATCCTCTGTTAGCTCAGTCTGAGATTAGGTGAGATTCGTGGGCTTTTGGTTGGGTTAGGTTAAGCCAGTTTGTATTAGGTTTTGTTAGGTAAGTTAAGTCAGTTTAGGTTAGGTTTTGCTAGGTTAAGCCAGTTAGGTTAAGTTTGGTTAAGCTAGTTTAGACTAGATTTTGCTAGGTTAAGTTAAGCCAGATTATATTAAGTTTTGTTAGGTTAAGTTAAGCTAGTTTGTTGTTAGATTTTGTTAGGTTAAGTTAAGCTAGTTTAGGTTAGGTTTGGCTAGGTTAAGCCAGTTAGGTTAAGTTTGGTCAAGCTGGTTTAGGATAGATTTTGCTAGTTTCAGCTAGTTTAGGTTAGATTTTGCTAGGTTATGCCAGTTTATATTAAATTTTGTTAAGTTAAGTTAAGCCAGTTTAAGTTAGGTTTTGCTAGGTTACGGTAAGCCAATTTAGGCTAGGTTAAGTTATGAATGAATGAAGACAAGTTAAAGATGGCTTATTTTAGCTTAGGATTGGTTAGATTAGAGTAAATTAAACTACTAGAGTTTATTTATTAGAGTATATTAAAGATAAAAGTATATCAAAGTTTAAGTTAAGTTAGATTAGGTTAGTTAGGCGAAATTACTGAATACCGAAAGTTGTTCTCGGGCCTTCATTTTTATATAGTAAAGTATAAACGTGTAGATCCCTGTATGATGTAATAAATAAATAAAAAATACGAATTCAAAAGACGATAAAAAATAATCTTACTTTGCAGATGAATAATTTTAAAATTTGTTGCAACATCGTAAAACACTATTCAATTGTGCAATGTTGATGAAATTACTATAAGAAGAGCCATCGTATTTGATAAGTTTTAGTGATTCCTTTCAATCAACATCTCTCTCTCTCTCTCTCTTCCTCTCATCTCCTTCTTCCAATCTCCCTCTCTTTCTTCCTCCTTCCTCTTAAAAATCAGGATAC
>NC_091567.1:29562918-29565418 GCF_042767895.1 Penaeus vannamei
AGAGAGAAAGAGAGAGAGAGAGAGAGGGAGTAGTGGGGGGTAGAAGAAAATATAAATAAGACAAGAAAATGAAAAAAAAAGGTTTACCACAAGTTTTGGTCTAAACCTAACAACAAGTTAAATCACTTTGGAATTGCATTTTGTGGGTGAGTCACTTACTAATTACCCTCTGAGATGATGAGGGGGGAGGGGAAGGAGGGAAGGGGAACAGGGAAGGGGGAAAGAGGGGAAGGAAGGAGGAGAGAGGGAGGGGAACGGAGGAGAGGGGAGAAGGGAGAAGGAGAAGGGGGAAGGGGGGAGAGGGAGGGGAATGGGGGACGGAGGAGAGAGGAGGGGAACCGGTGAGGGGGAGAGAGGACAGGGGAAAGGGGAAGGAGGAGAGAGGGGAAGGGGCAGGGAGAGGGGCGGGGGGGGGGGAGAAGGGAGAAGGGAAGGGAGAAGGGGGAAGGGGGAGAGAGGGATGGGGAAAGGGGGAAGGGGAAAGGGAAAGGAAAGGGAGGGAGGAGGAGGGAGGAGGAGGAGGTTTTTGGTAGAGGAGGGGGAGGAGAGGAGGAAGGGGAGGAGAAAGGAAGGTGAGGGATGAGTGAGGGGAAGAGGGGAGGCTGGAGGAGGTATAGGGAGGGAAGAGGAGTAGGGGAGAGGGAGGAGGATGGGAAGAGGGTTTTCGGGGTGAGGAGGAAGGGAGGAGGAGAAGGAGAAGGAGGGAGTAAGAAACGAGGTGAGAGAGGAAGGGAGAAAAGGGGTGGGAAAGAGTTGAGAGGATGGAGGAAGAGGGGAGGGGAAGGGGAGGTTCTGAGAGGGGGATAGAGAGAAGGAAAGGGAAGGAAGAAGATAGGGAAAGGGTTAAAGGAGGGGAAAGGGTGAGGAGAGGGATAGTTACAAGGACTTGGAGGGGAGTGGGGGAATGGGGAGAGGGGGGATCAGTATCTACTCCCATCCCCTACCCCCCTTTCCCCCTCCCTCCCAATACCCCTTACCCTCACTTCATGCTCCTCCATTTAAGGTTTCGGAACAATTAATAAAGAAATGGAGAATAGGAAGGAGAAGAAAAAGATGAAAGAGAAAGAAGAAGAAGGAAGAGGAAAATATATAATAAAGAGGAAAGAGGAGGAAATGTATGGAGGAAAACGATCATAGAAAATGGTAAGAAACGGGAAGAAGGAATAAGAGAAGACTATAATAAAGAGGGGGGTAGATGAAGATACAGAAAAAAATGAGAACAGGAATCACAAGGAGATAAAACGGATAAGAAAGCAAAATCAATGATAACGAAGAACAAGACGAAAAAGGAGAAAAAAAATTAACATCCACACATAAGCACACATATAAACACACACACACATACACAAATGCACGTACACATAAACAGTCACCCGCCCACAGGCACACTGGCAAACGTGCACGATCAGAGAAAAAGCACACACACGCACACGCACACATACACACACAAATGCACGTACACATAAACACACACGCCCACAGACACACCGGCAAACGGATAAGTAGATACTAAAATACCACTTGCAAACACATAAAACTTACACACTTCTACATATCTTAACACAAAGGATCACACATACGCAAACTCACACACACTCACTGAAGTACACACACGCTCATGTACAAATACAGACATAGATTTTGAATATTTGTGATTAAAAGATAATTTTGGAGATTCTCGAATAAAAAGGCAAGGGATAAATAATTGCTATTGTCTTTGGCCTCTTTCTTCTGTAATAAATCTAATTGTCTCTTCTTTCCTTCATCTTTCAGCTTCCCTTCCATTTATCCTCTTCTCTCTCTCTCTCTCTCTCTCTCTCTCTCTCTCTCTCTCTCTCTCTGTCTCTCTCTCTCTCTCTCTCTCTCTCTCTCTCTCTCTCTCTCTCTCTCTCTCTCTCTCTCTCTCTCTCTCTCTCTCTCTCTCTCTCTCTCTCTCTCTGCTCAGTCTCTGCTCTCTCTCTCTCTCTCTCTCTCTCTCTCTCTCTCTCTCTCTCTCTCTCTCTCTCTCTCTCTCTGCTTTCTCAGTCTCTGCTCTCCTTCTCGTCTCTCTCTCTCTCTCTCTCAGTCTCTGCTTCCGTTTCTCTCTCTCTCTCTCTCTCTCTCTCTCTCTCTCTCTCTCTCGTCTCTCTCTCTCTCTCTCTCTCTCTCTCTCTCTCAGTCTCTGCTTCGTCTCTCTCTCTCTCTCCTCTCTCTCTTTGCTCTCTCTCTCCTCTCTCTCTCTCTCTCTCTCTCTCTCATCTCTCCTCTCTCCTCTCTCTTTCCCTCTCTCCTTCCTCCTCTCTTCCCTCTTCAGTGCTCCTTTTTTCTCTACTACCTATCTTTCATATCCCTTTGATTACCCTTTCCTCTTCTCCTTCCTCTTTAACACTCTCCAGTACCTGTTTCACACCCGATCTTTTGATCTTCTTCCCTCACCGTTTATCGCTTTTTCTTGCCTGTCCTCTATTCTCTTGACACTCGTTTCTTCCTCTCCTTCCTTTCTTCCCTCTCCTATCCTTTC
>NC_091567.1:29585418-29587918 GCF_042767895.1 Penaeus vannamei
TTGCGTATGTACATATATGTATATATATATATATATATATATATATATATATATATATATATATATGCGTGTGTGTGTGTGTGTGTGTGTGTGTGTGTGTGTGTGTGTGTGTGTGTGTGTGTGTGTGCGTGTGTGTGTGTGTGTGTGTGTGTTTGAGTGTATGTTTTTGTATGTTTGTATATATCTGTGTGTCTGTGTGCATATATATACATGCATACGCACACACACACAAATACACAAATGTGTGTCTGTGTGTGTGTGTGTGTGTCTATATTTATCTATCTATCTATCTATCTATCTATCTATCTACATATATATATATATATATATATATATATACATATATATATACATATACATATATATATGTATATATAGATAGATAGATAGATAGATAGATAGATAGATAGATAGATAGATAGATAGATAGATAGAGATAGATAGATAGATAGATAGATAGATAGATAGATTGATAGATAGATTGATAGATAAAGATGTATGTGTGTATGTGTATATATGTATATATACACATACACACACACACACACACATATATATATGCACATATATTCATACATACATATATATATATATATATATATATATATATATATATGTATGTATATACATATATCATATACATATATACACACATACATACATATGTGTTTGCGTAAAGCCATCTCATATTTTTCTCTGTAATTGCTTTACCTTTCTTCTCCCTCTCTTTCTTTTCCTCGCGTTTCCTTATACTTTACATCACATTATTCATAATATCTGTCTCTTCTTCGTTACCTCGTTTTTTCCCTCTCCCTCCTCTCCCTCTCCCCTTCTTTATCGCCTCCCGAGCTGCGGGATAAATACACATGCATTTAGCACATACTCGAGAGCGTGCGTTCATCACGGGCAAAAGTTCGCTCTGAAAAGCTGAACCGCAACTTATTGTCGTTTTGATGGTTTTAAGTGTGAGTGGGAGTTGATGGCGGTTGATAGGGGTAATTGTAGTCATTTTTAATCATTATTTGGTGATTATTTAGTAGTTTTGGTTCTTAAAATGGACGTACACCGTACTTTTGAGATACGCTTTTGACTTCTCTTGTTTACTGGAAAATTGTATGTCGGAAGGGGTTCAGTAGTTCGGTGAGAAACAAAATAACACCGCAAAACAGGATCGAATCCCTTATTATCGGGATCGAACCCCATCCGTCATTCACGAAAACCATAAAACCTAACATCATCAACAGGAGATAAAAAGAGCAAAATTAAAATATGAAAAAAAGCCTTCATACATCATTCTCGGTTATTACTGTTCTTTAAGCAAAAATAATATCTCGTTTACCTTGTTTAAACTATCGAGCTCCATTTGCGGAATTTTTAACGGCCGCGGTTTAATATGGCTGCCGTTTTGGCGGGAACATAAATTCTCTTTTATGAATGTGCGTGTGAAATATCATTACCTATAAACACAATTTTCAAACACGATTTACACTATATATAATGGGTCCGTAAGCTGTACCATCAACAGATCATGATTCCCTAAAAACTTCCTTTATCGCTAGATGTGGCAACTCTTTCGATACATATTGATCTTGTCAAAATCTTTATCGAGCTGATGAAGAAGGGGGAAAAAGAAGAAAAAAAGTAGACGAAACGAGAGGGGAAAAAATAGGTGAAAATTATAGCAATTTCAGACCATAATTTGGACACCGATCACAAACTCGGTGTATATGAGTTTACTGCATTTGTATTCTAAGCGGAACACCGGCCTACCTCGGCAAGGGATTCGGACGCTTTACCTGAACCTCAAACTGTGCCATAAATTCCACTAATTTCATCATTTTTCATCTTCTCTCATTTCGACCAGGGACGCTCCCCCCCCTCTCTCTCTTTCTCTCTCTATTCCGGTTATCCCTTTCTTCTTCTCCTTTGCATTTCTTCGTTTCGCACTTCTAGGTTTTTATTGTCTATTTATACACTTTATGTATCATAAGGGGTAATTTTTTTTTTTTTTTTTTTTTTTACTTTTTCATATATCTCTCTCTATTTCTCTACCTCTCTCTCTCTCTTTCTTTTTTCTCTCTCTCTCTTTTCCTTTTTTCATGCATTTGGACCACAATAGCCCATTTTATTTCTTTTCGTTTCCCTTCTGCTATGGCAATGATTCTATTTTTCTTTTATTCTCACCTTTATCAGGAAAGCGATCCAGTCACACAAGAAACAAATGCCGCTGCACCAGATCGAGCAATCAGCATGCAAGAGGAATCTGAAACGAATTCTCAGGTGTCGGAATAAGATCGAAGAAATATAAAGCATATAACAACTTACTCCTTCACTTCACTGTAATTTTCTTTCCCTCCTGAGACATTTTAATTGCTCACGCCACCAAAAATACCTATTAAAGGTAACAAATCCCTCTTTCAAAATTCAAATACTTGCTAACAAACAAACGGTAACAAAAAACGCTCCTCAATGTTTGAACAAACAAAGCGCAGACGTCATA
>NC_091567.1:29612918-29615418 GCF_042767895.1 Penaeus vannamei
CTTACACATAACTGCACTCTCTGGTACACAACGCAGAAAAAGAGAGAGAAAAGAAGGAGGAGAAGGAAGAAGAAGAAAAGAAAGAAAAAATAAGGAGGAGAAGGAGGAAGAGGAGGGGAAGAAGAAGAAGAAGAAAGAGAAAAGAAGAAGAAGAAAAGAAAGAAGAAAAACAAAACAAACAAGAAAAAAGAAACGCACACACAAAACTGCACTTATACCGCTATATAACTGTTAACACTGAACTAGCCTAGAACTCGAAAAGATAATACGAAAAGTGTACACACAATAAAATAAGAAAAAAGGGGACACGCGCAGAACAATGACCCGTAACTATCTCTGTTCAATAGGAAGAAAATGCTATACTACAAATGATGAAGACAACAGCATTAAACATAGCGAGGATGTTGAAGATAATAACGTTGATAATGATAATGACGATAATGACGTTAGTGTTGGTAATAGTGATAACAGTAATGATAACCAAAAATATAGTAATAATAATGACAATAATGATGATAATGATGATTGTGATGATAATGATAATATTGATAATAATGATAATAATTAACAATAACAATACTACTAATAATAATCACAATAATAACAATATGGTAGTAATAATGATGATTGAAATAATCATTGTAAAATTAATAATGATAATGATAATGAAGATAACAACGCAATATGATAATAATTGTAATGAGAATAATAAAGACATTAATGATAATGATGATGACAATAAAAATATTAAAAACGATACAGATGCTAAGGATGATAATCCTAACAATAATGAGAATAATACTCATGTTATTAATAACAAAAGTGTAACAATAATGCAAAACAATAATCATATGATAACGATAATGTCAATGATAATGATAGAAATAAAAGTAATGCTAATGACACTGATCATGATAACACAACAGTTGTAGTTATAATTATAATGATGACAATAATAATAATAATAATGATAATCGTTATGATAACAATAAAGAATAATACTAATACATATAGCACTAGGACCAGCAGCAGTAGTAGTAGTGCTATTGATAATAATGATAATGATAATTATGATAATAATAACAACAATGATGACAAGGATATGAAAAATTATAGTTTTTTTTTACTATTATTACCCATCATTATCACACTGACTGCAAGATTATGACCACATTCACAATAATGATCATGGTGATGATAATTATCATTTTTGACAATAACACTTACACCAGAACATCGCAATAACAACAAAAACAACTGAAACAACAACAATGCTAATAACTATAGTAAAGAAAATAGTATGTTATGAAAAAATAACAAGAGCAATGATTGTGGTCATGTTAATAATAGTAATGATGGTTACAATAACCGAAACAAACGGGTAAATTAATGGATGCATGATAATGACATGAGTTAGAGGTACTTATCTTCGTGTTTTCACTTCTCCTTGTACTCTCTCTTTAGCCCCTCCTTACCTATTCCTTCCCTTCCTCTTTCCTCTACCTATTCCCCCTTCCCTACTCTCCCCCATCCCTTGCCTACTCCCCCTCCCTCCCTGCCTCCCTCCCTCTTCCGTCTACCTATTCTCCCTTCCCCCTACCCTCCCCCTCCTCTCCTTATCAAAAATCCTCCCTCCCTCTCCTTGCTTCCACACTTCCTCCCTCCCTCCTAAAAAAAATGCAAAAAAAAAATAAAAAAAAAATAAAATAAAAATAAAAACACGTTGTATTTCATCGTCTTTCTGTTATTTTTCATCTTCATTTTTTCATGACCTCGGAGAAATAGCAGAACCCCCCTCCCCCTCCTCCCCTGTCTCTACCTCTCTCATACCCCCTCCCTCCATCTACTTTTCTATACCCCCCTTCCCCTTTCCCTCACTTACACCCCCCTCCTTTCTTCATACCCTTCCTTTCATACCCTCCATCTACTTCTCATACTTCTCCCTCCTCCATCTACCTCTCATAATTTCCTCCCCTCCATCTACCTCTCATACCCCCTTCCCTACTACTTACCCCCTTCCTCTCTTCCCTCCCGAACCTTCTCCCTAGCCACCTACCCAATTTCCTCCCTACACTGCCTCCTCCCTACCTCCATACCCCCGTACTTCCCTATCTCCCGTGCCCTACTCATATGCCCCTATCCCCTATACCCCAACTCACCCCATACCCCTCACCTCAAGCCTCCCCTATATCGCTAGTACTCCAACTCCTCCATATCCCCCTATTTACTCATCTCCCCCACCCACCTCACCCATACCCCCATAACTCCCATACCCCTGCCTTCCCATACCCCCATCCACTCCCCCACCTCCCCATACTCCTTATAACCCTCCCCATCCATCCATCCTCCCACCCCACCTCCCTATGCCCCCATCCTCCTCTCCGCCTCCCCATACCCCCCATAACCTTCCTGAACCACCCTCCCCTACCCCCATCCCCTATCCCAACTCCCCCATACCCCCCATACTTCCTCATCCCCTCCCTATACCCCCCCATCCCCC
>NC_091567.1:29652960-29657960 GCF_042767895.1 Penaeus vannamei
AATCGCCCTCCATCTGCGCCTCCGCCTCGTCCTCAGCCTTGTCCTGAAGGCTCCTCGTCTCGACCTTATCGGAGGGTGTCCCTTCGATTTTTTTTTCTTTTTTTTTTTTTCTTTTTTTTTTCTCTGTTTCTGTGTCTTTTTCTCTCTCTTTCTTTTCTTCTTTCTTTCTTTCTTTGTCTTTCTCTCTCTTCTTTGTACTCTCTCTCTCTTTCTTTTTCTTTCTTTCTTTCTTCGCTCTTCTCTTTCTCTCTCTCTCTCTCTCTCTCTCTCTCTCTCTCTCTCTGTTTCTGTGTGTCTCTCTCTCTTTCTTTTCTTTTTTTTCTCTGTCTGTCTCTGCCTCTGTATCTTTCTTTTTTTCTTTTTTTCTTTCATTTCTCTCTCTCTCTCTCTCTCTCTCTCTAATCTCTCTCTCTCTCTCTCTCTCACTCTCTCTCTGTCTGTCTGTCTGTCTGTCTCTCTTCTTTTCCCTTTTCTTTCTTTTTTTATTATTGTAATTATCATTATTGTTATAATAATTGTTATCATAATCATTATCATTATCATTATTGTTATTGTTGTTGATATTGTTATTACTGGTATTTTTAGTATTATCATCATCATTATTATTATCATCATTTACTTTTTTCCCATTCCTTTTTCATTCCGTCTGTGTGTTTATTGCTAGATATATAATTCCCCCTTCTTTTTTCAATTATTTTCTTATCTAGATCAAATTTATCTCATTTTCTTTCTACTTAGCGTTATATCTGTTTTCATTCTCATCCTTGCAATGCTCTTCATTTTCATTCAATTTTCATTCTAAATATCTTCATTCTTATCTTTTCAATTTTATCTTAACTTTTTTTTTTATCTTCGTTCTCATCCTTTCAATTTCATTCTAATTCTTTTCATTCTAATTCTATTTTCATTCTCATCATTTTAATTAAATTTTATTCCTACAAATTTCACTCTAATATCAATTCTCATCTTAATTCTCATTATTTCAATTTCCTCTTCATTCCTCTTAATCTAATTATAATCTTCATAATCTTGATTATTATGGGTCATGAATATAATCTTTCTAGTTCCTCCAATCATTATATTTATTTCTATTCTCATCTTTATCTTTATTTCCTTTCCTATTACCATTTTATAATGGCCAATATTACCATAGAATATGATTATTTAATTTTTTTTTCTTGATATATATATATATATTTTTTTTCTTTTTGTTCTTTCTTCGTATTTCCATCTTCTCTTCTTCGATATGTTACATTAACTATTTTTTTCATATTTTCAATGCTTTCCGTTTTGGTAAAAGTAAGTAATATACACAAAAACAAAAAAGAATGAAAGAAAAAAACTGTATGAAAAAACAAGTAAAATAGAATTAAAGGAATAGTAAAAGAAAGAAAAAAAAAACAGCCAAAAGTATAGAAAAAAAAAGAAAAAAATAATAAACAAGGCAAAAAAAAAAGTCAAAACATAATCTCCTTGTATAAAAAAGGTGTATCTCTAGAAGAAAAAAATACATCGAAATAAAAAGCCTTCTTAAAGACGACCCCTCCGTGTCGCTCCCGAGACGCCAAATAAGGGCATGAGAGTAATATTCTCTGAGCTTCTCATATCTCTATTTGGCTTTCCTTTATCTCCTATCCTTTATCGCCGTGTTGCTGCCTCCTTCTTATCTCTCTCGACGCCATTTGGATCATCCTCGACCTCTATGTCCTTATCATTATCCCTTATCTTTTTTTTTTCCTTTTTCTTTTTACTCGACGAAAAAAATGGATATATCACAGGTGGAGGTGAGGAAGGGGGGGAGGAGGGGATGGGAAAGGATAAGTGGGAGAGAGAGGAAGAGAGAGAGAGAGAGAAAGGGAGAGATAGAGAGAGAGAGAGATAAAGAGATAGACAGATAGATAGATAGATAGATAGATAGATAGAGAGAGAGAGAGAGAGAGAGAGAGAGAGAAAGAGAGGGAGAGAGAGAGAGAAAAAAAAAGCAGAAGGAGAGAGAGACAAACGGACAGAGACAGAGGGAGAAAGACTGACAAACAGACAGAGACAGACAGAGCCAGACAAACAGAAAGAAAGACAGACAGGGAGGCAGGCGTCGCGTCGTAGGCCTGGGCGAGAACTGACGATGATGCAATCTCTGGCTCCTCGGATCTGCTGAGTTGGGGTCTGTGGGGGAGGGGGGGGGGTAGAGGGGGAGGTGGGAGGATATATGGCTGGGGTGGGAGAAAGAGGGAAAAAGAGGGAGGGAAGAGGAAGAGAAAGGGAGGGAGGGGGAGAGAAAGAGAAAGAGAGAGAGAGAGAGAGAGAGAGAGAGAGAGAGAGAGAGAGAGAGAGAGAGAGAGAGAGAGAGAGAGAGAGTGAGAGAGAGAGAGAGAGAGAGAGAGAGAGAGAGAGAGGGGGGGGGAGGGAGAGAGTGGGGGGAGAGACTTTTAATAAAAATTTGATAAAACGTTTACATGTGCAAAGGATTAGGTAACTTTGATTATTCTTACCCCATCGTAATATGCACACACACACACACACACACACACACACACACACACACACACACACACACACACACACACACACACAGACACACAGACACACACACACACACACACACACACACACACACACACACACACACACACAGACACAAACACACACACACACACACACACACACACGTAGGCACACACACACACGCACGCACACACACGCACGCACACCTACGCACGCACCTACGCACGCACGCACGCACGCACGCACGCACGCACGCACGCACGCACGCGCGCGAGAACACACACACACACACACACACACACATTCATTACACACACACACATTATTACTTTCACACACACACACATACATACACACCACACTCATTACTGCAAGGGAACGACGAGTGGAAGGGAACACACGAATTATGCCGAAGGCTAATTATTGCTTCGTCAGGGCATATGCCCTGGACGAAGCAATAGTGAAAAGGCCTTCGGCATATTCGTGTGTTTTCTTGCCCCTTCCCTTCGTCGTTCCCTTTGCAATCTGTTCACCATGAATTCCACACACACACACACCCATACACACAAATATATGTATATATATATATATATATATATATATATATATATATATATATATATATATGTGTGTATATATATAGATAGATAGATAGATAGATAGATATAGATAGATAGATAGATAGATATGATAGATAGCATAGATAGATAGATATGAATGCATATACATATATATATATATATATATATATATATATATATATATATATATATGTGTGTGTGTGTGTGTGTGTGTGTGTGTGTGTGTGTGTGTGTGTGTGTGTGTGTATGTGCGTGTGTGTATATATGTATGTGTGTGTGTATGTGTGTGTGTGTGTGTGTGTCTGTGTGTATGTATATATAGATATATAGATATATAGACATATAAATATATATATATATATATATATATATATATATATATATATATATGCATATATATATATATATATATATATATACACATATATATACATAGTACATGTAATGTAATGTGTGTATATATGTGTGTGTGTGTGCGTATGGTATGTGTATTGTGCATGCATGTGTGTGTACTTCTGAATGTAAATATATGTGTGTGTGTGTACAGAAAGAGAAAGAGAGATGCAAACAGACAGAAGAAACAGGAAGATGAACACGTACCTCTTAATGAATGAACGAACACGAAAAATGTCATCCGCCAACGTACACAGGTTTTTTTTCCCTAAACCAGTATTGGACACAACAGCTGGACATTGTTATGCTGTGATGGAAATCTTGAATGAACAAATTGCCCCCCCCCCTAAAAAAAAAAAAAAAAAAAAAAAAAAAAAAAAAAAAACTATCTACTTTTAGTTTTACTTTTTTACTTTTTTTACTTTTTTACTTTTTTACTTTTTTTTACTTTTTTACTTTTAGCCGGACAGTCACAACAGCATCGTGTCAATTAGTCTCTTTCCAATCTTTTCAATCACAATTTCTTTTTATTTCAATCCCTTTACTTTTTTTTCTTTTTTTTACGCTTCTGGTCCAAAAGGATGCGATTTTTGTGTCTTTCTTGCATAGAAATAAGGAAGAAGGTCAGGAAGAGTTAAAGGAGGAATCACTTTCAATCTCATCTTCGTTCTCTCTCTCTTATTCTCATTCTCTTTCTTATTCTCATTCTGATTCTTATTCTCATTCTCCTTTTCATCTTCATTCATACTTTCATTCTCTTTCTTATTCTCCTTCTCACCCTCACTTTCGCTCTCGTTCAGATTTTCATTCTCAGTCTCACTTTTAATCTCATTCTCACTCCCATTCTCTTTTATTTACATTTGCATTGCCATTCTTATTCTCATTCTCACTCTCATTATCACTCATGCTCACTCTCACCCTCATTCTCATGTCAACAACTTTCACTCTCACTTTCACTCTCACTCTCACTCTCATTCTTATTCAAAGATCAATCAACAATTTCCTATTAGTCAGTATGGAACAGCAATGAATAAAAAAGAAAAATGAATCAAATTAGAAGGAAAATCATATAAAACTAGAAGCTGTCAGAGAGCGCATACCTCCGCCAAGGCAACAGGGTCACTGATGCAATAAGAATATTCACACTTGAATAATTACATTAAAATCACCTTTCTCAAGTTCACAGGTGACGTTAGTGAACATGACTTCCTTGGCGTAGGAAAGGAAATAGGGGTAACTGATGCTATCAATCAAAAAGACACTTCTGGTAAATAAGAAAAAAATCATCATAAAAATCTCTTCATAGTTTTTTTTTTTTTTATTTAATCCTTCAAAAATTCCTGGATCGGATCATGAGTCAGATCACCATCAACATTTAATGGCATCTAAGTTAGCCTAAGACACCTGTTAAAAAAAAAAAAAAAAAAAATCTTTTTGTTATCCTGCTAATCAACGAACAAAACAAATCAAATGAAAAACGGAGGAAATCAAGTAGGAAATTGTAGTCGCTAAGAAAGAGATAAG
>NC_091567.1:29665460-29667960 GCF_042767895.1 Penaeus vannamei
TCTCTCTCCCCTTCTTCCTTCCCTCTCTCTCTCTCTCCCTCTCTCTGCATCTGTCTGTCTGTCTGTCTCTCTCTCTCTCCCCTTCTTCCTTCCCCCTCTCTCTCTCCCTCCCTCCTTCCCCTCATTAACCTCCCATCCCCATTTCACGCTTCCTCCGCCCATCGTTTCCTCAGACAAACAATTCAAGGGTCATAATGCTAATGGATTTATTGTGTGGGATTGGGACCTGATTACTGCACTCGAAGATAATGATCGGCCGCTCCTCACACACACGCGCACACACACACACACACACACACACACACACACACACACACACACACACACACACACACAAACGCATACACACACACACACTCACTCACACACACACTAATCCACGCACGCACACACACACACACACACACACATACACACACACTAATGCACGCACGCACACACACACACACACACATACACACACACTAATGCACGCACACACACACACACTAATGCACGCACGCACACACACTCACTCACACACACACTAACGCATACACACACTCACTTACTCACTCACTCACTCACTCACTCACTTTCTCACTCACTCACTCACACACACACTAACGCACGTACGCACACACACACACACACACACGCACACTCAGTCATTCACATACACGCGGTTATACATTGAGAGTCTTTCTTGATTTCAATTTAGTTAAAAATTATGTTTAAGTCCTTTTGATTTGTGAACTTGGGTTTGTAACTTTTAATACATATAAAAGGAAATGTTCATGCGTGATCAAAATCTGTTTTTTCATGAATGTTTGATTTCACAAAGTAAATGGCTAAAAATAAACAGAAGGAAAAAACAAACAAACAAAGACAAACAAGCAACACAAACCAAATCTTTAAAAAATGAAAAGGGATAAAGCTTGAGAAACTCCCTTTTCCTCTTTCTCTCTCTCTCTCTCTCATTCGAGCTGATGAAATGACACGGCCCTAAAACGCATCTCATCGCGTTGGTAATAAAACACGAACGTCTTTTGATAAGCCTGAGCCTCACCTTTGCACCGGGCTTAGTGTTTGTGGACTTACCGAAGGGGAGGGTTGAAACGTCTTCCAGGA
This sequence comes from Penaeus vannamei, assembly GCF_042767895.1. NCBI lineage: Eukaryota > Metazoa > Arthropoda > Malacostraca > Decapoda > Penaeidae > Penaeus > Penaeus vannamei. The sequence continues at coordinate 29,666,571 of NC_091567.1, forward strand.
TGGACTTAACTGAAGCCCGCGCGCCCTCAACTATCGCAGACACGGCGGTCGTTCGTCGCTTGGGGGCGAAAGGGGCGTGAGGCTTCCTGCGGGGCCCATTAGCGACGTGCCCTTCTTTCCCGGGCGCCCGCATTTTATTCCTTGTAAGGCATGAAAACTGCCCCCAAGAACCCACGGCTCTGAAATGGTTTCGGGGCCGCGCGGTTGCCGGGGGTCGCCACATGCCCGCGTTCGGTAACGACGGCATTTTCTTCGCTTTGCTTTCCTCTTGGTGAGTTCTGTGCTACGTGGAATTATTCTCTCGGTTCGTTATTTCCCCGGGAATGCTTCTTTTGCTTTATTGAGGCTGATATATTTGATCTTTATTGTTAGTGATGTACCTTACGAGTGTGATCGGCGGCACGTGCCCTAAGGCCAGCCCTCCCATTGGTTCCTGGGCCAGCTGACCCCTCCTCTCGGGCTCTCTGATTGGCTGAGAAGTTTCTACGAACGCCGCCGATTGGCCGACGATGATGTCAGCTTCTAAAATTCAAAGTGAATGAAGGGTATATGGCAAGGATAGTGATACGTACAATAAACATTTTTCTTTTCAGTTGGCGAACTGGAAGAAAATTCTTAAAGTACAAACTCACCCAAACAAAATTTGAGCAACGAAATTCTCTCGCGGAGCAACGGGAGACGGAATAAGCTCTCGGGGAGGCTGGAATCACTAAACCATTTAACATATTTAAGATTCTAAGGAGCGGTAACGCACAGACCGAAACGGAACGGAACCCGAGCGAAAGCCAGTGAAATTGTCCTTGCCCTCTGGCCTCGCCCGTGCCACACGTCCCGAAAATAAGAACAGGTGTAAAGATACAGGTGGGAAACAGTTGAGGATCTACCCGTGAGGAGAGAGGTCGACGCCGTTTAAGCCTCCTCCGCGTTCTTGGCTTCCCGTTCATCGTCGGAGAACAAGTGAACCGTTGAACTTCTTCTTAGGATCTCCGTTTCAAGAACCAGTTTTTTTGTGAACATTTTGGAAAGAGAGAGAAATAAGAGAACGAAAGAAAAAAGGGCTGGCATTGAGATCTCCAACTCGCCCCCTTTTTCGGTCTCTTTTCGCCGTTTTGATTTTGATTTTGAAAACTCCCCGTTCCCGCGGCCTTTTGCATGGTGCTGCGAGGCCCCCACAAGTCGGAGATCATGGCGGACTATCTTGATGTTAGTAGTTCATGAGTTTTTGTTTTTCGATTTTTGGTTCTGTGTGGAAGTGTGCTTGGAAAAAAATATATTTTTTGGAACGTTCTTTGAGGGGAATATGAAGACAGTGTGTTGTGTGACTTATGGGATTGTGATCTGTGGAAGGAGTTGGAAAGATTGAGATAATGTGTGTGTGAGGGAGAGGGAG
>NC_091567.1:29675460-29687960 GCF_042767895.1 Penaeus vannamei
TTAGAGACCGTTCTTGAGTGGCTGTTTGGGGCAATTAGAGAGCGTTCTTGAATGGCTGTTTGGGGCAATTAGAGAGCGTTCTTGAGTGGCTGTTTGAGGCAATTAGAGAGCGTTCTTGAGTGGCTGTTTGGTGCAATTATAGAGCGTTCTTGAGTGGCTGTTTGGGGCAATTAGAGAGCGTTCTTGAATGGCTGTTTGGTGCAATTAGAGAGCGTTTTTGAATGGCTGTTTGGGGCAATTAGAGAGCGTTCTTGAGTGGCTGTTTGGTGCAATTAGAGAGCGTTCTTGAGTGGCTGTTTGGTGCAATTAGAGAGCGTTCTTGAATGGCTGTTTGGGGCAATTAGAGAGCGTTCTTGAGTGGCTGTTTGGGGGAATTAGAGAGCGTTCTTGAGTGGCTGTTTGGGGCAATTAGAGAGCGTTCTTGAGTGGCTGTTTGAGGCAATTAGAGACCGTTCTTGAGTGGCTGTTTGGTGCAATTAGAGAGCGTTCTTGAGTGGCTATTTGGTGCAATTAGAGAGCGTTCTTGAGTGGCTGTTTGGGGCAATTAGAGAGCGTTCTTGAATGGCTGTTTGTGGCAATTAGAGAGCGTTCTTGAGTGGCTGTTTGGTGCAATTAGAGAGCGTTCTTGAGTGGCTGTTTGGGGCAATTAGAGAGCGTTCTTGAATGGCTGTTTGGTGCAATTAGAGAGCGTTCTTGAGTGGCTGTTTGGGGCAATTAGAGAGCGTTCTTGAGTGGCTGTTTCGGGCAATTAGAGAGCGTTATTGAATGGCTGTTTGGGGCAATTAGAGAGCGTTCTTGAGTGGCTGTTTGGGGGAATTAGAGAGCGTTCTTGAGTGGCTGTTTGGGGCAATTAGAGAGCGTTCTTGAGTGGCTGTTTGGGGCAGTTAGAGAGCGTTTTTTGAGTGGCTGTTTGGTGCAATTAGAGAGCGTTCTTGAGTGGCTGTTTGGGGCAATTAGAGAGCGTTCTTGAATGGCTGTTTGGGGCAATTAGAGAGCGTTCTTGAGTGGCTGTTTGGTGCAATTAGAAAGCGTTCTTGAGTGGCTTTTTGGGGCAATTAGAGAGCGTTCTTGAGTGGCTGTTTGGGGCAATTGGAGAGCGTTCTTGAGTGGCTGTTTGGGGCAATTAGAGAGCGTTCTTGAGTGGCTGTTTCGGGCAATTAGAGAGCGTTCTTGAATGGCTGTTTGGGGCAATTAGAAACCGTTCTTGAGTGGCTGTTTGGGGGAATTAGAGAGCGTTCTTGAGTGGCTGTTTGGGGCAATTAGAGAGTGTTCTTGAATGGCTGTTTGGGGCAATTAGAGAGCGTTCTTGAATGGCTGTTTGGGGCAATCAGAGAGCGTTCTTGAGTGGCTGTTTGGGGCAATTAGAGAGCGTTCTTGAATGGCTGTTTGGGCCAATTAGAGAGCGTTCTTGAGTGGCTGTTTGGGGCAATTAGAGAGCGTTCTTGAGTGGCTGTCTGAGGCAATTAGAGAGCGTTCTTGAATGGCTGTTTGGTGCAATTAGAGAGCGTTCTTGAGTGGCTGTTTGGGACAATAAGAGAGCGTTCTTGAGTGGCTGTTTGGTGCAATTAGAGAGCGTTCTTGAGTGGCTGTTTGGGGCAATTAGAGAGCGTTCTTGAGTGGCTGTTTGGGGCAATTATAGAGCGTTCTTGAGTGGCTGTTTGGGGCAATTAGGCAGCGTTCTTGAGTGGCTGTTTCGGGCAATTAGAGAGCGTTCTTGAGTGGCTGTTTGGGGGAATTAGAGAGCGTTCTTGAGTGGCTGTTTGGGGGAATTAGAGAGCGTTCTTGAGTGGCTGTTTGGGGCAATTAGAGACCGTTCCTGAGTGGCTATTTGGGGCAGTTAGAGAGCGTTTTTTGAGTGGCTGTTTGGGGCAATTAGAGAGCGTTCTTGAATGGCTGTTTGGGGCAATTAGAGAGCGTTCTTGAGTGGCTGTTTGGGTCAATTAGAGAGCGTTCTTGAGTGGCTGTTTGGGGCAATTAGAGAGCGTTCTTGAGTGGCTGTTTGGTGCATTTAGAGAGCGTTCTTGAGTGGCTGTTTGGGGCAATTAGAGAGTGTTCTTGAGTGGCTGTTTGGGGCAATTAGAGAGCGTTCTTGAGTGGCTGTTTGGTGCAATTAGAGAGCGTTCTTGAGTGGCTGTTTGGGGCAATTAGAGAGCGTTCTTGAGTGGCTGTTTGGGGCAATTAGAGAGCGTTCTTGAATGGCTGTTTGGGGCAATTAGAGAGCGTTCTTGAGTGGCTGTTTGGGGCAATTAGAGAGCGTTCTTGAGTGGCTGTTTGGGGCAATTAGAGAGCGTTCTTGAGTGGCTGTTTGGGGCAATTAGAGAGCGTTCTTGAGTGGCTGTTTGGTGCAATTAGAGAGCGTTCTTGAGTGGCTGTTTGGGGCAATTAGAGAGCGTTCTTGAGTGGCTGTTTGGGGCAATTAGAGAGCGTTCTTGAGTGGCTGTTTGGTGCAATTAGAGAGCGTTCTTGAGTGGCTGTTTGGTGCAATTAGAGAGCGTTCTTGAGTGGCTGTTTGGGGCAATTAGAGAGCGTTCTTGAATGGCTGTTTGGTGCAATTAGAAAGCGTTCTTGAGTGGCTGTTTGGTGCAATTAGAGAGCGTTCTTGAGTGGCTGTTTGGGGCAATTAGAGAGCGTTCTTGAGTGGCTGTTTGGTGCAATTAGAGAGCGTTCTTGAATGGCTGTTTGGTGCAATTAGAGAGCGTTCTTGAGTGGCTGTTTGGTGCAATTAGAGAGCGTTCCTGAGTGGCTGTTTGGGGCAATTAGAGAGCGTTCTTGAGTGGCTGTTTGGTGCAATTAGAGAGCGTTCTTGAGTGGCTGTTTGGTGCAATTAGAGAGCGTTCTTGAGTGGCAGTTTGGTGCAATTAGAGAGCGTTCTTGAATGGCTGTTTGGTGCAATTAGAGAGCGTTCTTGAGTGGCTGTTTGGTGCAATTATAGAGCGTTCTTGAGTGGCTGTTTGGTGCAATTAGAGAGCGTTCTTGAATGGCTGTTTGGGGCAATTAGAGAGCGTTCTTGAGTGGCTGTTTGGGGCAATTAATGAGCGTTCTTGAATGGCTGTTTGGTGCAATTAGGGAGCGTTCTTGAGTGGCTGTTTGGTACAATTAGAGAGCGTTCTTGAGTGGCTGTTTGGTGCAATTAGAGAGCGTTCTTGAGTGGCTGTTTGGTGCAATTAGAGAGCGTTCTTGAGTGGCTGTTTGGTGCAATTATAGAGCGTTCTTGAGTGGCTGTTTGGTGCAATTAGAGAGCGTTCTTGAATGGCTGTTTGGTGCAATTAGAGAGCGTTCTTGAATGGCTGTTTGGTGCAATTAGAGAGCGTTCTTGAGTGGCTGTTTGGTGCAATTATAGAGCGTTCTTGAATGGCTATTTGGTGCAATTAGAGAGCGTTCTTGAGTGGCTGTTTGGTGCAATTAGAGAGCGTTCTTGAATGGCTGTTTGGGGCAATTAGAGAGCGTTCTTGAGTGGCTGTTTGGGGCAATTAATGAGCGTTCTTGAATGGCTGTTTGGTGCAATTAGGGAGCGTTCTTGAGTGGCTGTTTGGTACAATTAGAGAGCGTTCTTGAGTGGCTGTTTGGTGCAATTAGAGAGCGTTCTTGAGTGGCTGTTTGGTGCAATTAGAGAGCGTTCTTGTGTGGCTGTTTGGTGCAATTATAGAGCGTTCTTGAGTGGCTGTTTGGTGCAATTAGAGAGCGTTCTTGAATGGCTGTTTGGTGCAATTAGAGAGCGTTCTTGAATGGCTGTTTGGTGCAATTAGAGAGCGTTCTTGAGTGGCTGTTTGGTGCAATTATAGAGCGTTCTTGAATGGCTATTTGGTGCAATTAGAGAGCGTTCTTGAGTGGCTGTTTGGTGCAATTAGAGAGCGTTCTTGAATGGCTGTTTGGGGCAATTAGAGAGCGTTCTTGAGTGGCTGTTTGGGGCAATTAATGAGCGTTCTTGAATGGCTGTTTGGTGCAATTAGGGAGCGTTCTTGAGTGGCTGTTTGGTACAATTAGAGAGCGTTCTTGAGTGGCTGTTTGGTGCAATTAGAGAGCGTTCTTGAGTGGCTGTTTGGTGCAATTAGAGAGCGTTCTTGAGTGGCTGTTTGGTGCAATTAGAGAGCGTTCTTGAGTGGCTGTTTGGTACAATTAGAGAGCGTTCTTGAGTGGCTGTTTGGTGCAATTAGAGAGCGTTCTTGAGTGGCTGTTTGGGGCAATTATAGAGCGTTCTTGAGTGGCTGTTTGGTGCAATTAGAGAGCGTTCTTGAGTGGCTGTTTGGTGCAATTAGAGAGCGTTCTTGAGTGGCTGTTTGGTGCAATTAGAGAGCGTTCTTGAGTGGCTGTTTGGTACAATTAGAGAGCGTTCTTGAGTGGCTGTTTGGTGCAATTAGAAACCGTTCTTGAGTGGCTGTTTGGGGCAATTATAGAGCGTTCTTGAGTGGCTGTTTGAGGCAATTAGAGAGCTTTCTTGAGTGGCTATTTGGGACAATCAGAGAGCGTTCTTGAGTGGCTGTTTGGGGCAATTAGAGAGCGTTCTTGAGTGGCTGTTTGGGGCAATTAGAGAGCGTTCTTGAGTGGCTGTTTGGGGCAATTAGAGAGCGTTCTTGAATGGCTGTTTGGGACAATCAGAGAGCGTTCTTGAGTGGCTGTTTGGGGCAATTAGAGAGCGTTCTTGAGTGGCTGTTTGGGACAATTAGAGAGCGTTCTTGAGTGGCTGTTTGGGACAATTAGAGAGTGTTCTTGAGTGGCTGTTTGGGGCAATTAGAGAGCGTTCTTGAGTGGCTGTTTGGGGCAATTAGAGAGCGTTCTTGAATGGCTGTTTGGGTCAATTAGAGAGCGTTCTTGAGTGGCTGTTTGGGGCAATTAGAGAGCGTTCTTGAATGGCTGTTTGAGGCAATTAGAGAGCGTTCTTGAATGGCTGTTTGAGGCAATTAGAGAGCGTTCTTGAGTGGCTGTTTGGGACAATTAGAGAGCGTTCTTGAGTGGCTGTTTGGGGCAATTAGAGAGCGTTCTTGAGTGGCTGTTTGGGACAATTAGAGAGCGTTCTTGAGTGGCTGTTTGGGACAATTAGAGAGCGTTCTTGAGTGGCTGTTTGGGGCAATTAGAGAGCGTTCTTGAGTGGCTGTTTGGGGCAATTAGAGAGCGTTCTTGAGTGGCTGTTTGGGACAATTAGAGAGCGTTCTTGAGTGGCTGTTTGGGACAATTAGAGAGCGTTCTTGAGTGGCTGTTTGGTGCAATTAGAGAGCGTTCTTCAATGGCTGTTTAGGGCAACCAGAGACCGTTCTTGAGTGGCTATTTGGGGCAATTAGAGAGCGTTCTTGAATGGCTGTTTGGGGCAATTAGAGAGCGTTCTTGAATGGCTGTTTGGTGCAATTAGAGAGCGTTCTTGAGTGGCTGTTTGGGTCAATTAGAGAGCGTTCTTGAGTGGCTGTTTGGTGCAATTATAGAGCGTTCTTGAATGGCTATTTGGTGCAATTAGAGAGCGTTCTTGAGTGGCTGTTTGGTGCAATTAGAGAGCGTTCTTGAGTGGCTGTTTGGGGCAATTAGAGAGCGTTCTTGAGTGGCTGTTTGGGGCAATTAGAGAGCGTTCTTGAGTGGCTGTTTGAGGCAATTAGAGAGCGTTCTTGAATGACTGTTTGGGGCAATTAGAGAGCGTTCTTGAGTGGCTGTTTGGTGCAATTAGAGAGCGTTCTTGAGTGGCTGATTGGTGCAATTAGAGAGCGTTCTTGAGTGGCTGTTTGGGGCAATTAGAGAGCGTTCTTGAATGGCTATTTGGTGCAATTAGAGAGCGTTCTTGAATGGCTGTTTGGGGCAATTAGAGAGCGTTCTTGAGTGGCTGTTTGGTGCAATTAGAGAGCGTTCTTGAATGGCTGTTTGGGGCAATTAGAGAGCGTTCTTGAATGGCTGTTTGGTGCAATTAGAGAGCGTTCTTGAATGGCTGTTTGGTGTAATTAGAGAGCGTTCCTGAGTGGCTGTTTGGTGCAATTAGAGAGCGTTCCTGAGTGGCTGTTTGGTGCAATTAGAGAGCGTTCTTGAGTGGCTGTTTGGTGCAATTAGAGAGCGTTCCTGAGTGGCTGTTTGGTGCAATTAGAGAGCGTTCTTGAGTGGCTGTTTGGGGCAATTAGAGAGCGTTCTTGAGTGGCTGTTTGGGGCAATTAGAGAGCGTTCTTGAGTGGCTGTTTGGTGCAATTAGAGAGCGTTCTTGAGTGGCTGTTTGGGGCAATTAGAGAGCGTTCTTGAGTGGCTGTTTGGTGCAATTAGAGAGCGTTCTTGAGTGGCTGTTTGGTGCAATTAGAGAGCGTTCTTGAGTGGCTGTTTGGTGCAATTAGAGAGCGTTCTTGAGTGGCTGTTTGAGGCAATTAGAGACCGTTCTTGAGTGGCTGTTTGGTGCAATTAGAGAGCGTTCTTGAGTGGCTGTTTGGTGCAATTAGAGAGCGTTCTTGAGTGGCTGTTTGGTGCAATTAGAGAGCGTTCTTGAGTGGCTGTTTGGTGCAATTAGAGAGCGTTCTTGAGTGGCTGTTTGGTGCAATTAGAGAGCGTTCCTGAGTGGCTGTTTGGTGCAATTAGAGAGCGTTCTTGAGTGGCTGTTTGGGGCAATTAGAGAGCGTTCTTGAGTGGCTGTTTGGTGCAATTAGAGAGCGTTCTTGAGTGGCTGTTTGGGGCAATTAGAGAGCGTTCCTGAGTGGCTGTTTGGTGCAATTAGAGAGCGTTCTTGAGTGGCTGTTTGGGGCAATTAGTTCTTGAGTGGCTGTTTGGTGCAATTAGAGAGCGTTCCTGAGTGGCTGTTTGGTGCAATTAGAGAGCGTTCTTGAGTGGCTGTTTGGTGCAATTAGAGAGCGTTCTTGAGTGGCTGTTTGAGGCAATTAGAGAGCGTTCTTGAGTGGCTGTTTGGTGCAATTAGAGAGCGTTCTTGAGTGGCTGTTTGGTGCAATTAGAGAGCGTTCTTGAGTGGCTGTTTGGGGCAATTAGAGAGCGTTCCTGAGTGGCTGTTTGGTGCAATTAGAGAGCGTTCTTGAGTGGCTGTTTGGTGCAATTAGAGAGCGTTCTTGAGTGGCTGTTTGAGGCAATTAGAGAGCGTTCTTGAGTGGCTGTTTGGGGCAATTAGAGAGCGTTCTTGAGTGGCTGTTTCGGGCAATTAGAGAGCGTTCTTGAATGGCTGTTTGGGGCAATTAGAGAGCGTTCTTGAGTGGCTGTTTGGGGGAATTAGAGAGCGTTCTTGAGTGGCTGTTTCGGGCAATTAGAGAGCGTTCTTGAATGGCTGTTTGGGGCAATTAGAGAGCGTTCTTGAGTGGCTGTTTGGGGGAATTAGAGAGCGTTCTTGAGTGGCTGTTTGGTGCAATTAGAGAGCGTTCTTGAGTGGCTGTTTGAGGCAATTAGAGAGCGTTCTTGAGTGGCTGTTTGGTGCAATTAGAGAGCGTTCTTGAGTGGCTGTTTGGTGCAATTAGAGAGCGTTCTTGAGTGGCTGTTTGGTGCAATTAGAGAGCGTTCCTGAGTGGCTGTTTGGTGCAATTAGAGAGCGTTCTTGAGTGGCTGTTTGAGGCAATTAGAGAGCGTTCTTGAGTGGCTGTTTCGGGCAATTAGAGAGCGTTCTTGAATGGCTGTTTGGGGCAATTAGAGAGCGTTCTTGAGTGGCTGTTTGGGGGAATTAGAGAGCGTTCTTGAGTGGCTGTTTGGTGCAATTAGAGAGCGTTCTTGAGTGGCTGTTTGAGGCAATTAGAGAGCGTTCTTGAGTGGCTGTTTGGTGCAATTAGAGAGCGTTCTTGAGTGGCTGTTTGGTGCAATTAGAGAGCGTTCTTGAGTGGCTGTTTGGTGCAATTAGAGAGCGTTCCTGAGTGGCTGTTTGGTGCAATTAGAGAGCGTTCTTGAGTGGCTGTTTGGTGCAATTAGAGAGCGTTCTTGAGTGGCTGTTTGAGGCAATTAGAGAGCGTTCTTGAGTGGCTGTTTGGTGCAATTAGAGAGCGTTCTTGAGTGGCTGTTTGGGGCAATTAGAGACCGTTCTTGAGTGGCTGTTTGGTGCAATTAGAGAGCGTTCTTGAGTGGCTGTTTGGGGCAATTAGAGAGCGTTCCTGAGTGGCTGTTTGGGACAATAAGAGAGCGTTCTTGAGTGGCTGTTTGGGGCAATTAGAGAGCGTTCTTGAGTGGCTGTCTGAGGCAATTAGAGAGCGTTCTTGAATGGCTGTTTGGTGCAATTAGAGAGCGTTCTTGAGTGGCTGTTTGAGGCAATTAGAGACCGTTCCTGAGTGGCTGTTTGGTGCAATTAGAGAGCGTTCTTGAGTGGCTGTTTGGTGCAATTAGAGAGCGTTCTTGAGTGGCTGTTTGAGGCAATTAGAGAGCGTTCTTGAGTGGCTGTTTGGGGCAATTAGTTCTTGAGTGGCTGTTTGGTGCAATTAGAGAGCGTTCCTGAGTGGCTGTTTGGTGCAATTAGAGAGCGTTCTTGAGTGGCTGTTTGGGGCAATTAGAGAGCGTTCCTGAGTGGCTGTTTGGTGCAATTAGAGAGCGTTCTTGAGTGGCTGTTTGGTGCAATTAGAGAGCGTTCTTGAGTGGCTGTTTGGGGCAATTAGAGAGCGTTCTTGAGTGGCTGTTTGAGGCAATTAGAGAGCGTTCTTGAGTGGCTGTTTGGGGCAATTAGAGAGCGTTCTTGAGTGGCTGTTTGGTGCAATTAGAGAGCGTTCCTGAGTGGCTGTTTGGGGCAATTAGAGAGCGTTCCTGAGTGGCTGTTTGGTGCAATTAGAGAGCGTTCCTGAGTGGCTGTTTGGGGCAATTAGAGAGCGTTCCTGAGTGGCTGTTTGGTGCAATGAGAGAGCGTTCTTGAATGGCTGTTTGGGGCAATTAGAGAGCGTTCTTGAATGGCTGTTTGGGGCAATTAGAGAGCGTTCCTGAGTGGCTGTTTGGGGCAATTAGAGAGCGTTCCTGAGTGGCTGTTTGGGGCAATTAGAGAGCGTTGTTGAGTGGCTGTTTGGGGCAATTAGAGAGCGTTCCTGAGTGGCTGTTTAGGGCAATTAGAGAGCGTTCCTGAGTGGCTGTTTGGGGCAATTAGAGAGCGTTCCTGAGTGGCTGTTTGGTGCAATTAGAGAGCGTTCTTGAGTGGCTGTTTGGGGCAATTAGAGAGCGTTCTTGAATGGCTGTTTGGGGGCATTATGGATTGGTTATTTTTTTTTGGGGGGGGGGGGTTATGACGATGATTGGGCTATGCATGATTGATTAAGTAGGATTAGTAGGGTTTCGGGAAAGTGAGGATTTTGCTGATAATTTGAAGAATTTTGTGCTTTTAATTGTTGATATAAAGTTGTGGGTGATTGTTGGCATAATTGTAGATTAGTATTATTTAAAGATTAGTATTATTTAAATTTCCACCAGTATTTTGGATGTTAACCATAATGATATTGACAATTGATATAGCACAGACAAGACTGGATGAATGAGGACTATAATAGCTGATGATAATGACGATAGTTATTATCATGATAACGATAAGAATAATTGCATTCATAACGCGAAAGCATTGAAATTTATAACAACAGCAACTCTAGTTATAATGGTGATAACAATTAAAATAATCACCGTATCAATTTTCTGCATTATCATCACCATCATCATTATCATTTTAAGATATTATTATGAATATCATCATCATCATAGTTATTAGTAGTACCAGTAATAGTGTTACTATTATTATCCTCACAATAATCTTTATCATTGTGCTGATGATCATTTATTGATTATCATTATCATTCTCCTAATAATCATTATCACCATAGTATTATCATCGTTATTAGTATCATTAATATTCTTTGTCATTATTGTCATATTCATTAAATTGGTGTTATTAGTACTATCACTATTGCCGTTGTTATTGTTATTGATATCATAAGTTTATTATCATTATTTTCAAGTGTTTTTGTCATGATTATTGTTGTTATTATTATTACTGTTATTATCATTGTTATTATTATTATAATCATTATTATTTATTATCAATATTATTATCATTAGTAGTAATAGTCTTGTTGTTCTTATTCTTCTTATTATCATTATTATCATTATTACTATTATTGTTATTATTGGTAATATCATTATTATTACTAGTATTTCTATTATCATTATCGTTATTATACCTATGAATTTTACTATTATTAGCATCATTAATATTATTATCAGTAACATTACTGTTCATCATAATGATCATTATAATTATCATCATTATTATTGTTATCATTATTGTCGCTATCATTGACATTATGATTATTACTATTATCATCAAGGATATCATCAAGGATATTATCAAGGATAATGCTATTGCCATTACTATGATTGTCATAAATATCATTACTACTATTGTAATAATTATTACTATTATAATCATAATTGCTATTATTACCATCATCACCATCATGATTATTTCTATTACTATTATTACTATTATTGTTCTTAATGCTATTATTGTTATTATCATTATTATCATTAATACTATAATCATTATTATCATTATTACTAAAATTCCACACATCATTATTGTTGATATTCTTATGTTTTTCTTATCTTCATCATCATTATCATCAATATCATTTCTATCTCTGTTATTATCATCATTGTTAATATAATCATAATTGTATTCATTATTATCATTACCATTATCATCTTATTATCATCATTCATATTATTAGTATCATTAATTTTACCACTCATTATCACTGGCAGTTTCATTTTTAAAAATTCTATTATTATCATTGTTATCGTCTTTCTGATTATCATTATTTTTATTATTATTATTACAATTGTTATTATCCGTAGTAGTAGTACTACTATCATTACTGTTTTTATCATTATTATTGATATCATTATCATTATTATTACTAGTAGTAGTATTTTGCCATTATTATCATTTTCATTATTATTTGTGCTATTGTTATCAATATTATTATTATTATCATTTTCATTATTATTTATGCTATTGTTATCAATATTATTGTTATTATTATTATTATTGTTATTATTATTATTATTATTATTATCATTATCATTATTATTATTATTATTATCATTATTATTATTATCATTATTAATTGCATTCCAGTTATTGTAATTATCATTATTATTATCATTATTACTATCATCATTATCAGTGTTATTATCATTACTGTTATCAACATTATTACTACTGTTAACATTATCATTACTATTATTATTGTTGTTGGCATTATCATTACTTTTGTCATTATCATTATTATGATTATCAATACTGTCATTACCATTATTGTTGTTGTTATTGCTGTTGTTGTTGTTACCATTGTTATTATTACTATTACTATTATTATTATTGTAATTATAATAATAATGATAATCATTATTACCATTATGATTAGTAGTAGTATTATCAGCATGGTCATGATAGTCCTTATTATTGCTTTTAGGATTTTGTTTTTTCATAATTATCATCTGTACTTTTATCATTGCGATTGCTATTATTATTGTCATGAGTATATAAATAATGATAATTATTATCATCATTGTCATTATAATCATCCAATATTGTTGCCATTATTGTTGATACATATTACAGTATTATATCATAAACATCCTGTTTTTTATATGATTATTATCATATCATATACCATTCATTATAATCAACAGCATTAACGTTATTACTATAAATAGTAGTGGAAATACTGCCGTCATTGTTATCATTATTGCGGTTGCTATTATTGCTTTCATCTTCATTGTCGTTATCACAAAGTATAAAGAATCGAAATTATCCTGACATGATATGACAATAAAATCAATCTATTCGACATACACATCGAGAACCAAAAAAAAACGAGAAATGAATGAGGAATTTAACAACAAAGGAAATATAAAACACCTTAATGAAAACAGGTGCTTGGCAGAAAAGAAGGTGAGAAAAGGTCAAGGAAGGACAAAAAGGAAGAAGAATAAAGCTAATTATGAAGATGATGCGTGGGAAGAAGAAACACAAGACGAATCAATAATTCTTGAGTGTCGGGATGATGAGATCGAGAAAAAAACGAACTTTTTTTTCTTTTTTTTTCTTTTTTTCGTTCTCTTATTTGCGTTTCGCTTTCTGCTTGAGTGAGTAAGCAAATGTAGTTGATTGGTTTGATAATTGTCTCCTTCCTACCGCCGCGAGAGCCTCCCCGGCTGTGATTGGTCCGTTTCGGTAGGCGATTCAACCAATCATCGAGAGTCTGCCAGGCGTGTCAGCTGATTGAAGTAAACATTGGATCAGCTGATGGAACTAGACCACGTATTCGCCGGGAACAAGGATGAAGATTCAGATCAGGTGACGGTAATAAATCTGGAAATCTAAGAAAGCGAGACAAGAAATAAACTAGGCAAAAATAAGAAAATAAAAAGGATAAAACAAAAGCAACTCGCTGAACCACTATGCTTCATAGGCACAAGCATTCACACCGTAAAAATAGCAAGTGAATGTATGTATATGCAAGACTAGTGTGGGATGAAGAGGTAGGAGGAAGGAGGGAGAGAGAGGGTAAGAGGGAGAAAGGAGAGAGGGG
>NC_091567.1:29692960-29700460 GCF_042767895.1 Penaeus vannamei
GAGAGAGGGAAGGAAAGGAGAATAAAGAAGAAGGAGGAAGAGAGGAGGATGGAGAAGAGGGAAGGAAGGGAAGGATGATAAAGAAGAGGGAGCGAAGGAAAGGAGGAACGGGAGAGGGAAAGCAAGGTTGAGAATAAAAAGAGGGGGAGATGGAGAGGAAGAAAGGAGGATGGAGAAGAGAGAGAGAGAGAAAGGAGGAAGAGGAGAGGGAAAGAAAAAATGAAAGTAAAAAAAAAAATGAGGAGAGGAAGAAAGAAGGATAAAGAAGAGAGAGGGAAAGAAAGGAGGAACGAGAGAGGGAAAGGAAGATTGAAAAAAAGAGGGGGAAAGGGAGAGGAAGAAGAATAAAAGAAGGCAAAGAGTTTGAGAGAGAAAAAAAATAGAGAGAGAAGAGGAGAGATAAAGTGGAAAGAAAGAACAAATGAAGAGCAAAAAGTGATAATGCAGAAAGAAGGAGAATAGGAGAAAGAGAGAAAAAAGATATAAAAAATGTCTTGAAAACGAGAGAGGCAGAGAACCTTCTTGAAAAAAAATGTGGATGAAAATATGAAAAAGATGAATAGGATGAAAAATAAAGAGAAAGTGAAAGAGGAAGAGGGAGCGATAGAACGAAGAGAAAAGAGGAAAGAAGGAAAAGAGAAGAGACCGCAAAAATGGAGAATATAAAAGGTATCGGATAAAATACAAAAGAATAGAGAAAGCCAATGAAAAAAAAAGAAAAAAAATCAGCGAAGAAACTAATTGAATTGAATTAAATAAATAAATAAATAAATAAATAAACAAATAAAATAAAATAAAAAATAAAAACAGGAAAAGACAAGCGGAAAACAACTGCAGGCCGAAAAAGAAAGAAAAAAAAGGAAAAAAAGAAAAAGAGACGAAAGCAAAAGACAAAATAAAGCAAGCAAAAGAAATGATATCAGATTAAAGAAACAACACGCAGACCAAACAAAGACCCGAAGGCCAGTGAAGCAAATGGAGACCAAGAAGCGAGCGCAGACCAAAGAAGCAAGCACAGGCCTTTCAAGAAGCAGCTGCAAGCCAAGGAAGCAAAGGCAGGGCAAAGGGTTAACCAAGAGAAGCAAAAACAGAGGAGCTATTGCAGACCAAAGGAAGAACACAGAGGAAGCACACAGACCAGTGCCCGCAAACATAGACCTATGAAGCAAAAGAAAAAAAAAACAAGAAGCCAAAAGACCAAAGACGCAATAACTGAGAAAAAAATAAAGAATGAAATAGAAATAAAACAGACAAGAAGACAAATATACTGAAAAAGCAAACACATCCCAAGAAGCTAACAGACCAAACACACGCATACACAGGCAAAAAAAAGCAAAAAAGCACAATTACAGACCGAAAAAGCAGACAAATTCCAAAGAAGTAGCCCCCCCCCAAAAAAAAATATATATATAATAAATGATAATGATAATAATAACAAACAGACACAAACACAGACCCAAGAGATCAACAGCCCAAAAACCCAAAACCCAGACCCAAAATCCCCCCCCCCCCTTCAAAAAAAAAAAAAATATCCACCCACCAGACCACCGAATCCACATCCGAGCCCCCCCACCCCCACCCCTCCCCCCCAATCCACGGACCGCAGCGCCCTCCAAGGTCAGCCCAAACAAGCGGTCGGGGAAGTGTTTCGTGGCCCAATTATGGTGGCCAGGTATGTGTTGCACCTGGACGCCGCCTCCGTGCACCTGTTGGCTTGCGCTGACTTCCTCGTGCTGTGTTGTGCTGTGTTCCCAGGCGAGGTTTGCGGTCCACGATCTTTGGGGGGGGAGGAGGGGGGAAGGAGGGATTTTTAGCTATTTTAGTTGTTGTTTTTTCTTTCTTTCTTTCTTTTCTTTCTTTTTTCTTACTTTCTATCTTTCTCTCTTTCTTTTTTCATCTTTCTTTCTTACTTTCTTTCTTTTTTTCTTTCTCTCTTTCTTTCTTTTTTCTTTCTTTCTTTCTTTTTTTCTTTCTTTCTTATCTATTTTTTATAACATGTTGATGTGTTTATTTGTTTGCGTGATTTTGTTTTTGTTTGTTTGTTTGTCTTTTATCTGTTTTTGTATTGGCTTGTTTTCTTTTCTTTTTTTCATTGCGTGTTTGTTTCGTTTTCTTCTTCTTCTTCTTCTTAGTTATATATCATTTTTTTTCATCTATTTATTCACTCATTTATCTACTTATTTATCCATTTAGATATTCATTCATCTATCTATCCATCCATCTATCCATCTATTTGTATATGTATCCATTACATCTAATTCTTACCTAATCTGTTCTAATGTATCTATATATTTGTACATTCCTTTCGTTAATTTGTTATTCATTTATTAAGTCATTATCCATTCGTCTGTGTTTTTTATTTCCATTTAATTACACAGTGTGATCATTGTCATTATCCTTATATAGTTTTCATTGGTATCTTCCATTTAATTTCTCTATTTTTTATTTTTCTATTATTCTTTATTTTAGTGGTCTTTGTCTTTCCTCCATCATTATCGTCATTATTTTCATAGTCATTTTTACCATTGCTGATATAATTATCGCTATCATTATCATCATCACTATCATTATTGGTATCTTGATCAATTTCATCATTATCATTATTATTGTTATTACCATAAATGAATGAATAAATGTGTTTTTGAATCCTTAGATAGCTAGATATGACGATTACGTAAATACGTGAATTAATAGATAGATTTAGTGAATATAAAGGTAGATAGATAGACAGATAACAGATAGATATAACAGATAGGATTAGTAAATAGATAAATAAAAATGGATCTGATAGACACATTCCACAGTCTCAACAAATATCTTATAATTTCGGAATTGACATTGAGGGTCTGGAATTTAAAGTAAAGATCCATAGCAAAATAATAGATATATGAAATAGATAAATACAGTAAATATATGAATATAAGAAATATTGTAAATTAATAAATATGTCAAATACATAAATATAGTAAATAAATAGATGTATGAAATATAGTAAATTAATTGATATATGAAATAGATAAATATAGTAAATAAATAGATATATGAAATAGATAAATATAGTAAATAAATAGATATATGAAATATAGTAAATTATTTAATATATGAAATAGATAAATATAGTAAATAAATCAATAATTATATATATGAAATACAGTGAATTAATAAACATATGAAATAGATCACTATAGTAAAGATCTATAGCAAAACAGATAAATAGATGAAACAGATAGATAAATTAAAATATAGATAGATAGATGAATAGATAAAAAAAGAATAACAGGGTAAAGGGGAATTTATAGCAAAAGCTTATACCAAGAAATTAAATAAATAAATAAATAAATAAATGAAAATATAGGAAGAAAGAAAGAAAAAAAAAAGAATTTACAGCAAGGGTCTGTAGATAAAATGGAAAAAATAATAATCAATGTAATAAAAAAAAAAAAAAAAAAAAGAAAGAAAAAAAGGGAAAAATATATATATATATATATATATATATATATATATATATATATATATATATATATATATATATATGTATATATATATATATATATATATATATATATAAGTTATCAAACTACTCATGACATATCTTTAAAAAAAACATAAATACATAGTTACATAAAATATAAAGATTACTCACAAAATCATATACAAAATCTTGCTGTTTGGCCTTCACTTCCTTCACTTTTGATCAACGGCGAATAAAACGAAAATAAGCCCAGAAAATTCTCTCAAGAATCGCCCTCAACGAAGCCAAATTAGGAACAAAGTAGACGGGAGATAATGATCATCAGGCTAAAATTAGTTTAGACTTGCGGCCCCGAGTGTGTGTGTGTGGGGGGGGGGGGGGGAGCGTGTGTGTGTGTGTGTGTGTGTAAGAGTTAGAGAGAGAGAGAGGGAAAAGGTGAGATAGATAGATAGAGAAAGGAAGAGAGAAAAAAAAGAGAGTAAGAAAGATAGGGAGAGGGTTAAATAGATAAGATAAATAGATGGATATATATAGAGAGAGTGATGAAGAGAAAGAGAAAGAGAGAGAAAACTAAAACTGAAAACCTAGAAAGTAAGGGAAGAGAGAGAGAGAGGGAGAGAGAAAGAAATAGAAAGAAAAAGAGAAAGAGAAAGGGAAAGAGAGAGAGAGAGAGAAAGAAAGAGACAGAGACAGAGAGAGCGATGAAGAGAAAGAGAAAGAGAAAGGAAAAGAGAGAGAGAGAAAGAAAGAGAAAGAGAAAGAGACAGAGACAGAGAGAGAGAATGAAGAAGAGAAAGAGAAAGAGAAAGGAAAAGAGAGAGAGAGAAACAGATACAGAGACAGAGACAGAGACAGAGAGAGCGATGAAGAGAAAGAGAAAGGGAAAGAGAGAGAGAGAGAGAGCCCAAGAAACAAGACACGCCAACCTCCACCTTCGAACCCCCCACAGTAGCTCCTCAGGCCCGCAAAAGGAACTCCAAACACCGCAAAGAAGAACCATATCTCGCGCCATCTGCCGGAGCCTCGACCACCCAGCGCCCCTAGCGGAAGGAAGATTAACTATCGGTTCTTTAAGGCGCGGGTCCTGGCTTGCGAAATCGCTCGGTTTAAGTGTGAAAGGAAAATTAGATTTGTTATCACTCTTTTTAGGGTTAAAGTGAATGGAAATAATGAATTTAAGATGTGAAAATTTTGATATGTAAAAAGTAAAGACAGAAAGGAATTCTTTAAATAATTTAATGGGCTTTGAATCAGATGTTTTCATAAATAGTTCATGCTGTTCTTTATCTATCTATCTATCTATCTGTTATATGATATTTCAGCAATATTTTGTTTTTCTTTTCCACCTGTTATATATACGAAGGAAAAACGAATATGAAAAATTAATAACAGAATAAATAATAATAAACTTAAAAAGAAAACAGAAGTAAAAAGATAAAGAAAACAGAAAATTGGACAGGGAGAGGGAAGCAGGGAGGGGGAAGGGAGAGAGGGGATAGGGGGAAGGGAGAGAGGGGATAGGGGGAAGGGAGGAGGGAGAAGATATAACGGGAGGGGAGGGGAGAGAACATACAGGGGGACGGGAGGAGGGAGAAGATAGAAGGGGTAGAGGGAGGGGGGAGAAGATATTGGGGGGAGGTGGGGGGGGGGGTCATGTCACTACAAAAGGAAGCTTGAAAGTGATGTAGACACACGACCTCTAAGTAACTAATGTTCGCGTAGATGTTAGAGATAAGTAGATTTATGATAGTATACGGTAGCTGATAAACATCGAGTTTTGTCCCTTTTTCTGCTCTTTGGTTTAATTAGTGCTTTGTGAGGGTGACTTTTGATCTCTCTGCGTGTGTGTGTGTAATATGGGTAGGTAATCTCTCTCTTTCTTTCTTTCTTTCTTTCTCTCTCTCTCTTTCTTACTTTCTTTCTCTTTCTTTCTCTCTTGCTCTCCCTCTTTCTCTCTCTTTCTCTCCCTCTTTCTCTTTCTCTTTCTCTTTCTCTTTCTTTCTCTCTCTCTCTCTCTCTCTCTCTCTCTCTCTCTCTCTCTCTCTCTCTCTCTCTCTCTCTCTCTCTCTCTCTCTCTCTCTCTCTCCCTCTCCCTCTCCCTCTCCCTCTCCCTCTCCCTCTCCCTCTCTTTCTCTCTCTCTCTTTTTCGGGAGAAATTGACCGGATTTGAATTGCTTTATCAGCTTCTACAGCGTGTCCACGGGGAGTGGCTAAAACTTCGCTATCCTTACCCAAGTATGAGTAGATAGGAAATATCTACGGAAACTAAATAGCTCGGAGTTGCACACTCCTTTTAGTGGGTCGTGAAGCTCAGTTGGTATGCACGTCGGTCCTGCAGTTACCTGCTTGCAATGACACAGGTTCGAATCCTGGTTGGGAAGGGCAAGTTAATTTTTCATGCATGTAGGAATATATATGTATATGTCTGTGTGTGTGTGCGTATATATATAAATGTGTGTACATATATACGTATTTAAAAACACACACACACACACACACACACACACACACACACACACACACACACACACACACACACACACACACACACACAGATATATATATACATATATATATATATATATATATATATATATATATATATATATATATATATATATAGCCTTTATACACATACACATATATATTTCAACCCTTATAGGAAACCAACATTCACTGGACCGAACTTCACTTTCTGAGCTACATACCTCGCATTTATAAGCTTAATAGCCTGAAAACACTAATTAACCGAGCCTACAACATTTGTTCCACGTGGGACAGTTTCCACTCGGAGGCTATGTATTTAAAGGATTATTATATCTCGAATGAGTACCCATCCTACTTATTATTAAAGTCCTTGATTATTTTATTAGAAGCTTTCACACAAATCTGCAATTATCACAGTTAACAAAGGTATCAGATATATATATAGAAATACCATATATGGGCAGTCTTAGTTTTGAAATCAGAAATTCGTTGGACAAAATCTTCAAACAATGCTATCCTCAAGTCAGTTTCCGTTTTATATATATATATATATATATATATATATATATATATATGATAGCAATTCGATTGGTAATTTTCCAAAACGAAAGAAAAGGTGCAACTGAATCATGTTCAAATGTGGTCTACCCTTTTCCTTGCCCTACCTGTCAGGCTACGTACGTGGGTCCAACCTACCGATGGCTGCAACACCGCATTCTCGAACATAAAGGCAAGTCTATCAGGACTGGCCAACCACTGAGCAAGCCATCTTCCTCAGCAATCAGAGAGTGCTATTACCTTCACAACCACTCCTTTGACACGACCGATTTCAAAATCTTGACCTCCCACCCTAACAGATTTGACCTGATCACAGCCAATCTCTCCCCATCATGACCTTGAAACCAAAGCGCAATGGCACAACCACTGCAACCACCCTGTTCACCGTGCGAATACCCATCAACACTGTTGAATGGTCACTTTGTCCTTACGATTCTTATGCTCCTTGATTTTGAATTGTCTTTTGGTTTACATGTTTCTATTGTTCTTTGTAGGCACCTCAATATGAAAAATATTTGTATATATACATATATATATACATATATACATATATATATATGTATATATATATATATATGCATGTATGTATATGTGTATATATACATATATATGTGTACATATATATACATATATATGTGTACATATATATACATATATATGTATGTATGTATACATATATATGTATATATATATGTATATATATATATATATGTATGTATGTATATATGTATGTATGTATGTATGTATATATGTGTGTATGTAATGTGTGTATATATATATATACATATATATATATATATATATATATATATATATATATATATATATATGTATATATATAAATAAATAAATATATATATATATATATATATATATATATATATATATATATATATATATATACCTGTGATGTATGTATGAATGTTAATACATAAGTATACAAATATATACATATATATAAACATATATATATATACAAATAT
>NC_091567.1:29705460-29715460 GCF_042767895.1 Penaeus vannamei
TCCGCCTCCGGGTCGAGCGAGCTTCGTGACTCGAGGATCGTCTGCCAAGATGTTTCGCCGCGCGCTGACATGTGTTTGAGTGTCTTGGGGGCGGGGCATATGGCTTGACCTTTTCGCTTTTTTTTTGGGGGGGGGGGGGTGCGTGTGTGCGTTTGTGTTGTGTGCTGTGGTTACCGTCGGCACACGTCTCTCTCTTTTGAATGCTCTGTCTCTTTTTTTCTCTGTTTTTTTTTCTATTTATTTATTGGCTCTGGCTTTGCCTTATATTTCTCTCGGTCTCTCTTTTTCTTATTTCTCTCGATCGTTCTCTCTCTTATATCTATATCTCTAACTTTTCATTTTTTTTCCTTCCTTTACTCTCTCTCTCTCTCTCTCTCTCTCTCTCTCTCTCTCTCTCTCTCTCTCTCTCTCTCTCTCTCTCTCTCTCTCTCTCTCTCTCTCATTTTTCTTTTCCCTTCCTATATTCTCTCTTTCTTTCTCCCTCCCCCTTCCTCTTTCTCTCCCACTTCCTCTCTCTCTCTCTCTCCTTTTTTTCCTCCGTTTCTCTCTCTGTCTTATCATCCCTTCTTCCCTCCCTCTTTTACCTCCTTTCTCCCTCTTTTTCCTTCCTTCCTTCCCTCACTCCCCCATCCCCTCCCCTCCCCAGGCCCTTCCCCCCCCAGACACCCCCTCCCCCTCCCCCTTCCCCCCCAACCCACAGCCAGTGCGTGGGAACAGGGTGTTGGTATTCCCGCTCGAGTCCCAATTATACTATTACCCGAACTGCTGATCATACCACCTCATACCACCTAATACTTACCTCATACCACTTCCTCGCGTATTATAAAGTGATCAGGGGAGAGAGACGAGAGGAAGGTCAGTCGCGCTAACGGCCTTAATTATTACACATTAGGGATTCGGGATCGTTGGATGGGGGGTGAGGGGGGGGAGGGGGGGAATCACCTTTCTTTATCGCCTGTCTTCCTCTCCCTTCTTCTCTCCTCTTTCTGCTTTCCTCTCTTCTCTTCTTCAATCTCTCTTCTCCTTTCTTTTCGAGTATCTTCCCTCTCTCTCTTTCTTTCCTCTCCTTTTCCTCACGCCTTCTTCTCCTTCCCTCCCTCCTTCTTTTCCTTCCCCCTTCCCTCTTCTCCTTCTCTCCTCCCTCCCTCCTCTCCTTCCTCCCTCCTTTCCTTGCCCCATCCCTCTCTCCTCTCCTCTCCTTCCCTCCCCACTCCCTCCTTTCCTTCCCTCCCTTCCCTTCCTCCCTCCTCCCTACTCTCCCTCCTTCCTCCCTCTCCCTCTCCCCTCCTACCTTTACCCCCCAACCTCTTGTACTCCTGAACTCCTACCTCCTGTGGGCTCCACCCCCCCCCCCTCACTCCTCACTCCCCTTTAACCCCCAGCCTCCCCCCCCCTCATCCGTCATCTGCTTCTCTCTCCCTCCTCCTCCTCCTCCTCCCCCCTCTCTCTCTTTCTCCACCCCCCCTACCTCGGGGCGAGTTTGTTTGTGTTTGTTGTTGTTGTTGTTTTTGTTGTTTAGTGTGTATGGTTTTGTGTTTTCTTTTAGGTTGTACATCTGTTTGTTTGGGAGTCTGCATGTGTCTGTTTGTAATTGTTTGTGTATGTGCCTCTGTTTGTGTTTGTTTGGGCCTTTCTATGTATTTCTATTATCCGTAGCTTTTTTGTCGTATATTTTTTTCAGGGTAAGAAGTAAAATGAAACATGAAGACTCTGAAATGAAACTTTAAGAAAATGAATGCACAGATGAATAAAGTAGAATAAAGAATAATTGTATCCCACGTTATAACAATTATTGCTCTAATAATCAGCGTGATGTTGCAAGTGATAATTGTGATTGCAAATACACCAGCAATAAAAGGAAGAAATGAAAAGAAGACAAACAATATGAAGAGAGTAAGGTCAGAAGAGTGTAGCGAGCGAGAGAGGAGGAGAGAGGGAGAGGGGGAGAGAGAGATGGAGAGAGTGAGAGACAGGAAGAGAGTGAGAGAGAATAAGGGAGGGAGAGAGAGTGAGAATGAGAAAGAGAGTGAGAGAGAGCGGGGAGGAGAAATAGAGATAGATAAATAATTAGATACATAGATAGACAGATACATTGAGAGAGTGAGAGGGAGAGACAGATAGAAAGAACCTTATACAGAGAATGAGAGGTATAAGGACAAAGACAGAAAACGTAAATGCACATAACGCCAAAAACAAGACAAAAATGAAATTTATATTTGTTATCTATAAACAAACAAGCAAACGAAATCAAAATTCAAGAACAAGTAAATAAACAAATGAAGCAATACCGTGAACAAAGGAAGTAGATGAGCAAATAGAAGAAGAAAAAGGAAAAGAAGAGGAAGAAGAACAAGAAGAACAGCATAATAACGAGGATGGTGATGATGATGACGATGATGATATAATGATGATGATAATGATGATGATGAGGAGGAGAAGAAGAAGAAAACGTAGAAGAAGAAAAAATATAAGACGGCGAAGAAGAAATAGAAGAAGAAGAAGAAAAGGAAAATAGCAAAGACAGATATATATATAATATTTAAGGCAAACCAGACGATCGAACGCAACTTAGCAACAGAGAAACAGAGGAAGAGGCACAAAGGGGAAGAATGGAAAATATCTCAATAATCGCCAAATAGAAGGAGAAGGAGAGAAGAAAAGGGAGGAAGAGAGAGAAGGGTGGATGGAAGGAAGGAGAGAAGGAAGGGGAAAGAGAGGAAAGAGAGGGGTAAATAAGGAGTAGGAAACAAGAAAAAAGAACCAAAAGAAAGAAAAACAGCAGAAGAAAAGGGAGGAAGAAACAAAGAAGAGGAGAACAAGGAGGAAAGACAAGAGAAGAGAGAAGGAAAGGGAGAGAGAGGGGGGGGGGGGGGTATGGGGACAGGAGCCCAGGGGGAGAAGGGAGGGGAGGGGGGGTCTGTGGGAACCTCGATAAGTCCTCACCCGAGAGAGACAGATAACAAGCGATGAAGATGGAGATAAGGATAAGCGATAAAGGACAAGAGAAGAGAGTAACAGGAGTAGCGGAGAGGAGAATAGAAAAGAAGGGGGAAGGAGAACGTGATCAGCATAATGAAAAGGAATTAGAATTGATAATATTATTAATGATGATGGTGGTGTCACTCTAGTTAATAGATTATTAAGTGACTCTCATGCCCTTAAATATATTCATAAAATGATATTGTTGGTAATATCATTTATGATATTAATAAAGTTGATTCACTAGTTATAGTGATTGTGTAAATAGATGTGTTATCCTTACAAATAACGATAATGATAATGAAAGCATTATGCTGATGATAACTTCATTAGTGATACCAGTCCTAATGATGTCAATTCTAATAATAATAACATGGACAGACAAAATGATGATGATAACAGTGACAACAAAGATCGTAACGCTAGTGTTAATGATGGCAATAACGACAATAGTGATGATGATAACAACAGCAGCAATAATGATAGTAATAATAAAAATGATGATAACAAAAAACAATGATAATGATAACAGCAATAATAATAATGATAATAATAATAATGATATTAATAATAATAATAATTATTGTTATTATTGTTATTATTATTATTATTATTATTATTATTATTATCATTCTTACTATTATTATCATTATTATCATGATAATAATAATAATAATAATGATAATAATAATAATGATAACAATAACAACAACAATAATGATGATAATAGTAATAATAATGATAACAATGACAAGAATAAGAATAAGAATAGCGATGATAATAATAATAACAATAATTATGATAATAATGATGATAATAGCCATCATAATAGTAATAATAACAACAACAATAATGATGAGAATGACAATAATTATCATAATTAGTTAAAAGGAAAAAAATGTTCTATAAACATTTTTTTTTTCAGATTTTCTAAAGTGCTTCTGATGATGATACTCGCCAAGTTACCGACGATTTTGTTGATAACGAAAATTACAATAAAAAAAGAAAACGCAAAGAAATACTGTAAGATTGAATATAAAGCGATGATTTTAATCGACAGTAAAAAAAAAAAAAAGAAAAAAAAAGAGATTGAATATAAAACGATGATTGTAATCGACAGTAACAAAAGAAAAAAAAAAAAGAAAAATCAGCAATTGCCATGAACAAGAATGAGAATAGATTGATCGTGCAATTTGAAACGCTGCAGAAGGAAAGCTTTAGGTAACAAACGTATGAATAAAAGAGAATGCGTGCGTGTGTGTGCATATACACGCATACACACACACATAAATACATACATACATACATACGTACATACATATATGTGTGTGTATATATATATATATATATATATATATATATATATATATATATATATATAACACACATATATATACACACATATAAATTAAATGATAGTTTCCCTGTGTACGTTTATAGTGTGTGTACGTATGCATGAGTTTCCTGATACTTACACTTCCTCTCACGTTTAATCTCTTCTCTCCCCCTCCCTCCCTCCCCCCCTCCATTTTCCCCTATCCCTCTCCCCCTTTATACTTCTATTCACCCCCATCCCCTCCCGTCCCCTCACTCTACCCAACACTCCCCCTCCCCTCCCTCCCTCCCTCCCTCCTCCCTTCTCTCCACTCTCATCCCCCTCCCTCCCTCCCCGCCCCCCTCTGTCCGATATCCATCTTCAAGATGCAGATGCCTCCTTTCAAGATATATCAGGTGCGATACATAGGTGTGTAAATAAGTAATATATCCTTCAAGTGGTTTAAGCTGAAGGTGAGTTATTGACACATATATATTTCCCGCCAAACCCCGCCGTTCTTGTATGCCTGCGCATGTACGAGCGAGCGAGAGAGAGAGAGAGCGTTAGAAAAACGCGGCGATGAATCCGCATGCATCTGCTCTGAATCCACAAACGAAGGGCGGATACCTCTTTCGGCTTCTAATATATGTCTCGGCGATATTGAAGGCTTGCTTGTGCTTTAAGAGAGAGGGGGAGAGGGGGGGAGGGGGAGGAAGAGGGAAGAGTGAGGAGTGAGGAAAAGGCTGAGGAGGAGAGATAGATTAGATATGGGGGGGGTGGGGGGTGGGGGGTTAGGGGAGTGGGTAGGAGGAGAATGAGATACGTGCAGAGGTGGAGAGATATACAGATAGATACAAGAAGGAGGTAGATGAACAGACAGAGACAAATAAATGGATAGACAGATAAATAGATAGGCAATATTAATATGAACAAAAAAACTTAAAGACTAATATGCACAACATACACACACACACACACGCACATTATATGTATGCGTAGACAAATAGATAGATAAATAGATAGACAATATTGATATAAAAAACTGAAAGGCAAATATGCACAACAAACACACACACGCACATTATAAGTATACATATGTATACATACACTCACACACACCTATATGTGCAACAAACCGGAACCACATAAATTCATCCTTTTAAACGATCGTTCTCTAAAGCGGGGGAAAGAAACGAAGAGAACCAACACCAAAAAAGAGAGAGATAGAAAAAAGGAGGAGAAGGAGGCGAAGGGGAGGATGAAGAAAAAGAGGAGGCGAAGGAGGAGAAGGAGGAGGAAGAGGAGGCGAAGGAGGAGGAAGAGGAGGCGAAGGAGGAGGAAGAGGAGGCGAAGGAGGAGGAAGAGGAGGCGAAGGAGGAGGAAGAGGAGGCGAAGGAGGAGAAGGAGGCGAAGGAGCAGAAGGAGGAGGAGGCAAAGAAGGCAAAGGAGGAAAATGAGGAGGAGGCGGAGGAGGAAAAAGAGAAAGAAGAGGAGGCGGGGAAGTAGGAAAGGCAGCACGAAGAGGAGGAGTCGAAGGAGGCGGGGAAGGAGGAGGAAAGGCGGCACGAAGAGGAATGGCCGAACGGTTGCAGACGGCGCTGCATCTGGACCCGCCTATCTGGCCATCTGATCCGCGGCGGCCGATCCGGCGGCAGATAGCGGCCGGAGACACGGCGGCTCCAGATCCGAGAGGAGATTGCCCGAGAGTTACGGCGTCTCGGCCGGACCTTCGGCTGGCCCGTCGGTCGGTCCTTCGGCTGCCGGTCGCTGTGAGAGAGCGGTTGGTCGTTCAGTTAGTCCTTCGGCTGGCCCGTCGGTCGGTCCTTCGGCTGCCGGTCGCTGTGAGAGCGCGGTTGGTCGTTCAGTTAGTCCTTCGGCTGGCCCGTCGGTCGGTCCTTCGGCTGCCGGTCGCTGTGAGAGCGCGGTTGGTCGTTCAGTTAGTCCTTCGGCTGGCCCGTCGGTCGGTCCTTCGGCTGCCGGTCGCTGTGAGAGAGCGGTTGGTCCTTCAGTTAGTCCTTCGGCTGGTCCTTCGGTTGGTCTTTCTGTTGGTCCCTCGGCTGTTCCTTCGGTTGGTCCTTCAGCTAGTCCTTCGGCTGCCGATCGCTGTGACAGAGCAGTTGGTCCTTCGGTTGGTCCTTCAGTTAATCCTTCGGCTGTTCCTTCTGTTGGTCCACCGGCTTCTCCTTGGACTGTTCCTTCGGCTGTTCCTACGGTTGGTCCTTCGGCTGGCGGTCGCTTCGAGAGAGCCGTCGGCGGTAGTGGAAAGGGTAGTGGGTGGGAGGGAGAAGGGGAAGAGGGAGAAGGGGGAGAGAGGGAAGGACGAATGCGGATGGATGCACGGTTGCACGCGGGCGAGGGGGAGGGGGGAGGGAGGGGGAGGGGGGTGCGAAAGGAAGATGGTCATCCTCGGGCGGGAAGGAAGAAGGAGGAGGATGGGGTGGAGGGAGGGACTGCCCGAGGGGGAGGGGGGGAGGGTACGATCGGTCAAGGCGGGGGTGGGAAGGGGGGGGGGAAGGAAATATGTGTTTATGTGTGTATGTGTGGACTCTTTCCTGCAGGATGATGAGAGGCTGTGGAAAGGATGATAATAATGATAACGATAATAAAAGTAATCATAATCATACTTCTACTATTAATGCTAATAACAATAGCAAGAACAATCTTGATAACAATATGATAATGATGATAATAATTATAACAAGCATAACACTAATAATAACAGTGCAGTAAAAACATTAATTACAGTGATAATTGTGATAAAAATTATTATGATAGCAATAATGATAATGATGATAATATTGATAATATCAACAATAATAAGAATGACAGAGATTGCGATGAATATAATGATAAAAATCATAACAATAATACAATAATGATAATGATAAACATACTCATAATGATAATGATAATAAAGACGGTAATGATAACAATAGTAAAAGAAATAATAACAACAATGATAATGATGATTATCATGCTCATGAGAATAATAATAATGATACTGATACTGATGACAATAATATCAATAACAATAGTAATAGCAATGATAATGATGATAATAAGTGTAATTGTGTGTGTAATGAACATGCAGTACATATATACATACATATATATGTATGGGCGTATAGATTCACGCACATATATATATATGTGTGTGTGTGTGTGTGTGTGTGTCTGTGTGTGTGTGTGTGTGTGTGTGTGTGTGTGTGTGTGTGTGTGTGTGTGTGTGTGTGTGTGTGTGTGTGTACATAAATATATATATATGTATATATATATATATATATATATATATATATATATATATATATATATATATATATATATATATATATATATATATATATATATAAGAGAAAAGAAAAAAATGTACATATACATGTTTTTTTGTGTGTGTATGTGCGTGTGTGTGTGCTTGTGTGTGTGTGTGTTTATGTGCTTGTCTGTGCATGTGTGTGTTTGTGTGTGTATGTGTGAGTATGTGTATGTGTTTGTGTGTACAAGTGTGTCCCTAAGCGACATTGAGAGACACAAGATAACGTCGTAGCGAGCGGTGAATGAATGCAAAGAAGATAAAGAAAAAGAAACGGAAATCCGGCTTGAAATTCAGAAATCCCAAAGTAAAGGATAAACAGTGAAATCAAGACGTTCGTTTACTTGATTGGATGAATAAATTAATTGATAAACGAAGAGAAGGAAGAAAAGAGGCAATAAGCACGAAGCAAAGAAACCGGTGGGGGGGGGGGAGGGTTGCAAAGGGGGGAGAGGTTAAGGGGTTAAAGGTACAACCCCTCTCCCCTTCCCCCACCCCCTCCTTCTCGTCCTCCTTCCCCCCACAGCCCCCCTCCCTCTCCCCTTCCTCCTATCCCTACCCCCCTATCTCCCTGTCTTCCTCCTACCCCCCCATCCTTCCCTCCAACCACCCCTCCTCCCCCCCAGACTTCCCTGTCTTCCTCCTACAACCCCCCCTACCCCCCCCCCCCCAAGAAGACGTCGATGTGCACCTCCTTAAATTAATCTTATCTTTCCCGACGTCGAAGGAGTTCCTCTTAAGACGCCACTTCCTCGGGACGCCGGGCCTTTGGGGGGTGAGGGGTGGAGGGGGTTGGGGGTAGGGGTGGGGAAGGGGAGGGAGGGGAGGGGACACGAGAGTCTTAGCCGGCCCCTCGTTCTCTGGTCTTTTGGGGAGGGGTTGGGGGGGAGGGAGGGAGGGGGGCAGAAAAGTAAGGGTGGGGGGGAGGTTGAGGATGGAAGTGGGAAGGAAATGGAAGGAGAAAAGGAGAGGGAGATAAAGGGGGGAATGAAGTTGGGGAAGAGAGACGGTGTGGAGAGAGGGTATGGAAGTTCGGGATAGGAAAAGGGGGGCGGAGTCAGCGGATAGATGGACGCCGGAAGGGATGAAGGCAGGGTGAAGGAGAGGGGAAAGGGGTGGAAGGTAGGGCACAAGGAGGCGAAGGAAAGGTGGTAGGGGGAGGCAGGGGAGGGTGAGAAAGATAGAGAAAGAGAGGAAGGAAGTTTAAGAAAGGTAGGGGAGTGAAGTTAGGAAGTTTAGGGGAGCGAGGGGAGGTGAGTAGGGGGTGAAAGGAGAGGAAAGCGTAGAGAGGAGAGATGGGGAGTCAAATAAATGAGAGAAGGAGAAGGAATGAAGAGAAGAAAAGCATTTGTGTTATATTACGTAATAAGTCCCTGGAATAGCGTTTCGTAAGGAAATCCTTAGAATTTCCTTGAGACTGACACCTGTTATTAGCTCACTTGGACATGAATCGAATCCCAAGTAATTCCCATTAAGGATTAGTAGAGTCCCTAGATTCTAATAGTTTAATGATTCTTTGACCTTTATCAATGTGATCTTAATTCCGTGGTCCCGTTCTTGTTAGTAATCGCTATTGCGTCTTCTTATGAGGTTTTGTTGATCATTCCTCCCTAAAAAAGACAATAATAAATAAATAGATTAATAAAGTGTTGTGTGAAGATGGATCATTGAGTAACATAGATTTTAAATGGTTTCTTGGGAAAGTTACCGCTTGTTATGGAATAGGATAATACATAAACTATTTAGTTTATTCCTGATATATTGAATATAGGATTTCGATTCCCTTGGGCTTTCAATTCTGATTCGTGTGAATTTCTGTATGTTCTAAGACTTTTTTTATTTTTTTTATTCTTAATCATTACAAGTGTCTTCATACTGTAAAAACATTTCCAACATTCAAATTCAGATCATCCGAATTTAATCAATACTTGACTGTGTGCATTTCCCTGTTAGTAAATGTGAGCTGCTTACTGAAGCTAAATTGGGTGGCGTGAAGTGTCCAATCATCAGCTAAAAAAGAAGAAAAAAATCATATTAGGAACCGAATTATTCATATTATTGATTTACAATATAAGATCGATGGACACTGATTACATTCTACTGAACAAATTGATCCCTTTTAGATAGGAAAGACTCTAGGACTGAGAGTGAGTGCTGCTTCATATCCCATGGCGTCCAAAAGCCCAAAGTCTAGAAACAAGGCCTACTGTAAAAGATTTTCAAATACTGGAGTGCAGTATGTTATCTCTTTTGTGCATAAGAGCATTTACCGTTTGTTGATTTTTGGAAGTTGAATTGAGTGCTGATGTCTCGCTGTTACTAGGAAAGATGATTTGGTAAGGGCTTTATATCAAGAATAAGTTTCGTTCCATAGGTTTGGTGAATCATACATGGCG
>NC_091567.1:29725460-29737960 GCF_042767895.1 Penaeus vannamei
TTATTTTTGGCTTATTTATTTTTATTCTTAATCTCAATTTGATATGATCATCATTATATCATTATTATATTCTTTTATTGTCGGTCTTGTTTGTACACTTGTTATCATTATTGCCGTCATCATTATCACCATCTGCATCTTTTTTATTACTATTTGTAACATTATCATTTTTGTTACTATTGATATTTCTTTATTATCATTATTATCATTATCATTACTCTCATTATCATTATTACCAATATTATCATTCTTATTGTTATGATTATTATGATTATTTATATTGATGTTTTTGTCATTATCATTGTAATCATTATCATTATTATCATTATCATTTTTTTTAGTGTTATTATTATCATCATGGTTGTTATTATAGTTATAGTTACTGTTGTTATTATTATTATTACTATCATTATCATTATCATTATTATCATTATTATTATTATCATTATTATTATTATTATTATCATTATTATCATTATTATTATTATTATTATTATATTACTATTATCATCATTATTATTAACATTGTTATCATTATTATTATTGGTTATTATTATTACTAGACTAATCATTGTTACTGTTTCTATGATAACACTAATACCAATTAAAGTAATGGTAATTGATGACTGTCATCACTATGACTATCATTTTTATTGTTGTTACTGTTATCATGTTCATACTATTATCATAGGTATTGCTATTATTACTATGATAATTGTAAATATCATTATCATTATCATCATCATTGTTGTTGTTGTCGTTACTATTATCATTGTCATTATTGTTATTATCATTACCTTTATCATCATTAGATTATTATCATTGTTATCAGTTTCATTACTAGTTTTTTTATTGTTATGATTATCAATAAAATAAATAAAACGAAATATTAAGAACTAAAATAGTTACTGTAGACCTATAATGCTCATAGCATAGTAATGAATTCGTAAAAAATAAAAGAAGAAAATAAAATATTCATTATGATATCTAATTAATACCTAATTAAACTTTCAAATACCTTGTTCATTTTCTTATCCCCCACCCCCCCGCACACCCATTTTCCTCCCTCCCCCACTCCCCCCATCCCCTTCCCTCACCCCCATCATTCCGACCTCCCTCACCCCCCATCCATTCTCCTTCACCCCCCACCCCCATCCATTCTCCCTCACCCCTTACCTCTGTCAGTTCCCCCTCATTACGTCATTCTCCCTCACCCCCATCCATTCTCCCCATCCATTCTCCCCTTCACCCCCACCCCCATCCATTCTCCCTCCACACCCCACCCCCTCATCCATTCTCCCTCACCTACCCTCATCCATTCTCCCTCACCCCCACATATCCATTCTCTCTCACCCCCTCAACCACCCATCCCATTCTCCCTCACCCCCTCATCCATCTCCTCCCTCACCCTACCCCATCCCATTCTCCTCACTCACCCCCACTCCATCCATTCTCCCTCAACCCCCACCCCCCATCCATTTCTCCATCACCCCCTACCCCCTCATCCAGACCTCCTCCCTCACTTGCCCCCACCCCCCCATCATTCTCCCTCACCCCCATCCATTCTCCCACCACCCCACCCCCCCATCCATTCTCCCTCACCCCCCACCTCCCATCCATTCTCCCTCACCCCCCACCCCTCTCATCCATTCTCCCTCACCCCCCACCCCCATCCATTCTCCCTCACTGCCCCATCCATTCTCCCTCATCCCCACACCCCTCATCCATTCTCCCTCACCCCTCCCCACCCCATCCAAATCTCTCCCTCACCCCTCCCACCCCATCCATTCCTCCCCTCACCCCCACCCCCCATCTCTATTCTCCCTCCACCCCCTACCCACCCCACCATCCATTCTCCCTCACCCACCCCACCCCCCATCCATTCTCCCTCCACCCCCCACCACTTATCCATTTCTCCCTCCCCCCCCATCCCCCTCATCCATTCTCCCTCACCCCCCACCACCTCATCCATTCTCCCTCACCCCACACGCTCCACATCCATTTCTCCCCTCACCCCCACCCCCCATCCATTCTCCTCACCCCCCACCCCCATCCATTCTTCCCTCAATTCCCCACTACCCACCCCATCCATTCTCCTGCTACCACCCCCACCCCCATCCATTCTCCCTCACCCCAAACTTCACCTGATATCCATTCTCCCCTCACCCCCCATCCCCTCATCCATTCTCCCTCCCCCACCTCATCCATTCTCACTCATCCCCCATCCCATCATTCTCCCTCCCCCCACCACCGCATCAGTTCTCCTCTCACCCCCACCCCCACCCCCTCTCATATATTCTCTCCCTCACCCCCACCCCCACCACCCCCATCCATTCTCACTCACTCCCCACCCCTCATCCGTCTCCCTCACTCCCAACCCCTCCATCCATTCTCCCTCAGCCCCCGCACCCATCCCATTCTCTCCCTCACCCCCACCCACCCCATCCATTCCCCTCCACCCCCACCCCCCACCCTCCACCCATTCTCCCTCACCCCCCCCACCCCCTCATCCATTCTCCCTCACCCCCCACCCCCTCATCCATTCTCCCTCACACCCACCCCATCCATTCTACACACTCACCGCATACCACCCACTGTCCATTCTCCCTCACATCCCCACCCACATCCCATCATCCATTCTCCACCACCACACCCCCACCACCCCTCATCCATTCTCCCCTCACCTCCCACACCCCCCATCCATTAATTCTCCCCCACCCCCACACCCCTCATCCATTCCTCCTCTACACCCCCACACCACACCCCATCCATTTCTCCCTCACCTCCACATCCCCTCATCCATTTCTCCCTCACCCCTCACCTCCATCCATTCTCCCTAATCCCCACCCCCACCACCTCATCCATTCTCCCTCACCCCCACCACCCCCATCCATTCTCCCTCTACCCCCATCCCCCTCATCCATTCTCCCTCACCCCCACCCCCATCCGTCTCCCTCTCACCCCCCCACCCACCCCATCCAGAACTTCTCCCCCTCACCCCCATCCACCTACTCATCCATTCTCCCTCACCCCTCACCCCATCCATTCTCCCCCTAATCCCCCACCCCACCACCTCATCATGTCTCTCCCTCACCCCCACCCCACCCCCATCCATTCTCCCACTCACCCCCATCCCCTCATCCCATTTCTCCCCTCACCCCCACCCCACCCCCACATCCATTATCTCCCTCCCTCACCCCACCCACTGCATCCATTCTCCCTCACCCCCACCACCACATCCATTCCTCCCCTCACCCCCAAGCCCCCCATCCATTCTCCCTCACCCTCCCAACCACCCCATCCATTCTCCCTCACCCCCCCACCCCCTGCCCATCCATTCTCCTCATTCCTCCCCCTCACCACCCTGCCAGCCAATCTCCTCACCCTTCACCCTCATGTCATTCTCCCTCACCCCCACCCCCACCCCATCCATTCTCCTCACCCCCACCCTCATCCATTCTCCCTCACCCCCCCTCCACCCTACCACCCTCCTTACCACTCAACATTCTTCAACACGTTCCATAAGTTAAGGTGTAAAGCGGGTACATTCAACATTCAATTACATCATCTGGATCAGACGTGTGAATTCTTTATTGCGTCTTGATACGTGCAACAATTATTACCGCAGCGTCGGTACGTGTTAAGGCTAACTTGATTTATATGTCAGATGGATCCCTATCGTTGACAAAAAGGAGTGAGCGGAGGGAGGGGGAGAGGAGGAGAGGGAGGAGGAGAAAGGAGAGAGGTATGGAGAAGAGGAGGAGGGAGGAGGAGGAAGAGGGAGGGAGGGAGGGAGAGGGAGGAGGAGGGAGGGGAGGGAGGGAGGGTGGTGGTGGGGAGGAGGAGGGAGGAAGGGGAGAGGGGGAGGGTTGGAGTGCAGGAAGATTAAGTGTGTGTGTTGTGTGTTTGTGTGAGTGGATTAATGTATGCGTAAAGTATATACAATATATATATATATACATATATATATATATATATATATATATATATATATACATATATATATATATATATATATATATATATATATATATATATATATATATATATATATATATATATATATATATGTATATAGATAGATAGATAGATAGATAGATAGATAGATAGATAGATAGATAGATAGATAGATAGATAGATAGATAGATAGATAGATAGATAGATAGATAGATAGATAAATAAATAGATAGATAGATAGGTAGATGAATATATAAATATATACATATATACACATACACAAGCATATGTATACATACAAACATACATACACACATATATATATAAATATATATATATATATAAATATATATATATATATATATATATATATATATATTTATATATATATACATATATATATATATATATATATATAATATATATATATATATATATATGTATCTCTCACATATATATACATATATGTACATATATATACATATATGTACATATTAAATATGATATGTATTATAAAGTGTGTCCGTGTGTGTGTATGTGTAGGTGTGTATGTGTGTGTGTGTGTGTGTGTGTGTGTGTGTGTGTGTGTGTGTGTGTGTGTGTGTGTGTGTGTGTGTGTGTGTGTGTGAGTGTGTGTGTGTGTGTGAGGTGTGTGTGTGTGTGTGTGTGTGTGTGTGTGTGTGTGTGTGTGTGTGTGTGTGTGTATGTGTGTGTGTGTGTGTGTGTGTGTGTGTGTGTGTGTGTGTGTGTGTGTGTGTGTGTGTGTGTGTGTGTGTGTGTGTGTGTGTGTGTGTGTGTGTGTGTGTGTGTATGTATATGTCTGTGTGTGTCTGTGTGTGTGTATAGATATGTATATATATATATATATCTATATGTATATATATATATATATATATATATATATATATATATATATATATATATATATATATATATACCCTATATATATATATATATATATATATATATATATATTTATATATACACCTATATTCATACATGTACATATATTCCTGCTCCTCCCCCTCTTCTGCCTACTCCTTTCCTCCTCCTCCTCCCTCTCCTTCTCCTCCTCCCGCAGCGAAGTGAGGAGGCGAAGCGGTGATGTAAGGATGCGAAGCGAAGTGAAGTGAGGAGGCGAAGCGAAGTGAAGTGAGGAGGCGAAGCAAAGTGAAGTGAGGAGGCGAAGGCGAAGTGAAGTGAGGAGGCGAAGCGAAGCGAAGTGAGTGAGGAGGACGAAGCAGAAGTGAGAGTGAAGGAGGCGAAGCAGAGTGAAGTGAGAAGAGGCAGAGGCGAGGTGAAGATGAGGAGGGCGAAGCGAAGCGAAGTGAGGAGGCGAAGCGAAGTGAAGTGAGGAGCGCGAAGCGAAGTGAGGTGAGGAGGCGAAGCCTGAAGGTGAAGCGGCGGAGGCGAAGCAGAAGTGAAGTGAGGGAGACGAAGTGAAGTGAGTGGAGGCGAAGCAGTCATGGAGGAGGCGAAGTGAAGTGAAGTGAGTGGAGGCGAAGCGAAGCGAAGTGAGGAGGCGAAGCGAAGTGAGAGTGAGGAGGCAGAAGCGAAGTGAAGTGGAAGTGAGGAGGGCCAGAAGCGGAAGTGGAAGTGAGGGAGGCAGAGGCAGAGTCAGAGTGAAGTCGGGAGACCAGGCAGAAACAGAGAAGTGAGGTAGGAGGCGAAGCAGAGGTCGTGGCTGTGGAAGCGAGAGGCGAATGGAAGTGAGGCATGACAGAGTGAAGTGAGGAGACGAAGCGAAGTGAAGGTGAGGCGGAGCTTGCAAGAAGTGAAGTGAGGTGAGGAGGCTTGAAGTGAAGTGAGGAGTGAGGCGAAGCGAAGTGAAGTGAGGAGGCGAGAAGCAGCGAAGCAGAGTGAAGTGAGGAGGCGAGAGCTGAAGTGAAGTGAGGAGGCGAAGCGAGAAGCGAAGTGAAGTGAGGAGGCGAAGTGAAGTGGAGGAGATGAAGGAAGGAAGTGAGGAGGCGAAGTGAAGGAAGCAGAGTATGAAGCGAAGTGAAGTGAGGAGTCGAAGGAAGCGAAGTGTGAGGAGGCTGCTGAAGTGAAGGAGGAGGCGAAGCTGAAGCGAAGTTCAGAGGAGGCGGAAGCTGAAGTGAAGTGAGGAGGCGAAGAGGAAGCGGAAGTGAGGAGACGAAGTGAAGTGAAGTGAGGAGGCGAAGTGGAAGTGAAGTGAGGAGGCGAAGCTGAAAGTGAAGTGAGGAGGCAGAAGCGAAGCTTGAAATTAGTGGAGGCCAGAAGCCAGAACTGTGGCTTTAGCTGAAGTGAATGAGGCTGAAAGCGAAGTAAAGTGAAGTGAGGCAGGCTAGCGAAAGCAGAAGCGGAAGCATGAGAGGCGAGAGGCGAAGTGGATGAAGTGAGGAGGCGAAGCGAAGCTTGAGTGAGGCAGAGGCGAGCTTAGCTGAAGTGAAGGGAGGCTGAAGCGAAGTGAAGTGAGGAGGCGAAGCGAAGCGGAAGGAAGTGAAGTGAGAGGCAGAGGCTGTGCCTGAAGGAAGTGAGGAGGCTGAGCTGAAGTGAGCTTATGAGGCTTAGCCAGGCCGAGCTGTAGCTGAGAGTGCAAAGCTGCACAGCTTTAGCTGAGGTGAGGCTAAGTGAAGTGAAGTGAGGAGGCAGAAGCAGAAGCAGAAGTGAGGAGGCGAAGCGAAGCGAAGTGAAGTGAGGAGGCGAAGCGAAGCGAAGTGAGGTGAGGAGGCAGAAGCAGAAGTGAGAGAGTGAGGAGGCGAAGCGAAAGTGAAGTGAGGAGGCGAAGGAAGGAAGCTGGAGGAGGTATGAAGCGAAGTGAAGTGAGGAGGCGAAGCGAAGTGAAGTGAGGAGGCGAAGCGAAGTGAAGTGAGGAGGCGAAGCGAAGTGAAGTGAGGAGGCGAAGCGAAGTGAAGTGAGGAGGCGAAGCGAAGTGAAGTGAGGAGGCGAAGCGAAGTGAAGTGAGGAGGCGAAGCGAGTAGCGAGAGGCTGTGCTGAAGTGAAGTGAGAGGCTGAAGGAAGGAAGTGAGGGGAGGCTGGGAAGGAAGAAGTGAGGAGGCGAAGTGAAGTGAAGTGAGGAGGCTGAAGCCAAGCAGAGGAGGTTGAAGTGAGGAGGCGAAGTAGCTAGCGAAGCGAAGTGAAGTGAGGAGGCATGAATGAAGTGAGCGGAGGAGGCGAAGAAGTAGCTGAGGAGGTTAGAAGTGAAGGAGAGGTGAATAAGGAAGGAGGAGGCAGAAGCAGAAGTGAAGTGAGGAGGCGAAGAAGGCACGAGTGAGGAGGCGAAATGAAGTGAGTGAGCCCAGTGAGAGCGAAGTGAAGTGAGGCGAAGCGGCAAGTGAAGTGAGGAGGCAGAAGCGAAGCGAAATTGAGGAGCGAAGCAGAAGCAGAAAAGTGAAGTGAGGAGGCGAAGCGAAGCAGCGAAGTGAGGAGGCGAAGCAGAGGGGGAAGTAAAGTGAGGAGGCGAAGCAGAAGAGTGAAGTGAGGAGGCGAAAGCGAAAGTGAAGTTAGAGGAGGCGAGAAGCGAAGTCGAAGTGAAGTGAGGAGGCAGAAGCGAAGTGAAGTCAAGTGAGGCGAAGCAGAAATTGAAGTGAGGAGGCGAAGTGAAGTGAAGTGAGGAGGCGAAGCGAAGTGAAGTGAGGAGGCGAAGCGAAGCGAAGTGAGGAGGCGAAGTGAAGTGAAGTGAGGAGGCGAAGTGAAGTGAAGTGAGGAGGCGAAGCGAAGCGAAGTGAAGTGAGGAGGCGAAGCGAAGTGAAGTGAGGAGGCGAAGCGAAGCGAAGTGAAGTGAGGAGGCGAAGCGAAGCGAAGTGAAGTGAGGAGGCGAAGCGAAGTGAAGTGAGGAGGCGAAGCGAAGTGAAGTGAGGAGGCGAAGCGAAGCGAAGTGAAGTGTGAAGTGAGGAGGCGAAGCGAAGTGAAGTGAGGAGGCGAAGCGAAGTGAAGTGAGGAGGCGAAGCGAAGTGAAGTGAGGAGGCGAAGCGAAGTGAAGTGAGGAGGCGAAGCGAAGTGAAGTGAGGAGGCGAAGCGAAGTGAAGTGAGGAGGCGAAGCGAAGTGAAGTGAGGAGGCGAAGTGAAGTGAGGAGGCGAAGCGAAGTGAAGTGGAGGAGGCGAAGCGAAGTGAAGTGAGGAGGCGAAGCGAAGTGAAGTGAGGAGGCGAAGCGAAGCGAAGTGAGGAGGCGAAGCGAAGCGAAGTGAAGTGAGGAGGCGAAGCGAAGTGAAGTGAGGAGGCGAAGCGAAGCGAAGTGAAGTGAGGAGGCGAAGCGAAGTGAAGTGAGGAGGCGAAGCGAAGTGAAGTGAGGAGGCGAAGCG
The DNA here is from genome assembly GCF_042767895.1 of Penaeus vannamei. Taxonomy (NCBI): domain Eukaryota; kingdom Metazoa; phylum Arthropoda; class Malacostraca; order Decapoda; family Penaeidae; genus Penaeus; species Penaeus vannamei. Next base: position 29,733,681 of record NC_091567.1, read on the forward strand.
AAGTGAAGTGAGGAGGCGAAGCGAAGCGAAGTGAGGAGGCGAAGCGAAGCGAAGTGAGGAGGCGAAGCTTGAAGTGAAGTGAGAGTGAGGAGGCGAAGCGAAGTGAAGTGAAGTGAGGAGGCGAAGCGAAGTGAAGTGAGGAGGCGAAGCGAAGTGAAGTGAGGAGGCGAAGCGAAGTGAAGTGAGGAGGCGAAGCGAAGTGAAGTGAGGAGGCGAAGCGAAGCGAAGTGAAGTGAGGAGGCGAAGCGAAGTGAAGTGAGGAGGCGAAGCGAAGTGAAGTGAGGAGGCGAAGCGAAGTGAAGTGAGGAGGCGAAGCGAAGTGAAGTGAAGTGAGGAGGCGAAGCGAAGTGAAGTGAGGCGAAGCATGGCAGTGGAGAGTGAGGCAGAAGCGAAACGAAACGAAGTGAAGGGAGGCGAAGTGAAGTGAAGTGAGGGAGGACGAAGCAGAAGCAGAGAGTGAAGTGAGTGAGGCAAGAAGCGAAGTGAAGCTGAAGTGAGGAGGCAGAGGCAGAGAGTGAAGTGAGGAGGCGAAGTGAAGTGAAGTGAGGAGGCGAAGCGAAGTGAAGCAGGTGAGGCGCAAAGCGAAGTGAAGTGAGGAGGCGGGCAGCTAGAAGTGAAGTGAGGAGGCGAGGCGAACAGAAGTGAGGAGACGAAGTGAAGTGAAGTGAGGAGGCGAAGCGAAGATGAAGTGAAGAGGCGAAGCGCAGAAGCGAGGAGTAAGGAAGTGAAGTGAGGGAGGCGAAGCGAGAAGTGAAGTGAAGTGAGGAGGCAGAAGCGAAGTGAAGTGAGGAGGCGAAGTTAAAGTGTATGAAGTGAGGAGGCGAAGCGAAGTGGAAGTGAGGGAGGCAAAGCGAAGCGAAGTGAAGTGAGGAGGCACGAAGCAGAAGTGAAGTGAAGTGAGGAAGCGAAAGCGAAGTGAAGGGAGGCGAGGCAGAAGCGAAGTGAAGTGAGGAGGCGAAGTGAAGTGAAGTGAGGAGGCGAAGCGAAGTGAAGTGAGGAGGCGAAGCGAAGTGAAGTGAAGTGAGGAGGCGAAGCGAAGTGAAGTGAGGAGGCGAAGCGAAGTGAAGTGAGGAGGCGAAGCGAAGTGAAGTGAGGAGGCGAAGCGAAGTGAAGTGAGGAGGCGAAGTGATCGGTAATAGCGGCCGTAACTCCCTCCTCCTCACTGCCTCTCATCTCCTTCCTTGCCTATCGGTGATCAGCGAACACCATTGGCCGAATGTTCTTACTCATTGGGCCCTCCCTTTGGTCCCTCCCTTCTCTCCCTCTCGCCCTCCCTCCCTTCTCTCCCTCTCGCCCTCCCTCCCTTCTCTCCCTCCCTCCCTTCTGTCCCTCTCGCCCTCCCTTCTCTTCTCTCCCTCCTTCCCTTCTGTCCCTCCCTCTGCCTCTCTCCTCCCTCTGCCTCCCTTCTCTTCTCTCCCTTCCCTCTCCTTTCTCCTCCCTCCCCCTCCTCCCTTCTCTCCTTTCTCTCCCCCTCTCCATTCTTTCCCTCTCCCTCCTTCCTCCTCCCTTCTCACTCCTTCCCTCCCTCTCTTCCTTCCTCCCCTTCTCTCCTTCCCTCCCCCTCTCTCCCTCCTCCTCCTCTCCCTCCCTCCCTCCTCTCTCCCTTCTTCTCCTCCTTCCTCCTCTCCCTCTTTTCCCTTCCTCCCTTCCTCCTCAGCTTCCACTCCCTCTCTCGCTTCTCTCTCTTTTCTCCCTCCCTCTACTCCCTCTCCACTCTCCCTCCCAGGGTTTCTCCTCTTTCATATTCCCTACCGCATATCTTATTTTTTCTTCCTTCTCTCTTCTTCTCCTCTTAATTAGCTTTGGCAACAATCTTTTTTCTCTTTTCTATACTTTTCCTTCTTTTTTCTCTCCTTCGCTTCCTTTCTCACTTTCCCTTCATTCTTTCCCATCCTTTTTCCCTGTCTCCATCCCCCCTCTCCTTCCTTTCCTTTCAGTCCTCCTCTTGCCTTCTTCTTTCTCCTCCTCCTCCTCCCCTCCTCTTCCTTACTTCCCTCTCTCCTCCACCCCCCCCCCCCGTCTCTCTCTCTCTCTCTCTCTCTCTCTCTCTCTCTACTCTCTCTCTCTCTCTCTCTCTCTCCTCCTTGTCTGTCCCTCCATCTATGGTCTCTCTCCATTCTTTTTTCTTCCGATTCTTTTTCATCACTTGTATTTTATTGTTCTGTCTGTTGACTTTCTTCTTTTCCTCTTTCCCTTCATCTGTCCTCTTCTCTTTATCATTTCTACGTCCTTTCTCCTCCTCATCTCTCCTCCCTCCTCTTAGTCTTTCTCTTTTCCTCCTTCCTTCTCAGTCTTTTTCTTCCTCCTCCCCCTCCCTTCCCTCTATTCCTCCTATATATGCTCCTCCTCCTTCTTGCTTCATCCTTCTCCTTCTCGTCTTCTTCCATATCCTCCTCCTTTTCCCTCTATATACTCCTCCTCCCTTTACTCTATATCATTTTCCCTCCTCCCTTCCTCTTACTCCTACTTCTTCACCCTTCTCGTCTTCTTCCTCCTCCTCCTCTTCCTCTTTCCATCCAACAACCAAAAATAAAAATCTTACCAATTTAGTCATGCAATTTCTTTCTGTTTTTGCAATTATAAATGTCTTTCTTATTCTGATTTATCATCATGCGTAATGTTTTTCTTTTTGTTTATTCTTTGCCTTTTCTTCTTCTGCTGTGACTGCGAACTTTTTTTCATTGTCAAAATTAACATTATGATATGATTATTATAAGAAAAGGAATGAATGTCTTCACAGAGTAACATACACCCACACACACACACACACGCACACACACACACATATATGTATATGTATATATATATATATATATATATATATATATATATATATATATATATATATATATATATATATATATGTATGTATATATATATACATATATATATATATATATATATATATATATATATATATATATATATATATATATATATATATATATATATATAAATATATATATATATATATATATATATATATATATATATATATATATATATATATATATACATATGCATTATGTTTTCGATATTTTTAGGTAGCATTATCATCAATTTTATTTACATCATTTTAATTGCTGGCATTAACTTATCATCAATATTCTGATCATAACCGTCATTATTGAGGAATCATTATATATTCAATGTTCATTTTGATCATCATTGTTATTATTATTTGAAGATTTTTTGTATGATCTATATTATCATACTGTATTTGCTTGTTTGTCTATTTGTTTGTTTATTTGTTTGTGATTTGTCATATTAGTGATATATAAGTGAATTTAACACCGCAATCATGACGAAATCCGAATATCAATCATAACCATATTAATCATGAACATCATCATCACTTTTGTAATTCCTGTCTGAACTATCCTTCCTTCCTTCCTTCCTCCTTCCTTCTTTTCTTTCATCCCCTTCCACTTTCCTCCCTCTTCCCTCATCTTCTGCTACCCCCCCCCCGTCCCCCCCACGTAGTCATCTCATTCTATCTAATTTTCCTGTGCTGTGTCATCGCTGGGTTGGTCCAACGAAGAGAGAGATAAAGAGAAAGAGAATAAAAAGACACGAAAGAAAAAAAGGAGAATGTAAGAGAATGAGAGAGAGCGAGGGAGGAAAAAACGAAAGAAAAAGAGGAGTAAATAAGAGAGAAAAAAAAACGAAACAAAAAAGAGAAAATAAGAAAGAGAGAAAAGAATAAAGAAGAAAAATAAGAGAGAGAAAAAACGGGAAAAAATAAAATAAGAGAGAGAAAAGGGAGAGACAGAAGAGGAGGAGAGAAAAACAAGGAGAAAATAAGAGAGAAAAAAAGAAGGAAGGAATAAAGGAATGAAAAAATAGGGAAAACACTGTAGAAAGAAGGAAGAAGGGAAGAAAATAAGAGGAAGAGACAAGAAATTAAAAGAATAAGAAAGAGAGAGATGGAAAGAAAAGAAGAAAAGAAAGAAAAAGACAGAGAGAGATGGAAGAGAGAAAGAAGTAAAAGAAGAATATAGAGAAAAGAGAGAGAGATGAAAAGAAAAAAAGGAAGAAAAGAAAAAGAGTAAGAGAAAGAAAGATGGACAGAGAAAAGAAAAACGAGAAAATAAGAAAGAGAGATGAGATGGAAGAAAAGAAGAAGAAGAAAAAAGAGAGAGGGAGTAGGAAGAGAAAGAAAGAGAAAAATAGGAAGAAGAGAGAGAGAAAGAGATGGAAAAAAAAATGAAAAAAAAAAGAAAAAAAAAACAGCCTTGAGGGTAAATATGCAAATTGCTTAAAAATCCCAATGAGAGCAC
>NC_091567.1:29745460-29747960 GCF_042767895.1 Penaeus vannamei
TGATTTAGGATGGGTAGGGGAGGTTGTTCCTCTTGGGTGAGGGGTTTTGGCAGAGGGAAAGGGGTGAGGGGGAGGGGAAATTAGGGTGGGGGGGAGATTCGTAGTCATCCGGGATGTATTTTGGCAGAGGGGAAGGGAAGGGGGAGAGGGGATTGAGGGTGGGTGGAGGGAGAACGGGTGGGGGGATGAGAGGGGAAAGGATAATGGTAAATTGATATATCTTTGTATAAGTAAAACAGACCGAATATAAAGACGACAATACACCAATGATACAAAACAAAACAAAAGATGAACATTACATCAAGAACAAGAACAATTTACCCCAACGTTTCAAGGAGCAGAACCTCTTCCTTGCACCTCTCAGAACCCAATCCACAAGAACCGAAATTCCCTCCCAACCGAAATTCCCTCCAAACCGAAATTCCCTCCAAACCGAAATTCCCTCCAAACCGAAATTCCCTCCAAACCGAAATTCCCTCCAAACCGAAATTCCCTCCAAACCGAAATTCCCTCCAAACCGAAATTCCCTCCAAACCGAAATTCCCTCCAAACCGAAATTCCCTCCAAACCGAAATTCCCTCCAAATTCCATAATATTTTAAGAAGCGCTTCCAAACCCCGGCTCCGAACTCCTCCCGCAGTGGCCTCACTCACACCAACGTAATACTGAAATGGTCTGTAATCCCACGTATAGACGCCTGAAACTGGACCCTATGGACGAATTTAATTACCCTTTTTCTGATTCCCTTTAAATACCGATTTTATTTCTATTCCCTTTTAATATCAATTACACGTGGCGACCGCATAGCACGAGGTCCCCACGTGGTCGCGGGCTAACGGTTCTCTCCCCAATCAGACTCGGCGACATTGCAAATCATCTTGAAATTGATAAAAGATTCGGAATTGGCGGTTGGGCGAATCGACCCACCTCGGCGAGAGCGCATAATTACACCCCATATATCAAACTCGTCTCGCAATTAAAGATTCGCACGAGGAGGGAGGAGGAGGGGGAGGGAGAAGGGGGGAGGGGGAGAGGGGGGGAGGGGAGTCAAGGTGGACCTCGAGCCTCTTACTCCTCGGGCTCCTTCGCTCCCGGAATCTTGGAATTCGCTTGGGTCAACTTCGGTCTTGTGTTACGTAAGTACACATACGTTTATGTGTAGGTACGTGTGTGTGGTGTGTGTGTGTGTGTGTGTGTGTGTGTGTGTGTGTGTGTGTGGTGTGTGTGTGTGTGTGTGTGTGTGTGTGTGTGTGTGTGTGTCTGTGTGAGTGTGTTTGGTGTGTGTGTGTGTGTGTGTGTGTGTGTGTGTGTGAGTGAGTGTGTGTGTGTGTACGTGCGTATACGTGTGTGTGTGTACGTGCGTATACGTGTGTGTGTGTACGTGTGCGTGTGTGTGTATATATATCATTTAGCATCGATCGAGAAAAGGAGGGAGGTAGAGTCGAAAGAGGAATTTTGTAGAAGATAAATTACGCCCTTAATTACATCCGCGTGCGTTCTCTGATATCAAAGTAATTGAGCAAGTAAAATCTACCGATTCGCAGAGTGCCTGACCTCTGCAACCAATAATCATTCTACTTTTATCTCTTATCAATTCTTCCCTTAATACCTTTCTTTAATGTTAGATAATTGTGCTCACTTTTATCATTACCATTTATTTATATATTTTTTTCATCTATTGTACGTACGTCATTTCTCTTTTTATCGGGTCCGTTTTGTTCATTTTATCAAATTTTCTTCATCTTATCCTTTCTTTCGCTTCCTTTCGTTTATTATTATCTATTTTCCTTTTTTTCTCTATTACATGTACGTCATTTCTTTCATCGTCTTTTCTATTCATTTTATCAAGTTTTCTTTATCTTATCCCTTCTTTCGCTTCCCTCCCCCCCCTCCTCTCTCTCTCTCTCTCCCTCTACTCCTCCCTTCCTCTCTCTCTTCCTCCCTTTCCCTCTCTCTCTCTCTCTCTCTCTCTCTCTCTCTCTCTCTCTCTCTCTCTCTCTCTCTCTCTCTCTCTCTCTCTCTCTCTCTCTCTCTCTCTCTCTCCTTTTTTTCTCTCTTAGGCCTTGATATCTCCATTTCACTCCCTGTCTTCGGCTGTCAATTACGAAAGTCCGAGACGTCATAATAGGAGTCCATATAAGGAATAAAGCTTGTTAAGGACTCTCGGACTTTTCCAATCGACAGTTGATTTTTTCTTTTTTTCTCTCTCTCTTTTTTTTTTTTTTTTGTCTCTCTTTTTTATCTGTTATTTATTGTCTCATAATCGCACGGTGTCCAGACATATATAAGATGTTTTTTTCTTGTTTATTACTCCTTTAGAAATTATTAAGAGGGTCTTGTCCTTTCCTCGGCGAGTGATTTGGGTTCTCGATGGTGTCAGGAGATAAGACAGACAGACAGACAGACACACACACACACACACACAGGCACACACACACACACACACACACACGCACGCACACACACACACACACACACACACACACACACACACACGCGC
>NC_091567.1:29755460-29760460 GCF_042767895.1 Penaeus vannamei
GGTTGGGGAGGAAGGGGAAGGGGGTGGATGATTGGCAAAGTGGGGAGGGGGTGGCGGGGAATATCTAGCAAGGGGGGTAGGGGAAGAGGAGGGAGTAGGGGAAGTTAGGAGAAATATTTTATCATGATTTATTCTCGGCTTTTTTTATTTTTTATTTGTGCATTTATTCCCTCCATTTAAGATATACGATATTTAAGATATAAGATATACGTCCTATTATACGTCCTATTTTTTGTCTCTATTTATCTTTCTTTTTTTTTCTTTTTTCTTTTTTTTTTTTTTGTCTGTATGATTTCCTTTACGAATTTCCCGAATGTTATTATCTATTTCAATTTTTGTTTACATTTTTCCCCTTCTCAATAAAATTGAATTCTTGTTCTTAATCTTTTTATCATGAATATTCAACTCTTCCTTTACATGTTTTCCTTATTCACTTATTTACTTGTTTCTCATTCGCTATTAAAACCACTACTACTGCTACCACTGCTACTAATAATAGTCACATAATAGTTGTATTGAGCATAACAGAAATACGATGATGATTCTGATAATATTAGTACTAATATTATGACCAGAATGCTATTAGTTCATAATCATATTTATATCCATCGTTGCTATAGAAACACCTATGTCACTTCTTTCATAATTACTACAATTACTGGAGCTTTTGTAGAGACTGTAGAGTTATTGCTGATTTGAAGTTGTTGTTTCTTTAGTTCCGTTTCTGGGCGAAAGCAACTTACTTTCCCTTAATCTTTGCCTTGCTAGGGTGGCTCTTATGACAGGCTACGTCGAAGAGTGAGAGAGGGAGAAGAGAGAACGAGGGAAGGAGTAGAGATTGATAGACAGATAGAGAGAGAGAGAGAGAGAGAGGTGGGGGAGGGAGGGAGGGAGAGAGAGAGACAAAGAGAGAAAGAGAAAGAGAGGGAGGGAGTGAAACAGACAGAAGGAGAGAAAAATAAACATTGTTATTTGGAATTATAAAGGCAAACTTTACAAAGAAAATAAGCACCGTTGGCAACCGACCTCCTTCACACAGAGACAAATCAGAGACTAATCCAGCTTTCAGCAATTAAATACCACAACCAGTGAAAAGGGAAACACACTGAAACATCAAAGTACATACGACTCTGAATTAATAACCAAATCAATAACCATCTCTCCAATGATAAAAATCCTCTTGTTTAAAAAATATATATTTACAAAAAGCATATCCAACCCACACAAATTTTATAACATATACAACCGCCTTCTTCAAAGAAAAAAAATCATCTTATTACATCTCAAACACCTAACTGAACACTTAGCAAAAAAAAAAAAAAAAAAAAAAAAAAAAAAAAATGAAATCGATAATGGAAAAAAGAAGAAAAAAATAGAATGATGCAATCGGCAAATCAGATGCAACGAGGAAAAAGTCACTCAACTAAAATTAGTATAGACAGGTCCCATGTATATCAGACAGATAATCTCTGCATATCAAGGCGTTTATCAATTCTTAAAGATAGGAATTTGTATCAATGGCGTCCCATCTATTTTTTCTTTCTTTTTTTATGATAGTAGCACTTAAGTGACGACCGATCGTAGTGGTGGTGATAATAATAATGGTAATGATAATGATAGTATCAATAATTATGATAAAGTGCTATAAGTGTTTCTATAGCAACGATGGATAGAGATATAACTAATAGTATTCTGGTAATAATAATGGTATAAATACTATCATAATTATCATCCTATTTCTGTCATTCTCAATATTACTATTATGTGACTATTATTAGTAGCAGTGGTAGCAGTAGTAATGGTTTTATTATTAATGATAGTGATGATATCATTAATAATGACGAAGGGGATACTATGATCATAATAATGGTGATAACAGTGGTGAATATGATAATGATAGTAATGATAATAATAACAACAATGATAACATTAATAATAATAATAATAATAATAATAATAATAATAATAATAATAATAATAATAATAATAATAATAATGACAAGGACAGTACTAATAGTAATAACAATAATGATGAAACTTATAATGACGATAATAATGAAAATTATGATTTTGATGATAATAAGAATTATGATGATAATAATGATAATGATAATAATAATAATAATAATAATAATAATGATAATAATAAATAATAATAATAATAATAATAACAATAATGATAATAATAATGATAACAAAATAATTATGATAATAATAATAATGATAATAACAATAATAATAATAATAATAATAATAATAATAACAATACTACTACTAATAATAATAATAGTAATAATAATAATAATAATAATAATAATAGTAATAATAATGATGATAATAATAATGATAATAATAACAACAATAATAATAGTAATAACGACAATGAGAGTAAGATACTACTAATAATAACAATAATGATAATAATAACAATGATAGTGATAATAATTGTAACAAGAACAATAACAACAGCAACACTAATAGTAATGATAAAAATAATAATAATGACAACGATGATGGTAATAACAAGAATAATGGTAATGGTGAAAATAAAAGTAATAATAATAATAATAATGATAATAACAATAATGATAACAGTAATAACAATAATGATAATCATAATGATGATAATAACAATAAAAAAACAATAGCAATGATGATGATGGTAATGATAATGGTTGTATTAGTAATGATAACAATAACAATAATGATGATGATAATATTAATGATAATAACAATAATGATAATAATAATAAGGATAATAATAATAATAATAAGAAGAATACTAATGATAACAATAATGATGATAATGATAATATTAATGATGATAACAAGAATGATAATGGTAACGATATCATTGTTACCATTTCTGATGCTATCCTTGTTGTCATTATCATTATTAGGATGAGTAGTAGTGGTTAGGTGTAGTAATACTGTCATTAACTTATTATTATGATTGTTATCATCATCATCTTTAATATCCTTCTTAAAAGTAGTAGTAATATTAATAATGTCATCATTATCTCTTCTTTATTGCTAACATTATTATCACTATTATCACCATCATTATCACTTTTTATTACCTTTATTACTTTTATCAGTATCATCATTGTCATAATTACTGTCATCATTATTATTATTAATATTGTTATCATCAGCACTATTATTATTACAATTTTACCATTACTATTATCATTATCATCTTATTGTTATTGCTGTTGTTATTATCATTATTATCATCTTTATCATTTTCATCATTACCATCAATAATATTATCATTATCATTATTATTATCATTATCAGTCTTGTTATCATATCATAAAGCTATCATTACTATTATCATCACCATCATAATCATAATTAGTAGAAGTAGCAGTAGTAATAGTATTGCCTGTTATCATTAGTAGTAGTAATAACAATAATGATAGTAGTAGTAATAGTAGCGTTATTATCCTCATCAAATAATTACAAAAAAACTGTACTGTATCTAATTTCCACTAACGCTAAAAATGATACTCACCATCATCACATCCTCTTCATCACAATCGTCTCCACCATCACCCTCATCACGATCACAATCATTATCAATAACAACAATAGCTCGGCGGTCGGCGTGCAAACCATAAGCAGAGTCGACGGCGCTGCATCCAACCTTGCGGATCCCCGTGTTCGAAACCTATCATCAGGAAATTGGGCAAGTTCTTTTGCACGTCTTCGAAGGATATTGCTATGAACTAATAGTATTCTGGTAATAATAATGGTATTAATACTACCATAAGTATCATCCTATTTCTGTCATTCTCAATATTACTATTATGTGACTATTATTAGTAGCAGTGGTAGCAGTAGTAATGGTTTTATTATTAATGATAGTGATGATATCATTAATAATGACGAAGGGGATACTATGATCATAATAATGGTGATAACAGTGGTGAATATGATAATGATAGTAATGATAATAATAACAACAATGATAACATTAATAATAATAATAATAATAATAATAATAATAATAATAATAATAATAATAATAATAATAATAATAATAATGACAAGGACAGTACTAATAGTAATAACAATAATGATGAAACTTATAATGACGATAATAATGAAAATTATGATTTTGATGATAATAAGAATTATGATGATAATAATGATAATGATAATAATAATAATAATAATAATAATAATAATGATAATAATAAATAATAATAATAATAATAATAATAACAATAATGATAATAATAATGATAACAAAATAATTATGATAATAATAATAATGATAATAACAATAATAATAATAATAATAATAATAATAATAACAATACTACTACTAATAATAATAATAGTAATAATAATAATAATAATAATAATAGTAATAATAATGATGATAATAATAATGATAATAATAACAACAATAATAATAGTAATAACGACAATGAGAGTAAGATACTACTAATAATAACAATAATGATAATAATAACAATGATAGTGATAATAATTGTAACAAGAACAATAACAACAGCAACACTAATAGTAATGATAAAAATAATAATAATGACAACGATGATGGTAATAACAAGAATAATGGTAATGGTGAAAATAAAAGTAATAATAATAATAATAATGATAATAACAATAATGATAACAGTAATAACAATAATGATAATCATAATGATGATAATAACAATAAAAAAACAATAGCAATGATGATGATGGTAATGATAATGGTTGTATTAGTAATGATAACAATAACAATAATGATGATGATAATATTAATGATAATAACAATAATGATAATAATAATAAGGATAATAATAATAATAATAAGAAGAATACTAATGATAACAATAATGATGATAATGATAATATTAATGATGATAACAAGAATGATAATGGTAACGATATCATTGTTACCATTTCTGATGCTATCCTTGTTGTCATTATCATTATTAGGATGAGTAGTAGTGGTTAGGTGTAGTAATACTGTCATTAACTTA
>NC_091567.1:29782960-29792960 GCF_042767895.1 Penaeus vannamei
CTCCAACATACCCCCCAAAAAAAAAAAAAGAAAAACACACACACCATCATTGCCTGAGACTATGAAACAAACGACACTCTCGAATTAATAATCGCATCTGCATATCGAAACACAGTGTTCAGAGGACAACCCAGACCGAGAGTTGTCAACCGTCCGAAGCAAAAAAAAAAAAAAAAAAAAAAAAAAAAAAAAAAAAACGAGACGGAAATGACACAACGTAAGATCAACAACGTTAAGATGGACGCCAACATTTCTGCGGTTTTGTGATGTCCTTGGAGTCTGGTGGAGATATTATGATTTTTGTTTTATTTACGGGGTTTTGGTAGAGGGAAAGAGAGGGAGGGAGAGGGGGAGCGTTGGAGAGAGAGATAGAGAGGTAGGTGGGTGGAGGGAAAGATAGATAGGTAGATGGAGAGAGAGAGAGAGGGGGAGGGATGGATGGATGGAGGGAGGGAGGGGGAGAGAGAGATAGAGAGAAAAAGGGGGGGACGTAGGTGGGTGGAGGGAAAGATAGATAGATAGAGAGAGAGAAAAAAAATATGAGACAAAAAGGAATAGAGAAAAAGAACGAGTGAGAGGAAAATTTTTTAAATAATAATAATAATAATAATAAATTCTAAAAAAGCACACAGATAGATAACCAAACATAAAGCCAGCCAGCACCCCCCCCCCCCTCAAAAAGAAAAAAAAATGAGTGATATGAAGAGAGGGACTGCCTCATGTTCTTTACAAATTCAATTAAGGGAACGGCGCGCTATGTTGCAAAATTATGATAATCAAGATAGGTCGTTCTTGGTCTATCTGGGATGGGTTATTCGCAAAATAATGTTTATCGCTCCGGATCAACAGAGATAAAGATGGGAGTAAGAGGAGAAAAAAAAAAAGTTCTGGCAAGTAAGACATCTGCAAATTTTTAAAAAATGAGATCTAATTTTCAGAGAAGAGAAGAGAGAGAGAGAGAGAGAGAGAGAGAGAGAGAGAGAGAGAGAGAGAGAGAGAGAGAGAGAGAGAGAGAGAGAGAGAGAGAGAGAGAGAGAGAGGAAATAAAGGAGAGATTAAAACAGAGAGTGGAGGGAAGGGAAAACAGAAGAGGGAAGAACGGAGAGTAAAGGCATACAGAATCAGAAGAAAGAGAATAGAGCAGAGTGATACAAGAACAAAAGAAAAGAAAGAGAGAAAGAAAAAACAGTTAATTCCATTTGTTACAATGGGTATTCTTATGTTTACTGTGGCAGGCTGTCGGTTTGCTTCAAGAAAGAGAAAGAGGGAGATAGAGAGAGGGAGGGGGAGAGAGAGAGAGAGAGAGAGAAAGAGAGAGAGAGAGAGAGAGAGAGAGAGAGAGAGAGAGAGAGAGAGAGAGAGAAAGGAGAGAGAGAAGGGGGAGGGAGGGAGGGAGGGAGGGAGGGAGGGAGGAGAGAGAGAGAGAGAGAGAGAAAGAGAGAGAGAGAGAGAGAGAGAGAGAGAGCGAGAGATAGATAGACACAGAGAGAGAGGGGGGGGAGAGACAGAGACAGAGACAGAGAGAGAGAGAGAGGGAGAGAGGGAAGAAGGAAGAGAGATATATATAGAGAGAGAGAAAGAGGAAGGGAGAGAAAGAAAGAGAGAGGAAAAGAGGGAGAGAGAGAGATGCGATGAAGAAGGCCTTCCAGAATGGGTTTGACCGCCATATGAATTTCAAATGAAGGGGCGCGTGACTTGAGCGAAGGTGCGACCGGGGACGACCGTGCAATAATGATTCCCTCATTCCTCATTCTTCATTCCTCATTCCCCCATTCCGTCTTTCCTCATTTTCTGCATTGGTCCTTCCTCCTTCGGGGTTGTCTCTTCTCCCTTTCTGTCTCCTCTTTCCCATTTTCTCTTTGTTTTCGACGTCAGTTTTGTCAGACCCGATTTTTTAATCGTTTTCATCGTAATTTTCTTCTTTACTTAAACAAGCAAATTAATCTACTGAAAAATTGCAGGTCATTTGAAGTGTCTAACAACCAAACAACTTAACTACCATTTACGAAATTATTAGAACAGCCTAATTGAACAATTGAGTCAGCAATCCGTCAGTCATTAAGATGCCAATTAACTGAACTATTTAAGGAACAAACTGAATGACTTGTTCTTAATCTCCAAGCAAGTGAGCTACCCAACTACCCATCAACCAAATCAGTAAATTAACAAATAGTTAAATGACTAAACTATCCAACAATTGAACCACTGAACAACCGAACTGAGCGATTAAATGAACGTCTCTGAACTACCGAACCACTGAACGACTAGACCAACAAACAACCGAATCACCAAGTTTATTATTTTTCTGTCTATTTGTCTATTTATTTATTTTTACAGAGACAACAAACAAAGAAATTGTAAGATATCCCCTTCGCTTCTTAAAACAAAACAGAAGATTAAATACACAAAGAGAGACACGAAAATACAAACAGGATAGACAACGCAATGAAAAAAAATACAAAAAGCTTGACAAATCCTTCTTTCTATTCCTTTATTCTCCGTCTTTGAGTTCAAGACACAAGCAGAGGAAAAGAAAAAGAAAGAAAAAAAAATCTTTGCCTTTACCAACGTCATTTAAAAAAGAACTTTGGGTTTGACAACAGCGTCTTGCCAGCGCCTCTTCTCCCTTCAAAGAAAACTCCTTGTGGGTAATTTGCTAAGGCGTTGGGGTCAAGAGGTCAAGAAATTGGAGGGCGGGGTCACTCGCTTGGGTTCATGGGGGTCAGACGGCTCGGTGGGAGGGAGGGAGGAGGGGGAATGGGTGGGAGGGAGGGGGGAGAAAGAGGTGGGGTCGGTGGCGTATGGTTTGATGTCTCCTTGGGGTCAGGGGAGGGTGGAAAGTGGGTGGAGGGGGGGGGGAGGATTCAAGGGTCGTGTGGGGATCTCTCTTTAACTCCATCTCCTCCCTTTTCCCTCCTTGCCTCTTTTCCTTTCCCCCCTCACCTTTCTTCTCTCCCCTCCCTTTCCCCCTCCTTACCTCCCCTCCCTTTCGCTCTCTTCCGTCCCCTCCCTTTCCCCCTTCCCTCCCTCTCCCTCTACCCCCTCCCTTTCCCCTTCCCTCTCTATCCTTCCCCTCCCGACCCTTTCCCTCCTTCCCTCCCCTCCCTTTTCCTCCTCTCCCTCCCCCTTCCCTCCCTCCCCTTCCATCCCCTCCCTTCCCTCCCTTTCCTCTCCTTCCCTCACCCCCTCCCTTACCCCCTCTCCTCCCCTCTGTATCCCCTCTTCCTTTCCCCTTCCCTTACCCCCTCTCTCCTCCCCCTCCCCCTCCCCTTCCCCTCCCCTTCCGCTTCCCCTTCCCTTTCCCCTCTTTTGGAAGGGTGAGGGAAGGGAGCATTATATATGCTCCCCTTTCCCCTCCCTTTCCTTCCCTCCCCTCCCCCTTCCTTCCTTACCCACTCTTTGCTCCCCTCCCCTCCCCTTCCCCTCCCCATTCCCCTCTTTTGGAAGGGTGAGGGAGGAGCTATTATATATGCCCCCTTTCCCCCTCCCTTTCCTTCCCTCCCCTCCCCTTCCCCTTCCCTCCTCTCCTCTTCCCCTTCCCTTCCCCTTCCCTTTCCCCTCTTTTGGAAGGGTGAGGGGAAGGAGCATTACTATGCCCTTTCCCCCTCCCTTTCCTTCCCCTCCCCTCTCCCTCCCCTTCCCTTACCCCCTCTTTCCTCCCCCTTCCCCTTCCCTTTCCCCTCTTTTGGAAGGGTGAGGAAAGGAACATTATATATGCCCCCCTTTCCCCCTCCCTTTTCTTCCCCTCCCCTCCCCCTCCCCTTCCCTTACCCCCTCTTTCCTCCCCTTCCCCTTCCCCTTCCCTTTCCCCTCTTTTGGAAGGGTGAGGGAAGGGAGCACTATATATGCTCCCCTTTCCCCCTCCCTTTCCTTCCCTCCCCTCCCCTTCTCCCCTCCCCATCCCCTTCCCTTTCCCCTCTTTTGGAAGGGTGAGGGAAGGGAGCATTATACATGCGATCGCCGATATCTCCTTCAGATTAAGAGGTAATGCATAGCCCACTGGCGTTTCAGGAGGGGGGGGGGGAGGGGGAGGAAGACAGTATAATAATGATGGAGAGGGTAATATTTTTTTTTTTTTTTTTCTTCTTTTTGGTTTCTAAAAAGATGATGTTTGGTCGATAGCTGTAATAATATTTTGACAACAGTGATGATGATGATGATGATAGTGATGGTTATAAACAACAGGGTGGTTCATGATGCTTTAACAGTATCTCTGACAATTGTGTGTGATAATAGTGATTAATGACAAAAGGAGTGACAACAGTAACAATTGCTGTAATGATGATAATGATGATGATAACAAAATGAAATGATTATACAATAGGCGTTTATTATGATGACAATAATATCGATAATGATAATGAAATCAATACTAAAAATAACAATAACATTAATGATGATGATAAAGATAATGATACTGATAGTAATGATAATCATGGTAATATAAAAAGCAACAATAATGATAATTATGAAGATGATCATGATGATCATGATGATAATGATAATGATAACAGTAGTAATTATAGCAATGATAATAATAGCAATAATAAAAACATAATAATGATAATAATAATAATAATAATAATAATAAGGATAATAACAATGATGATAATAATGAGAATGAGAATGAGAATAATAACAATAATGATAATGATGATAATAATGATAACAAACCAATAAACAATATCATAAATATGATGATGATAATAATAATGATAATAATGATAATGATGATAATAATAACGATGATGATACTGATTTAACAGTAATCATAATCACAATGACAATAGTAACAATAACATCAATAATGATGATAATATAATAGTAATAATAACAATAGTAATAAGGATAATAATGATAATAACAGATTCAATGAATCAGAAACCACAAGTACACATAATCATAAAAATAAAACTATCTTAAAAAAGAAAAAAAAAATCTCCAACTTAACCCAAATTCACAAACCACGCTTAAGTTATAATCCCTAAGCAAGGCCTTTATTTATGACCTCTACCCCCTCCCCCCCCTCCTCCCTAGCCCTGACCTAACCTTTCCCGTAGCATCTATTCAATAAAAAGTCAATTTCCTGTCTCACGCCCACGAGACGCCCACGCGCCGCCCACGTATCCCAAACACGCCCAAACTGACTCATGTTATTACATCCGGTCTACTGATTTCTTATTTCTTGTGTGTGTATTATTTTGGTCTTATATGGGCGGGCGGGTGTCGATGTGTGTGGTGTGTGTCTGTGTGGGCGGGTGTCGATGTGTGTGGTGTGTGTCTGTGTGGGCGTGTGTTTGTATGTGTGTGGTGTGTGTCTGTATGTGTGTGGTGTGTGTCTGTGTGTGCGTGTGTTTGTATGTGTGTGGTGTGTGTCTGTATGTGTGTAGTGTGTGTTTGTATGTGTGTGGTGTGTGTCTGTATGTGTGTGCATGTGACTTTTTTCTGTGGGTGTGTGTGTTTGTATGTATGTGTGTGGTGTGTGTTTGTATGTGTGTGGTGTGTGTCTGTATGTGTGTGGCGCGTGTTGTATGTGTGTGTGTGTATTGTTTCTGTGTGTGTGTGGGTTTGTATGTGTGTGTGTGAATTGTTTCTGTGTGTGTGTGTGTTTGTATGTGTGTGTGTGTGTGTGGTGTGTGTCTGTATGTGTGCGTGTGTGTGTGTGTGGCTTTTTTGTGTGTGTGGGTTTCTATGTGTACGTGTGTGACTTTTTCTGTGTGTGTGTTTGTATGTGTATATATGTGAGTGTATTTTTTACGTATTTGTGTGTGTAAATGTGTGCGTGTGGTCATGTGTGGGTGTGTGAATTGTAACATAAACACTAAACTATTGGAAAAACAAACAATAAACCCCATTGGAAGGCAGAAGAAGCAAATGTTCTAGAGAAAAGAAGCAAAAATAGTCAAAGACGAAACCGAGTGGAAAGTATGTCTAAATAAGGAATCGGAAGGCTTATTGAGGCTAACTTAGGCAATTATCACGCAGAAGACTTAGAAAATAGATGTATACTCACACACACACACACACATATATATGTTTATATATACATATTCATTTATTCACACACGCGCGCACACACACGCACGCACGCACGCACACACACACACACACACACAATATATATATATATATATATATATATATATATATATATATATATATATATATATATATATGTGTGTGTGTGTGTGTGTGTGTGTGTGTGTGTGCTTGTATATATATATATATATATATATATATATATATATATATATATATATATATATATATTGACATGAGCAGTATTATAATTTTCACAGTGTAGTGAGAAATAGAATAGTAACCAAAATAAAGTCTGCAAGCAATCAACTGAACCCAAGAGCTGCACACCAGCAAGCCACATATCCAAGTGGACAAAGGGGACATGTCCATAGAGGTCACGAGATGGTGCGGTAGGGTGGCCGGTTCCTTTCCGACCCGACTTCGACCCCAGCAGCTGATGCCGGTACTTGGCTCGGAGGGGCAGGGCTGGGCAAGAACCCGGGACTCTGTGGTGGCAAAGATGGTACTTTTTCACTGAGTTATATTACCTTTGATTTGTAGATGCTTGCTTGCGATTATGAATACTTTATTGATAAGGAAAGAAGGTTTTATGAAATGTAAACATTGACGTTATTATTTTCTTTCTTTTTTTTTGTTTGTTTGTTTGTTTAAGGAATGCAAACAGTGGCATTTTCCTTTTTTTTTTCTCTTTTTTTTTGGTACAAGGTTTCAAAGAAAAGAACAGTTGAAATAAATGGCATATAAAAATTATATGGAATTTTAAAGCATTTAATGTATTTAGAGAACTGGGATAAATAGTATTCAGTACCATTCTATGTACGTGTTCTTATCATATCTATACTGTTGTGAAAGTCTGGACTCTCTCTCTCTCTCGCGTCTCGCGAGAGCGAGCGCTCGGCTCAGAGCTCTCGCTCGTCTCTCTGTCTCTCTCTCTCTCTCTCTCTCTCTCTCCCTCTCCCTCCCTCTCCCCTCCCTCATTCTGTCTACTCCCTCCTTCTCTCCCTCTCCCTCTCCTCCCCTTCTCCCCTCTCCTTCTGTCCTTCCCCCCTCCTCCCCTCCCTTCCTCTCCCTCCCTCTCCCTCCCCTCTCCATCCTCTCCCTCCCTCCCCTCCCACCTCCCCCCCTCCCTCCCTTCCTCTCCCTCCCCCCCCCGTCCCCCTCCCCTCCCCCACTCGTGCACGGGAGACCCAGATACCTCGGAGACCACCAAATTCAGGCAACCGATATCACATCAATATTTCGTCGTGAATAATGGTCGACCTCTCCGCACCAACACACTACATTCGTAAGCACTATCGTCGCCTAGAGCGTGTATACATCATGGCTTAATTGTGAGGGAGAGAGGGAGAGAGGGAGAGAGGGAGAGAGGGAGAGGGGAGAGGGGTAGGGGTGGGATGTAGGGAGAGGGAGGTGGTAGGGGGTAGGGGGTAGGGGGTGGGGATATACACATACTCATGGGCATGCACGCGCGTACACATATACATATTGATGATGATGATAATGGTAATGATGATGATGATGATTATGAGGAGGAGGAGGAGGATAATAATAATGATGAAAGTAGTGTCTATAATGATGAGTGAAAAATAATGAAAACCATGATGATGATAATGAGAATAATGATAAGAATAGTGATGATAGTAATAATGATAATGATGGTAACGATGACGAAGATGATATTAACAAGAGTATTGATGATGATGAATAGTAATATTGATAATAAAACAGTGATTGTATTGATGATAATGAACAACAACAACAATGATAATGATGATGATAATAATAATAATGATAATAACAATAATAACAATGATGATGATAGTGATAATAATGATGAAAATGATAATAATCATAATGATGATAATAATCATAATGATGATAATAATGATAATAGTAATAAAGATAATTGTAAAGACAATAGAAGTAAATATATAAATGATATTGCTAATAATAGGAAGAACATGATAATAATTACATCAACAGTAATGATCATCGCCTTAATCATAACGAGTATAATAGAAACTATAGTATTACTATAGTAGTATTATAATAGAATTAATAATGATTATGACATCAATGATAATAATAATAATGATAATAAAAATTATAATAATAATGATAATAATAATAATGATAATAACAATAATAATAATAATAATAATAACAATAATGATAATGATGATAAGGATAATAATCGTGATAATAATAATAATAATAATGATAATAATAATAATAATGATCATCACAATAATAATAATAATGATAATAATAATAATAATAATAATAATATTATTATTATTATTATTATTATTATTATTATTAATAATGATAATAATAATGATAATGATAATAATAATGATAATGATAATGATAATAATGATAATAATGATGATGATGGTGAAGATAAAAATAACAATAATGATCACAATAATGATGATGATGCTAATAATAACAATAATGATGATGATGATAATAATAACAATAACAATAATAATGATAATGATAATAATAATAATTATTATTATTATAATGATAAAAATAATTATAATAATAACAGTAACAATGTTGGTGTTGATAATGATAATATGATGATGATGATGAAAGCATTAATAATGATAACAACATTGATAATGATAGCAATGACAATAACAACAATAATAACAATAATAACAATGATAATAAGGATAATAATAATAACGATAATCATAACAATAACAACAACAGCAACAAAATCGATAACATTGATAACAAAAGGGAAAATATCGGGCTAAGATTTACACCCCCTTCGCGACGCCCAGCCTGCCACGAGCGCCCTCCTCGCTCGGCCCAAAGGCAGCCGCTCCCTCACAACACAGCTCATGGTCGCCGCGAGGTCAGGTTATGGATTTACTCATCTATTTAGATATGTATACACACACGCACGCACACGCACATACACATACATACATACATGTATATAGATTGTATATATGTATTTGTATATATGTATGCATACACACACGAACACACACACACATGTATATACATATATGTATTCACACACACGCACACACACACACACACATGTATATACATATATATATATATATATATATATATATATATATATATATATATATATATGTATGTATACATACACACACACACTACACACACACACACACACACACACACACACACACACACACACACATCACACACACACACACACACACACACACACACACACACACACACACAGAATATATATATATATATAGTATATGATATATATATATATAGATAGTATGTATATATATATATATATATATATAGTACACACACACACATACACATACACATACACACACACACACACACACACACACACACACACACACACACACACACACACACACACACACACACACACACACACACACACACATATATATATATATGTATATATATATATATATATATATATATATATATATATATGTATATATATATATATATATATATATATATATATATATATATATATATATATATATATATATATATGCATGCACATATATATGTGTGTATATATATCATACATTCACACGTATATAGATGTAGCGAGTATTTACTTGCGTGAGAAGAGATAAAGAATCTCCAACCGGAGTCATGTCAAGGAAACGTATTTATATGTGAGGCGGACTTTATCTCGCCGCGTGTCTTGAGCCGCAGATAAAAGGAGAGAGAGAGAGAGGGGAAGGAGGGATAGAGAGGGAGAGAGAGAGAGAGAGAGAGAGGGAGAGAGGGAGGGAGAGAGAGAGAGAGAGAGAGAGAGAGGGAGAGAGAGAGAGAGAGAGAGAGAGAGAGAGAGAGAGAGGGTGTGTGTGTGTGAGAGAGAGAGAGAGAGAGAGAGAGAGAGAGAGAGAGAGAGAGAGAGACAGAGAGAGAGAGAGACAGAGAGAGTGAGAGAGAGAGA
>NC_091567.1:29800460-29802960 GCF_042767895.1 Penaeus vannamei
CGCGCTTTTACGGGACACGAGGCCGCTTGTCGCCATTAACGGCCGTTGGAGGCTGATAATGGCTTGATTTACACCTTCAATTACCCGCCCGAATTATTGTTTACATCGTACCCTTTTCACCTCCTCCTTCCTCCTCTTGTTCCCCCTCCTACTCCTACTCCTATTTCTTCTCCTTCTCATTTTCCTATTCTTACTGCTGCTCCTACTTCCCCTTCTTGCTCTCCTTCCTACTCCAATTTCTCTTTATTCTCTTTATTTACTCCTCCTACTCCTACTCCTACTCCTTCGTCTCTTTTTGTTCTCCTTCCTATTCCAGTTCCTCTTCCTTCTCTTTACCTACTCCTTCTACTGCAACTCCTTCTCTTTATTTACCCCTGCTCTACCTCCAACTCTTTACTTCTCTTTATCTACTCCCCCTCCCACTCCTCCTACTCCTCTTTCTGCTCTTCTTCCTACTCCAATTCCTCTTTCTTCTCTTTACCTACTCCTCCTCCTACTGCAATTCCTGCTCTTTCCTTATCTTTATCTACTCCCCCTCCCTTTTCTACTCTCCTTCCTGCTCTCCCTCCTACTCCAATTCCTTTGCCTTCTATTTATGTACTCCACTCCTTCTCTTTATCTACTTCTCCTACTCCAACTCCACCTCTTTTCGTATCTTTATCTGCTCCCCTTCCCCGTCTTTCGCTCTTGCTTATTTTCCTATTCTCGTTATCGGTTCTTCCTCTTCCTTTTCACTTTTTTCTCTCTTCTTTTTCTCCTGTTCTTTCTTCTCTTCTTTTCCCTTCTTCTACCTCGCCTTTTCCACTCACTTCTCTTCTTTTTCTTTCCTCTTCTAATTATCACAACATCGTCGCCCTTTTTCTCCTACTCCTCATTTTCGTCTTCCTTATCTCCTTATTCCTCCTGCGATTTATCTCGTTTTCCTTCTTCTCCTTCACATTTATGCTCCTTTTCTCTTTTCTTCCTCCTACCTTATCTCATTCTCTCTTCCTGATCTTTCATCTGGTCCCTCTTTCTCCTCCTCCTTCTTCTCATCCTATTCACCCTTTTCCTCCTCCTGCTCTTCTTTCCCCCTTCCACTTCGTCCTCCCCCTCCTCACCCCTCCTCCTCCTCCTCCTCCTGCTCCCATTCCCTCTCGTCATCATCATCAGCATCAGCAGCATCCTTCTCCTCCTTTCCCCCTATTTTTGCTCTTCTGCCCCCCACCCCTTCTTCCTCCTCCTCCTCTCATCATCATCTTCATCTATCCCATTCCTCCTCCTCCTCCTCCTCCTTCTCCCATTCCCCCTCCCTCCTCCTCCTCCTCCTCCTCCTCCTCCTTCTCCTTCTCCATTCCAACCCTCTCCACCCCTCTTCCTCCTCCTCCTCCTCCTCGTCCTCTTCTTCCCCACCCTCCTCCTCCTCCGCCTTCTCCCATTCCCCCTGTCCATCCTCTAACCTCCTCTTCCTCTTCCACCTCCCCCTCCTCCACCCCATCCCCACCCCTCCTCCTCCTCCTCCTCCTCTTCCTTCTCCTCCTCCTCCTCCTCCTCCTCTCTCCTCTTCCTCTTCTACCTCCCCCTCCCAACCCTCCCCCTCCCAACCCTCCCCACCCCTCCTCCTCCTCCTCCTCTTCCTCTTCCACCCCCCTCTCCATCCCTCTATCTCCCATTCCCCTCTCGTCCTCCTCCTCCTCCTCCTCCTCCTCCCCCTCCCCCCACCCCTCCTCCTCTTCCTCCTCCTCCTCCTCCTCCTCCTCTTCCTCCTCCTCCTCCTCCACCTCCTCCTCCTCCTCCCCCATCCCTCCTCCTCCTCCTCTTCCTCCTCCTCCTCATCCCCGTGTGATCAAGACCCTGATAACGTCCTTCACGTAACAACTGCAGACAATCCTAGGTGAGAAAGGAAGAGGCAGAACGAAGCGGGGAAGAAGGATAGAGGAATAGAGATAGATAGATAGATAGATAGAAAAATAGATAGATAGATAGATAGATAGATAAATAGATATATATGTATATAGATAGATAAATAGATAGATAGATATATAGATAAATAGATATATAGATACACAAATAGATAGAAATGTATATAGATAGATAAATAGATAGATAGAGACCGATAGATGAATAGACAGAAACAGACAGATAGATAGGTCAGTAACGAGATTGACAGAAAGATAAGGAGAGAGAGAGATAGAGAGGGGAGGGAGGGAGGGAGGGGGAGAGAGAGAGAGAGAGAAGGAGAAAGAGAGAGAGAAAGCGAAGAGAGACAGATTGATAGATAGATAGATAGATAGAGAGAGAGAGAGAGAAACAGGCAGAGAGAGAGAGAGAGAGAGAGAGAGAGAGAAAATGAAAATGAGAAATAGAGATAGACAAACAGAGAGAGAGAGAAAAAAAATAAAAAAACAGAAGAGAGAATCGGGGGGTGGGGGGGTGGGGGGGACGGGACTGGAAGAGGAGAGGTGTCTTATCGGAGAAATAAATCCGCCTGATTTGAACTGATAAAGCGCTCGTTATCTTG
>NC_091567.1:29817960-29820460 GCF_042767895.1 Penaeus vannamei
TCTCCTCCTCCCCTGCCTTTCCCTGCCCCCCCCTCACCTCTCCCTACCCATTCTCAAAAGGTATATCTACACCATTTAAACATATTCTAATAATACATAATATGTCAACACATCATACGTTCCTTGGCCCATCCTTAAGTCCCCCCACCCCCTACACAACTCACAATACTTTTATATGTCAGACTTTCCTTAATAAAGCCCATCCTTAGCCCCCCATCCCCCCACCCCCTTCACAACTAACTAATTTTTCCTCTTATATATCACACGTTGAATACTTGACCCTTCATTACCCCCACCCCTTCACAACTCACAACACTTTTATATATCAGAAGTTCCTTGGCCCATCCTTACCCCCCACCCCCACCCCTTCTGGCTCACAACTCACAACAATTTTATATATCATACGTTCCTTGACCCTTCCTTACCCCCCACCCCTTTCACAACTCACAATACTTTTACATATCAGAAGTTCCTTGGCCCATTTACCCCCCTCCACACCTCCCCACCCCCATCACAACTCACAACCACAAGCGAAAGATTCCAAGCGACAGGAGCCAGCATCTGGACGAATCGCAGCTTCCCAATCTCATCCATCTCGTGATCCAGATGCCGATATCCCTTGACAGTATTGACAGCGGGGTCGATGCTGATAACGCCGATAGCGGTTGACAGCGACAGGGATTTTGACATCGAGGAGATAGCGAAGGGTGATTGAGAGATAACGTTTGTTGATTAGAGATTGGAGAAGGCTTGGTTTGTCTAAGATCTCTAAGACGTTCTGAATCTAGTTCTTGTATTGTGTTTTGAAGCAAAAATAGGTATTGTTCTATGTTTATATTTAATATGCATGTGTGTTTTTGTTTTAATTTTTGGCATATTCATGTATTATTGGCACTTTTGTCATTGATACCATCAAATCTACGCACATAAAATATTATGGCTTTCTTGTTATTATTATTATCATTATCATATCATTAGTATTATTGCTTTGTTATTTTTATTATTACTATTACTATTATCACTATTACTATCATCATTATTATCATTCTCATTGTTTATACTTTCATCATTATTGTTATCATTCACATAATTATCCTTATTTTTATCATTATTATTATTGTTATCATCATTATCATTACTATTACTGTTATAATCATTATTATCATTATCATTATAATCATTACCATTGCTGTTATTATCATTACTATTAATCATTATTATTATCATTGCTACTCTCCTTATCATTATCATCCTCGTTATTACTACTTTTTCATTATTATTATTATTAATGATATCTTTATCATTATTGTTATTATCACTAACATTACTATAACTATTATTATCATTGTCATTATTATTATCATAATGATTATTGATATTGTCATTGTCGTTATTACTGTTATTGTCATTATATATAATTTTTATTTCTAGTTTTATAATCATTATCAATATTATCATCAATAACACAGTTATCAACATTATCGTGAATATCATAAATACTATTGCAATTATCATTATTACCATTATTATTATCATTATCATTGTTACTGTCATCACTATCATTATTATCATTATCAATTCTATCATTACCATTATCATTGTTATCACCGTTATCTTTATCATTCTCATTATGATTATTTCTATAATCGTTATCATTATCATTCATTCTCATCATTACATTATCATCATAACTATTGTAATCACTGTCACAACATCCATTATAAACACAACATTCTAAAATCATCCTTATCATCAATATCTTAAACATCACGTCATTATCATTAATATCATATTAATTATTAGTTTCAGTTAGGTATTATAAGCAAAAATGTTGCAATCATCTTCAGGCGTGGAATAAGGGCGTTATTGCATCTTGTTCGCTGTGAAGATCAATGCAACATCAATATTGCAAAATATATTAGCATATTGCAAAGTTTACTTAGTTAAACAATTCGGATTTTATGAGCCGTCCAGAATGCCTTTTGCTTTGTCTCTCTCACAAAGAGGAGGAAGGGGAGTGAGGAAGAGGAGAGGGGGGGGTAGGAGGAGGGTGAGGGGTGAGGGGGAGGTGAGGGGGGGCAGGAGGAGGAGGGTGAGGAAGGAAGAGGGAGGAAGAGGGGGGAAGGATGGACTGAGATGGATGGACAAGGTCAAGAATGGAGGAAGAGGGGAGAGGAGGAGGGTGAAGGATAAAGGAAGACAGGGAAGAGGGGGAGATGGGGAGAGAGGGAAAGGTGGAGGGAGGAAGAGGAGGAGGGAGGGAAATTTTTTATTTTAGATAACTTTTTTTTAAAAACTCATTTTTTTGCTTTTTTTTCAGAAACCTAAAGAGAGAAGGAGGCAAAGAGGAGAGAGGAGGAGAGAAGAAAGGAGGAGAAGGACAGAGGAAAAGAGGGAAAGGATGGAGACATAAAATGGGAGAAGAAGGGAAGAGGAGAAAGAAAAAATCACTTTTACTTTTTACTTTTTGTCACTCAAATCAACTTTTGCACTTTGCCAC
>NC_091567.1:29831487-29836487 GCF_042767895.1 Penaeus vannamei
CTCTCTCTCTCTCTCTCTCTCTCTCTCTCTCTCTCTCTCTCTCTCTCTCTCTCTCTCTCTCTCCCTCCCTCCCTCCCTCCCTCTCTCTATCCCTCTCCCTCTCCATCTCCCTCCCTCCCTCCCTCTCTCCCTCTCTCCCTCTCTCCCTCCCTCCCTCCCTCCCTCCTTCCTTCCCTCTCTCTCTCCCTCTCTCTCTCTCTCTCCGTAGATGTCTATACGCCACTCTTTCTACCAATCTTTATGCGTCCGTCTACGCATAGAAACAGCTCCCTGCGTCTATATATGTCACCTGTTTTCCCCACCTGTCTGTCTGTCCGTTAATGCGTGTGAGTACCTGTTTGGTAACTGGGTGATTGGGTGATTGTCGTCCGCAATGGTATTTATGTTGTGGTTTTGAAGTGGTTGTTCGGTTTTGTGCAGTTACGGCAGTTGGCTCGTTAGGTAATTGTTGTTAATGGGGCTGTTGTGGTTGTTTGTTTGTTTGTTTATAAATGGAGTTGAGATTGTTGTGGGGAGAGTGATGCGAAGGGGGATGGAGATGGATGGTGTGGAGAGAGAGAGATGGGAAAAGAGGAGAGGGAAATGTAGATATACAGAATTGTTGATTTCACGAGAAAGAGGGGAATAAAGGGATAACAAAAATTGTGGGTATGTGTGTTTGTGCACCCTCCTCCTCGTCCTCCTTTCCCTCCTTCGTCCTCATTTTCCTCCTTCGTCCTCATTTTCCTCCTACCCCTCCTTCTCCTCTTCTTCCCCCTCCTCCCATTCCCCTTCTCCCTCTTCCTCCTACCCCTCCTCCTTCTCCCCTCTTTCCTCCTCCACCTATTCCCCTTTCTCCTCCCACCCCTCCACCCTCCCCTTCCCCCCACCTCCCCCCACCTCCCTCTTCCCCCTCCCTTCCCCCTTCCTTCCCCCCACCTCCCATTCCCCCACCTCCCATTCCCCTCTTCCTCCCCCCCTCCTATCCCATCCGCCCTACCCTGTGATGGATGCCAGCAGAAATGAGATAATGAACGCTAATTAAAGAAGAGATGCTGCCTCACACTGATGCTGATGAGGATGCCCTGATGATGCGCTCACACGGGAGATGAGATCCTCGACCCAGACGGGATGCTCAGGACTTTTTTCTGGGATTGAAAAGGAGGCTGGTGATGGCGGTGGTGATGCGGTGGTGGTGATGTATCTGGATATTGGGTGTGGCGGGGTTGCGGTGGGGTGTCTGTGGTTGCGTTGTGGTGTTTGTGGTTCATGGGGTGTTGTGGTGGTGGTGAGTGGGGTTTTGGTGGTGATGCGGTGGTGGTGATGTATCTGGATATTGGGTGTGGTGGGGTTGCGGCATGGTGTTTGTGGTTGATGGGGTGTTGGGGTGGTGGTGGTGATGAGTGGGTTTATGGTGGTGATGTGTTGGTGATGAGGGTGTTGGTGATTGATGGATGGTGATGGTGATTATGGTGGTGAGGATGATGGTGATGAGGATTATGATGATAGGAAGATGATGATTATGATGATAGGAAGATGATTATGGTGCTGGTGATGATGCTGTTGACGACTATGATAAAGATGGTGATGATTATGATAATGAAATTTATGATAGTGACAATGAAAAGGATAATAATGAAGATCATATCAATGATATACACCGATTTCTTTTCCCCTTTTTTTACAATAGGCGGAAAAGAGAAGGCAAAGAGGGAGGAGGGGAGGGGAGAGGGGGGGGGGGTCTCGATCCCTCATCTCAGAGCAGTCAATATTTCTCATCTGTATCGCTATAACTCAGGGATCTAATTCCTATTGTCTTGGAGGAGATGAGGTCTAGGGTTTCGCTGTGGATTAAGAGGTTCCTTAATAAACTTCTCATTGGATCTTTTTTTTCTTTCTTTTCTCTCTCTCTCTCTCTCTCTCTCTCTCTCTCTCTCTCTCTCTCTCTCTCTCTCTCTCTCTCTCTCTCTCCCTCTCTCTGTCTCTCTCTGTCTCTCTCTCTTTCTTTTTTGTCTTTCTTATAGCTCTTGCTGATCGTGTTTTTTCTCTATCTATCTCTCTCTTCTATTTTTTTTCTTCTTTCATCTTTCTATCTCTACTCTATCGTTCGGTTTTATTTTATTTTTTCTGTATATTTCAACTCTCTCTCTTCTATCTTTTTTTTCTGTTCATCTTTCTATTTTACTCTCACTCTCTGTTTATCTTTCTATTTTCTCTCTTTTTGTTTATCTAATCTCTTTTTCCTATCTCTCTCTCTCTCTCTCTCTCTCTCTCTATCTCTCTCTCTCTCTCTCTCTCTCTCTCTCTCTCTCTCTCTCTCCCTTTCTTATATCTCTTCCTGATCGTGTTTTTTCTCTATTTATTTCTCTCTTCTATTTTTTTTTTCTTTTCATCTTTCTATCCTACTCTATCGTTCGGTTTATTTTTTCTGTTTTCGCTCTTTATATTTATCTCTCTTATCTTTTTTTTCTGTTCATCTTTCTATTTTACTCTCACTCTCTGTCTATCTTTCTATTTTCTCTCTTTTTATTTATCTAATCTCTTTTTCCTATCTCTCTCTCTCTCTCTCTCTCTCTCTCTCTCTCTCTCTCTCTCTCTCTCTCTCTCTCTCTCTCTCTCTCTCTCTCTCTCTCTCTCTCTCTTTCTCTCTTTGTTTCTTTCTCTCTATCTTTTTTGTATCTTCTGTATTACATCCTAATGAATGTTCTTTGAATACGTAGGAACAGGCTACCAATATAGCCATCAATATCAGCTCTGAATGTAATTTGTGCGTGAGTTTGTACGTTCCAAGGACTCCAGGTTCAGAAATAGCCACTCGAACTTGGCAATACGTAGGCGCGGACGTAAAAGTAGCACAAAACGTAATCGTTAAAATAAAACAGTTCAGAATTAGGTGTTTGGTGTGAAAATGTCAGTTCAGAGTTGTGTTTACCGTCAAAATAGCACAGTTTAGAGTTAAAAGTTTGCCGTCAAAATAGCACAGATTAGAATGAAACGTTTGCCGTCAAAATAGCACAGTTTAGAGTTAAAAGTTTGCCGTCAAAATAGCACAGTTTAGAGTAAAAGTTTGCCGTCAAAATAGCACAGTTTAGAGTTAAAAGTTTGCCGTCAAAATAGCACAGTTTAGAGTAAAAGTTTGCCGTCAAAATAGCACAGTTTAGAGTAAAAGTTTGCCGTCAAAATAGCACAGTTTAGAGTTAAAAGTTTGCCGTCAAGTGCTTTGCACAGACCAAGTTTAATAAAAGTTTGCCGTCAAAATAGCACAGTTTAGAGTAAAAGTTTGCCGTCAAAATAGCACAGTTTAGAGTTAAATTTTGCCGTCAAAACAGCACCGATCAGAATTAAACGCCTACCGTCAGCTTAGTACAATTTAGAATGAAACGTTTACCGTCAAAATGGCAGTCCAAAATGAAACGTTTACCGTCAAATTAGCATAGTCCACAGTTATACGTTTACCATCAAAATAGCACAGACCAAAATTAAACGTTTTCCCTCAAAATAGCATAGTCCAATATTAAACGTTTACCTTCAAAAAAGCACAGTTCAAAACCAAACGTTTTCCATCAAAATAGCACAGTCTAGACTCAAACGTTTTGAAACGCACCGATCGAAAACAACATCCCCCTCTTCTCACCCTCTTCTCGCCTGTCAGTCTGAATGTTTTAGCAAGTCAGTCAGTCAGTTTGCCTCCCTGTCTATCTATTTATCTCCGCCTATCTATCTCCCCCCTCCCCCCTTCTCCCAGGCTCGCCAAAAGAAGGCAGGAGTAAATCACAAAGGTGAAAATCCCGAGCCCTTTTTAGAACCCTGCAAGGCGCAGGTTCAGGCTGATGAAGAAGGCCCATTTGCCCTGTTTATTCACATTCCTTGGGTTGTGGGCGAAATGGAGGAGGGGGTGGAGGAGGAGGAGAAGGAAAAAAAGGGAGACATAGAGGAGGAGGAGGAGGGAAAAGGGAGGATGTGGAGGAGGAGGAGAGGAAAAAAAGGGAGACATAGAGGAGGAGGAGGAGGAGGGAAAAGGGAGGATGTGGAGGAGGAGGAGAGGAAAAAAGGGAGAGATAGAGGGGAGGAGGAAGGAGGAGGAGGAGGAAAAAGGAGATATAGAGGAGGAGGAGGAGGAGAGGAAAAAAGGGATAGATAAAGGAGGAGGAGGAAGAGGGGAAAAAGAGGAGAGATAGAGGGAGGTAGAGAAGGAGGGAGGATATGGAAGAATGGGGAGAAGTAAGATGAGGGGAAAAGGAGGAGGAGAGAAAAAGGGAGATGTAGCGGAAGAAAAGAGGAGGACGAGGAGTAGGTGATAGTGAAGAGGAGAAGAGGAAAAAGGGAAGAGAAGAGGAGGACGAGAGGTAGAGAAGGAGACGGAGAGAGGAAAAGGGATAGATAAGTGGGAGGAGGAGAACGAATTAAGAAGAGGAGGAGGAGGAGGAGAGGAAAAAGGGAGAGATAGAGGTGAGGAGAGAAGAAAAAAATGGAAGGGAGATAGAAGAGGGAAGGAAGTGGAGGAAGAAGAAGAATAGAGAAATAGAGGAAGGAGAAGAAAAGGGAGAGAGATAGAGGTGGAGAAGAGAAGGAGAGGAAAAAGGGAAGAGATAGAGGAGGAGGAGGAAGGAAGGGGAGAAAATGGGAGAGATAAAGGAGGAGAGGAAAAAGGGAGAGATAGAGGAAAGGAGTGACTGAGGAGTAGAAATGGAGAAGGGTAATGAGGAGGAGCAGAAGGATAGAGGAGTAGGGGGAGGGGGACGAGGAAAGGAGAGGGACGAAAGAGAGAAGGAGATGGAGAGACAGAAGAGGAGCTAGAAAAGAAAAAGAGAAAAAGAGGAATGGGGAGAGGAGGAGATGAAGGAGGAGCAGGAAAGAGTAGAAGGAGGGAAAAAAAGAGAGGAAGAAGAGTTGGAGACTAGAGGTTAGGGAGGGGGAGAAGGCGAAGGGAGAGAAGGAGATGAAAAAAGTGGGGGAACCGAAGAGACAGAGAAGAGTGAGGGGGAGAAGAAGATAAAGGCGAAGAAGTTGGAGAAGGAAGA
>NC_091567.1:29843987-29846487 GCF_042767895.1 Penaeus vannamei
CTCTCTCTCTCTCTCTCTCTCTCTCTCTCTCTCTCTCCCTCTCTCTCTCTCTCTCTCTCTCTATCTATCTATCTATCTATCTATCTATCTATCTTTCTTTCTCTCTATCTCTCTCTCCCTCACTCTCCCTCACTCTCTGCCTCTGTCTCTAAATATTTATCTATCTGTCTATCTATCTATCTCATTCCAGAAAAAAATACATTCCTCCATAGACAACAGTTTTCCTCCACAGTGGCTTTAGGTGTACCCCAATCACTTAAGAAATATATAAATAATAATTTCTCATTCTTGCATAAATTATATGTAACTGCATTTTCTTATTCGCTAGATAAGTTGACAAATAAGGTAGGAACTATGGTGCAGCCTCT
The DNA here is from genome assembly GCF_042767895.1 of Penaeus vannamei. Lineage (NCBI taxonomy): Eukaryota > Metazoa > Arthropoda > Malacostraca > Decapoda > Penaeidae > Penaeus > Penaeus vannamei. Next base: position 29,844,356 of record NC_091567.1, read on the forward strand.
CAGGTGTGTATGTTTGATGTTTGACTGTGAGTCGTAAGTCAAAAAGAAGTTCAGTCAGATTAGGTAGATGTTCTCTCTCTCTCTCTCTTTCTCTCTCTCTCTTTTATCTAAATATATATATATATATATATATATATATATATATATATATATATATATATATATATATATATATATATATATATATATATATATATATATATATAAATGTAATAATATATATATATATATATATATATATATATATATATATATATATATATATATATATATATATATATATATATATATATATATATATATATATATATATATATACTCATAGCTCTCGCTCTCTGTGGCTCACTTAGTTGTTTCAGACAGGAGGTGGCTCTCTCGTAGTCAGCGATCAAGTAGCACTGCAGTGTGGAAGGAGGGAGGGAGGGAGGAGGAGGGAAGGAGGAGGAGGAGGGGAGGAAGAGGAGGAGGAGGAAGGAGGAGGAGGAGGAGGAGGAGGGAGGAGAGAGGAGGAGGAGGAGGAGGAGGAGGAAGAAGATGAGGGTAGGAGAAGGAGGAGGAGGAGGAGGGAAGGGAGGAAGAAGATGAGTGGAGGAAGAGGAGGAGGAGCAGGAACAGGAGGAGGAGGAGGAGGAGGGGGGAGCAGGAGGTATCGGCGCTCCAGGAGGGGGAGGCAGGGAAGTGACGAGGAGGAGGGCCAGGAGAGGGGGGTGGGTGCGGCGGGGAGGCGAGAGGAGCGAGGCGAAGGGGAAGAAGGAGGGAGAAAGAGGTGGGGATGGGGTGTGAGATTAAAAGGAGGGTTTTATGAACGTTCTTTCCCGATCAGCGGCGGAGATAAGGCGATCGGGCAACCTGAGGACGCGGTCAAGTGCCAGGCGGGCGGCGATGGGTGCTGGCTCGCGGAAGGGGCGCGCGTGCGGGCGAGCGTATGCACTATATGGGTATATATATTCACACACACAAACACACACACACACATATATGTATACACATATGTTTGTGTGTGTGTATGTATGTTTGTGTGTGTGTGCGTGTATGTACGTGTGTATGTGTGTGTGTGTGTGTGTGTGTGTGTGTGTGTGTGTGTGTGTGTGTGTGTGTGTGTGTGTGTGTGTATGTATGTTTGTGTGTGTGTGCGTGTATGTACGTGTGTATGTGTGTGTGTGTGTACATACATGATAAGAGAAAGAGGGAAAGAGAGAGAAGGATTTTTTATTCTGAAAAAAAACTATTTACACAACTGTCCACACGCCATGCCAAAACAGGGAAAGACCCCGAAACATCTGCCTAATAAGACTGAACTTCTGTTTGACTTACGAGTCAAGCATCAAACATACACGCCTGAGGGGTTGCACCATGGCATAGTGAGGGAGAGGCGAAGAAGGAGCATAATGGGGAAGCGAATAAAAGAGGGAGAACAGAGAGAAGAAAAAAATGAGGGCGAAACACAGTACTTCAAAACCCTTCGTTCTTTGGAGAACAGAGAAAGAGAGAAGAAAAGAGAAGGGGAAGGGAGCAGGAAGGAAGGGGAGGAAGAGGGAAGGGTGAAGGGAGGAGGAAAGGAGGCGGAAGGAGCGGAAAAGGATGGAGGAGGAGGAAGGGGCAGGAAGTAAGGGAGGAGAGAGGGAAGGGGGCAGGAAGGAGGGGGAGGAGGAAGGGAGCAGGAAGGAGGGAAGGAGGAGGAAGGATAGCAGGAAGGAGGGAGAGAAGGAGGGAGGAGGGGGGATAGGGGGGCAGGAAGGGAGGGGTAGGAGGAGGGAAGGATAGCAGGCAGGAGGGAGAGAAGGAGGAGGAGGGAAGGGGGGCAGGTATGAGGGAGGAGGAAGGATTAGCAGGAAGGAGAGGGAGGAGGGAGGGAAGGATAGCAGGAAGGAGGGAGGGAAGGTGGAAGGAAGGGTCAGAAGGGAGGGGGAGAAGGGAAAGGTAGCAGCAAGGAGGGAAGGGGACAGGAAGGAGGGAATGGGTCAAGAAGGAGGGGGAGGAGGAGGGAAGGAAAACTACCACTTTGAGCCCATAGCAATTTGGCAAGGCAAGGGGAAGAGGGGAAAGGTGTCCAAGTGGCTGTTAAAGTGGCAGCCGCTATCAATTAAGATTCTCGCAGTCTTTAATCTCTTATCACTAGCGAATATGGAGGG
>NC_091567.1:29853987-29856487 GCF_042767895.1 Penaeus vannamei
GTTTCTTCCTACGAATAAGTTTTTGTAACATGAAAGTAATTCTAAGAGTAATAATGAGTAATGATAATCAAATAAATGAATAATAGTCTAATAATGATGATAATAATACTTCAATAATGATAATAATAATAATGATAATAGCTATAATAATGATACATAACTCTAATACAACATAAATAATAATAACTTAATGATAATAATACCATAATAATAATAATAATAATAATAATAATAATAATAATAATAATAATAATAATAATAATAATAATAATAATAATGATAATAATAATAATAATAATGATAATAATAATAATAATAATAATGATAATGGTAATAATAATGATATAAAAATAAAGAAAATAAAAAATACAGACACACAGAACGTTTCCACATGTACACCCAAAGTTCCACATCCTGACATACACATAAACAAACACATACACACACACAAAAACATGCATAAACACACACATACACACACGAGAACATACCCCACATACACACACCTACAGACGTAAACACACACACACACACATTTACCCACCCCCTACACATGCCTAACTCCCCCCCCCCCACACACACACACACCCTTTCCCCCCTCACCCCACTCCAACCCCCACCCACCCCTCACCCGCCCACGCCCATCTCAAGCAGACGAAATACGATTCACGCCCATTCAATTCGTCTCTTCAAAACTCTTTACCCATCCTCCCTACACATGCCACTAACTCACTCCCCCCTTCACCCACCCTTACCCCCCTTCACCCCCACTCCAACCCCACCACACCTTCACACGCCCACGCCCATCTCAAGCTTACGAAATACTATTCACTACACATGCCTAACTCCCCCCCCACACACTCTTACCCCCCTTCACCCCGCTCCAACCCCCACCCACCCTCACCCACGCCCATCTCAAGCAGACGCAATACGACTCACGCCCACGATTCGTCTCCTAAAACTCCCATAAACGACTCCCATCCTTTTGGCGTTATCAATACCTACTTAAAGTGCGAAGCTAACTTACCGGTGAGTCTTAATCTCCTCCTAGATTGAGGAGAGTGAAGCGATGAGGGGAGAAGGGAGAGGGGAGAGAGGAGAAGGGGAGAAGGAGAGGGGAGAGAGAAGAGAGGGAAGAAGGAGAACGGGAGAATTGAGAGAAGAGATGGGGAGATGATAGAGGGGAAGGAGGGGAGAGGAGAGAAGGGAGGGGAGGAAGAGATGATAGAGGGGAAGGAGGGGAGAGGAGAGAAGGGAGGGGAGGAAGAGATGATAGAGGGGAAGGGGAAAGAAAAAATAGAGGGGAGATGAAAAAGGGGAAGTGGAAGGAAGAGAAGGGAAGGGGGAAGAGGGGAAGGAGAGGGAAGATGATAGAGGGGAGGAAGAAGAAAAGAGAGGGAGGAGATGGAAAAGGAGAGGGGAGATAGAAAAGGGGGAAGGAGGAAGGAGAAGGGTAGAGAGGGATAGGATACAGGGTAGAGAAGAAGGAGAGGGGAGAGGGAGAGGGCAGATGATAGAGGTAAAGGGGAGAAGGGAGGGGGGAAAGAGGAGAAGGGGAGAGGGAGAAGCAGAGAGGATAAAAGTGAGAGAAGAACGAGAGGAGAGAGGAGACGGAAGAGGGAGATGGGAGACGGGAGAAGAAAGAGTTGAGAGGAGAAAGGGGAAAGGGAAGGGAAAAGAGGGGAAGAGGTAGAAGGAAGTGAAGGAGGACAGAGATGAAGCTCCTCTCGATAATCTATAATCATCGCTAGCTTGGGTTGTCGGTTGTGGTGTTGTGTTTTTGTTGTTTTGTTTTGTTTTCTGATTCGCTAAAAAACAAGGAACGGGTTCTTTACGTCCGCTATGAAGGGCTTTTTCACTCTACATTGATTGTTAATGTTATTTTTGTTACTGTTATCTTTGTCATTGTTGTTGTTATTATGATTGCTGTCATTATTGTTATTATTGTTATTATCATTATTATCATTGACAACATTATTACTATCTTTATTATCATTATCATCATTATTATCATTACTATTACCATTGCTGGAACTCTTTTGAGAAACTTTATATATAATGAATTATAATTGTTATCAAATGAGGCAAAAAGTATTATTACTTATAGATCTAAAGTTGAGACAATAAGCGATTGAAGGAGTCCTCACTTATTGCAATTTGCAACCAACCTCCGTGGCTGAGTGGTACCGCCTCTGGCCCGGAGACGGCGGCCGCGAGATCGAATCCCGCGAAGCCAAGCGTGAGGTGCTCACGCGCAGGCGCCGTCGGGGTAAATTTTGACTTTTGTGCCTTTCATGCTAATTATCATTGCTGTTATCATCATCTATATCATCATCATTTTTATCATTGTCTTTGTTACTGTTTTTTACTTTTATTATCTTCATCCTCATGATTGTTGTTATTATTACTATTAGCATTATTGTTATTATAATAATTATTATCATTATTGTTATTATCATTATTGTTATTATTATTATTATCATTATTATTATTATTATTA
>NC_091567.1:29861487-29876690 GCF_042767895.1 Penaeus vannamei
TTTTCTTCTATCATCTTCTATTTCATTATTCATTCTTTTTCTTCGTATTGACAGCCATCCGAACAACCAAAACCCCACCATTTTTCTTGCACCACCAGCCCCCTGTTGCTACCGTAAGTCGCAGCCAGGTAAGTCATTGCAGCTGGAAATGTCTGCAATAAGAGAAACGGCAGAGGAGGCAGCCAAGCATCACCGGTCTTATCTGCGAGACTTACACAAGATTCCATCCGGATCTGCCGCCGCGTGTTTGAGAGGCTCTCAACCAGAGGTTGATATTTTCTTACATGTGGTGGCGGGGGACAGGGGGAGAGGTGGGGGTGGGAGGAAGGTTATTCAACTGCCGCGCTACAGAGGTATAGGTCACAGTTTATGTAGGAATGTTTACATACGTACATATATGTATATATATTTGTGATACATACACACACATATGTAGATACAAATATATATTTATATATCTTTTATACATACATATTTACATATATATATATATATATATATATATATATATCTCATATATATACTCTATATATATATATACACAGAGAAAGAGAGAGAGAGACTAGAGAGAGAGAGAGAGGAGAGAGTTCAAAAAGAAAAGAATTTACTTTTTGTACTGTATATGCAGGACATCGATAATTGTACCTTGTCAAGTGACAGATTTATACTTTCACCTCACTTATCAGCTTAATCCAGGAAACACCCATAAAATCAAACCAGAAATCCAGCTCTTATAGTCAAACAAAACTCAAATACATTATGTCCAGGTCATATTTATTGACAGGAAGAAGAGACAAGAATGCTTTAATATTGCATATATCTTTATGAGTTCTTCCTCACTGCAATCAAAGCATATCAAGCACTCATCAGCCTACTCGTGGATCTTCCGATATCACTTCTCATGAAGGTAAGACATGAGAAGAAAAAATAGAGAAAAAATACCCAGAAATCATATCAATTAGATTCAATACATACTCTGCACGCCGGTCATGCCAGAACACCATCTCTACACAACAGAACACACTCGTACCTTACCACCACATCAGTCTATCACAGGAAAACCACCACCACATCACAGTACATAATTATTCACAACTCCAGTCACAACTCCCAAGATTGCTGCTTTAGTTCCAGTGCCAACCTGCATCCGAAATTATAGTCGAAGATAAAATATGGCCTGAGAATTTTGCACACGGTTCGCCAGTTCTTTAATAGGCGTCGAAATTAGGAACTTTGACGGATGACTAAAAAAAGAAATAAAAGACACGTATCAATGGTTATCGAGTTGTCTGGAATATTGGTTCCAAAAAAAGGCCGAGGCGTCAATAAACGCACAAAATGTGTCACATCCACTTTCTAAGCTGAGACACGAGGAAATGGCGTGGGAGCAGAGGCGACTGTGTTAGCTATGACACCAAGACCTATTCAATAATAGTTTCAAGTTCCTTGAGAAGAAAAAAAATAATAAAGTAATATAAATAAAACAGGACGAGAATTTTAGTACAAAGGGAAAATGTCCTATTTTTGGAGCAAGAACCTTAAATTCAGGTGACGTAAGGTAAACAGGAATAATATAAATGAAAATGAAGTAATCCGATGTCGAGAGTCTGGCGAAGGGGACGGGGAGTGGGACGGGGGGGGTATAATCACCCGAGATTTGCTACCAGTTGCAGCATGTCATTTGGCGTCTCCAGAACTGAACACCTACAAGGAACCATTTCAGGAAATACACTTTTATCACTCATCTGCTTAACTCTTTTTTTTTCTTTTTTCTTTTTCTTTCTTTTTGCCAGCCACCTCCGAGGGCAGATCCACGTGTCGCGCCCAACCGGGAGAGATAGGAGCCGCCTTGGCGCCCCTCGGCCTCGCCTCGTCCAGGAGAGACATGAGCCTCCGAGGTGATGATCAGAAGACATTCCGATTCCCAAACGAATCGTCAAAGCTAAAGACGACTCTACGTCACCCCCACCCGAAGAGGATCAAACCTCTCTGAAACCCCAACCTTCCGGCCCATTTTTTCGGAACGTGTCTCGAGTACCATCAAGGAGACTGTTCGAGTTCGTCATCCTCTCTGCCGACTACTGCCTGTGTTCGTTTACAGAGTAATGGGATGTTTGGGATCGTCTTCGGTCCAGCATTTTTACGCCGGGTTTGTGTTCTCGTGATCACCGGAGGATCGCTTGTTAATAAATGGGTGTGATCGGTTGATAATTGTAGCGAGGAATTTGAGATTTATTATTTAGATTAGACCCGAATTGTAGTTTATTCTTTTTATAATTATCCTTACTATCTGTTTTACTGTTGAAGATTTGCTACCTGTCTTTGCACTTCACAGTGGTTGCTATCATTGTTATTTTCATGTATCATCTTTACCTTGCCATTATGTTGTATACATGTCCAAAGATCATTGCCATCATATTCCACTGCATTTACATGGTTTAATTGACAGAAAACCCCGTTATACCTATCTTTCCAAAACCATCATTGACCCCCTGGTATAAGTTAAAATAAACTAAACAACCCAGTAGAGGTGCTTCGAAAGGTCAACATCAACCATCCCAAATGTCAAAAGATTTATAAATTCATCATTCAAAACCTAATACCATTCCCATAAGCTCACAAAAGTGATAATTCATCTCTTTACATAACCTTTGTACACGCTTTTTTTTTTTTACCCTCGATGTTTTAAAAATGTGCACTGATGACTTGCCGTTGGTCTAACCTCGGTGTCAGAGTGGCTCGGCTACTAGTTAATCGCCTTTGCTCGCGGTTTGATAATCATATATTTGGGGTCCAATAAACATGAGCTTATGGAGCCTGTCCTGCTGCCGGATGAATCTCTCGCATGGTAGCAGACGTCAGGCATTTTCATTCTGCTCTTTTTTGCCCCTTCACAATGCTGATCCCCGGATGGTCGGTTTAAACATTTGTACTGAGCCATAAGGCAAACATTCTAATTGATACATCAGGTGATAGATGGCTTCTAAATTTAGGTAATCTGCGACCAGGGCTGTCTAAATTTAGGTTTTACCACCCTCCATTCCTCCCCATTTTCTTCTCACTTCTTCTTTCCCCATTTTTTAATACTTTGGATGGCGCTGATGCCTTAACTCTCTTTTCTCCACCATAATCTAATTTCGTTAATTGGGGTTTCTATCTCTGTTACCGAGGTGTGTGTGGCAATTAGAGTCCAGTTACACCGAGAGGCTTCATCTTCATCATCTCTTGTGTTTCCTCGAAATTCTTTATGCTAAGTATTGCAAACAGCCACTGGCTTATTTTGAAGCGGGTTATTTTTTTCTTTTAACGTTGGTTTTCCTTCTTCTTCTCCTTTTTCTCATTATTGTTCTTATTATTACTATTATTATTGATATTCATCTCTTTCTCTTCCTCTTCCTCTTCTTATTCCTATTACTCCTTTTCCACTTCCTCGTCTTCCTCTTCTACTTCTTCGTCTTCCACATATACTTCTTCCACTTCCTCTTCTTCGTCTTCCTCCTCCTCTTCTTCTTCTTCTTCCATTTCCTCTTCTTCTTCGGCCTCTTCATCTTCCTCCTCTTCTCTTCTTCCACTTCCTCTTCTTCCTGTTCCTCTTCGTCTTTTTCTTTAATCAATTGTTCTCAGCAATGGCAGTTAAAAGCATTGATGATTTTATGGATGATGGTAATGATAATGGTCATTATGACTGAAAATGTAGTAGGATTCTTGTGGTTCAAGTATTAAACAAAGTAGTAACTAGTCATAGAAAGATCTGGAATAAGATTAGTAGCAGCAGTAATTTTAGTCAGAGATAATTACGTTAATGATAGCATTAGTAACACCGATGATAATAATATTGATAATGTTGGTGATGACAGTAATTGTAATAATAACAACAATAATGAAAATAATAGCAATACTTATACTGATGGCAATGACGGAAAAGAAGAAAAATATTATAGTAGTAATGATAGTAGCAGTAGTAGGGATAACAACATTAATGGTAATGATCATAATAGTAATAGTAGTAGAAGTAGTATAACAATTTGTACAATGATCAAATATCAATAATGATGATGATCATGATGATGAGAAGAAGAAAAATAAGTAGCAGTAGAAGTAGTAATGATAATAATCATTTTTATAATAATGATAATGTTAATGTTAACTAAAATAATGATGATAAAAATGATTGAGATAACAATAAGATTAATCTTGATGATAATGATAATGCTGATAAAAATGACAACTAAAATAACAAATCATTTCATTTTCAGTCGTTATTGCAAGAAATAAATTCAGCGTGCAAAATACGAGCGAGTTTTGCTAGTAATTGTTAAACAAGCAGTTTCATAATACCGCAGTTTCCTAGTTATAGAATAAGAATATTGTATTGTTTTTTTATCTTCGCTATCATTATTATTATTTTTATGAGTGGTTCTTCACGTCTCAAAATATTGAGAATTCTGATTTGCGTTTGTAATTGCAGAAATTAAGAAGTTTGAAAGCTGTGTGTAACTTGAGTTCATGGAGGATTCTGCTGAGCAATTATGTGTGATCGAATTGCTGGTTCGGTCGTTTTCATTATCCTTCGTTGCCTTTTAAAGTTTTCTTTTTCGTCGTCATCGTCATCCTCTTTATCTTTGTCTCCATCTTCATCTCCATCATCTTCATCATACCATCGCTATTATCATTATATCATCACTATCATCATCATCATTACCATCATCATCGTATCATATCATCACCATCATCGCCATCATCATCATCATCATATCCTCATCATTATCATATCCTATCCTATCATCATCATCATCATATCCTCATCATTATCATATCCTATCCTATCATCACCATCATCACCATTCATCATCATCATCTTTTAGAATAATTAGCAGACGTCATTTTCCTCTTTCCCTGAATTTCATAGCTTCTTTATCACCCACGATGCTTACGCTTGGAGAATAATTCTGGACCATAAAAAGTAATTAATATATCTTTTATACGATCATCCACAGAACTTACTAGGTTTCGACTTTAGCTGCACTAATAACCACAGTAATAGTAATGTAGTCATAGTAATGACCTTGACAAACTTCTAGAGTGAAATTTGTATTGTTATTGAAATTTACGTCATGTAATCGTAATAAAATAACAAAGAAATGCTTATACAACTGATGATAATGATAATGGAACTAATAAAAACGATGAAACTTTTTATTACAATAATAGGAGATAACGACAACAGGAAATCGTAAGAGAAATAATCATAGAAAAAAGAAGAAAAGAAAAAAAACGATAAAAGGAAACCATGAGAGAAATAATCATAGTAAAAAAGATATATAAAAAAATAAATAAAAAAAGACACACACGATAACAGGAAACTGTAACTGAAACAATCATAGTAAAAAAAAAATAATAATAATAACAGAAAACTGTAACTGTAACAAGCATTTTAATTTTTTAAAAATAATAATAATAACAGGAAACCGTAACAAAAATAATCATAGAAAAAACGATAACAGGAAACCAAAACAGAAATAATCATAGAAAAAAAACAATAACAGGAAACTAAACGAAAAATAATCATAGAAAAAAAACAGAATATGCAAATGGAAACCGAACCACGAGAAAATAAGCTGTACGTTTCTTTATTGAAAGAGAATCGAACCGACTTCCTCCCGCAGCGGTTGTGAACATCTATCCGGATCGAACAGCTGTTATTGATTCCTTTAAAAATGGCATTAAAGTCTAATCATAAACCCATTGTTCATCTTTTATGATGATGTTCGCCGGTCTGATCCCCATTATGCTAATGCGAAATAATGGAATCAATTGCGCATTGCCGAATATTTTGAGATTTTTTTTTTCTTTTTTTGCTTTTTTTTTTTTTTGCTTTTTTTTTGCTTTTTTTTTTTTTTGCTTTTTTTTGCATATCTGAATTTCATCAATAGCCGCCATATTTTCAATTTGGAGTCGCAGATTGAAGATGGGATATTTACTCCACTTATTTTTGTATCTCTTTCAAAGATACTAGTTACATGGTAATGGACTGATTCTCGATCAAATATCTATTATAGAAGAAAAAAAAAAAAAAAGGATGATTGTCTATATCAAGTTCCAGAAGAGTCGTTAGGACCAAGCTAAAATTGAATCTTATAATAAGCGATTCAGATCCTCTAATAAAGGGATTCGAACACAGTGTGCCAAAGCGATGCGCCACATTCGCTTTATTCTCGTCCACTCTCTCTCTCTCTACATCTCTCTCTCTCTCTCTCTCTCTCTCTCTCTCTCTCTCTCTCTCTCTCTCTCTCTCTCTCTCTCTCTCTCTCTCTCTCTCTCTCTGTATATAGTGTGTCTCTCTCTCTCTCTCTCTCTCTCTCTCTCTCTCTCTCTCTCTCTCTCTCTCTCTCTCTCTCTCTCTCTCTCTCTCTCTCTCTCTCTCTCTCTCTCTGTCTCTCTCTCTCTCTCTCTGTCTCTCTCTCTCTCTCTCTCTTTCTCTCTCTCTCTCTCTCTCTCTCTCTCTCTCTCTCTCTCTCTCTCTCTCTCTCTCTCTCTCTCTCTCTCTATATATATATCTTATTTTCTTATCCTTCTAAATCGTAATTACAATCGATTGCGCGTCCTGTTTTATAAGCACTTTTATGAAGGGTCATATTTCAGAGATTAGAGTATTGCTTGAATTGTGTTGTTTTTAAGATTTAAGGAAGATTATTTTGGAGTCAAAATAAAAAAGATAGAAAAAAAATCTTCAAACCTTTCTCTTCTCTCTCTCTCTCTCTATCTGTCTGTCTGTCTCCCTGCCTCTCTCTGTCCCTCTCTCCCTCTCTCTCTCTCTCTCCTCTTCCTTTCTTCTTCTTCTTCTTCTTCTTCTTCTTCTTCTTCTTCTTTCTCTCTCTCTTTTCTTCTTTTTCTTCTTCTTTCTCTCTCTCTTTTCTTCTTCTTCTTCTTCTTCTTCTTCTTCTTTCTCTCTCTCTTTTCTTTTTCTTCTTCTTCTTCTACAAGTTCAAAATGATGAACGGGTTTCCTTAGCATTTTATAAGGGATAATTTGGTCCTAAGATTCACCCAGAGAAGAACCGCGTCTGGCATATGAAACCAGCCTTAACTCTTTGTAAAACTTGTTATTTAAAACATTTCAAAACACTTGCATACTTTTGCCTGGTATTGGCTTCCATAATGGAGATATATAGATCCGGTGTAGAGCTAACAGAATACTAAAAAATAAAAGATAAAATAGAAAAATAAAAATAAATGAATAAATAAATAAAAAGAATATATAGAAAATACACATATATAGAATATATAGAATACTAAAACAAATGATTAAAAAAGATATAGATAGATCCGATATATAGCTAACAGAATACTATATATATATATATATATATATATATATATATATATATATATATATATATATATATATATATATATAAACAGAATTAAAGATGGATTCATGGAAGAAGAAATATATTGATTTTTTTTTTTTTTATTACATAAATTTTATTAGATTAACTCCAAAAGAAAATGTAGAATAATATAAGGAATAGAAATAGAAAAGAAAAATAAATATATTTCTTATTTTCAATAACTATTTATATATTAAGGAGTTTGTTAAGAAATTGAAATATTTGCGCTGTGCCATATATCAGCGGAGAAATGGCAGCACGTACTCGATAATTACAATTAATATACTTTAATTCCCCCCTCCACGTAATTGGGCCAATGTTGATTAATATCAGACATAAATCACGGGCAGGAGGAAGCTAGGCTTATGGAACCTGTGGGTGATTGAAGGGGGGGACGGGGGGAGGGGGGTGGAGGAGGGGGGAGGGGAGGGGGGAGGGCAGACTTCTTCAGGTTTTTTTGTTTTTTTTCCTTCTTCTTCTGTGGGAGGTGGGTGAACTTTCTTGCATTTTTTGTTCTCGTTATCTCTCTCTCTCTCTCTCTTTATCTATTCATCTAGCTTGCTTGCAATTTATCTCTATCGCTATATATATATATATATATATATATATATATATATATATATATATATATATATGATATATATATATGTGTATGTATATAATAATGGTATATATATGTGTATATATATATATATATATATATATATATATATATATATATATATATATATATATATATATATATATATGTAAATATATACATATATATACATGTTAATAATGTATGTATATAAAGAAAATATATAATAATATATGTGTGTGTGTGTGTGTGTGTGTAATAATATTTTTATATATATATATATATATATATATATATATATATATATATATATATATATATATATATGTATATATATATGTATATATATATATACACATATATATAATATTTATATTATAATATATATATATATATATATATATATATACATATATATACATATATATGCCCACATACATAAATATTGTGTGTGTGTGTATATATATATATACACATATATATATATATATATATATATATATATATATATATATGTATGTATACATATACATATATATATATATATATATATATATATATATATATATATATATATTATATATATATATATGTATATATATACATATATATATATTCATATATATATACATGTATTTCTATGTATATATAGGTACACACACATACACACACACACACACACACACACACACACACAATCACACACACACAAACTCATTCATACACATATATATGAGTATATATATATATGTATATATATATGTACATATATATATATATATATATATATATATATATATATATATATATATACATATATATACATATATATATATATACATATATATACATATATATACATATATATACATATATATACATATATATATATATATATATATATATATATATATATATATATATATATATATAATCAATGGTATTGATGAGGAGGATAAGGATGAAGAGGAGGGGGGGGATGGTGGTGATTATAATAATATTGTTGACAATGATAATAGAAATAATAATAGTAATGATAATAATGATAATATCAATGATAATGATAGTAATGAAGGTAATTATCTCTATGTTAATGTTAATCATGATAATGAAAATGATAATAATAGTAATAATGGCAATAACAGCAATAACAATGATATAATAATGAAAATGTTAATAAGAATGATAATAACGATGACCAAAATAATGATGATAATGATGATGATCATCATTTTAATCATTATGATGATAATAATGTTAATTTTGATAACAGTAATATCAATACTAATAACATAAAAAGGCCTCAAAAAAGAAAGAATGAAAAGAAAATACAAAAATGAAAACATGAAAAATTTCCTCACACGAGCACACCCGCTGGCCAGCCGAAGAGGGGGGGGGTGAGGGGAGAGGAGAGGGGGGCGACACGTATCTCAGCGTGACCAATTCAATGAACTGGTTGGCTGGCCGTTTCATAGCCTCTTCCAATTGAGAACTCGCTCACGTGGGCGTGTGTGTGTGTGCGTGTGTGTATGTGTAGTCTCTGTGTGTGTTAAGTTTATGAGGAGGGAGGGAGAGGAGAGAAAAGGGAGGAAGGAGGAAGGAAGGAGAGAGGAGGAGAACTGGCTCATGTGTGCAGATCTCTCTCTCTTTCTCTCTCTCTTTCTGCTGCTCTCATCTCTCTCTCTCTCTCTACATCTCTCTCTCTCTCTCTCTCACTCTCTCTCTCTCTCTCTCTCTCTCTCTCTCTCTCTCTCTCTCTCTCTCTCTGTCTCTCTTTCCCTGTGTGTGTGTGTGTGTGTGTGTGTGTGTAAGTGTATGTGTATGTGCGTTAAGTTTATGAGGGGAAGGGGAGTGGGAAGGAGGGTTAGGAGGAAGAAAAGAGGGAAGAGGTAGCAAGAAAGGAGGGAGGGAGAGGCCAGCTGATGAGGACAGGGAGGAGCAGCAGAGGGAGGATGAGGAGTGGAGAGGAGTGAGAAGAGGGTTCAGGAGGAAGGAGGGAGAGGATAAAGAGAAAGATAGTAATGGAGACGGGAAGGGTGCACGGGATATGAGAGAAAGAAGGAGGGAGGGGAGAAGGAGGGATAGAGGAGATAGGAGGAGGAGGAGAAAAGAAGGAAAGGGAGAGAGGGTAGGAGGGAGACAGAGAATGGAGGAGGAGGAAAGAGAGGAGAGGAAAGGATAATGACAAGAGAAAGAGGAAAGAAATACAGAGTGAGACGAAAGGGAGAAAGTAAGAAGAAATAGACATTGTCAGAATGGAAAAAAGATATAAAAACATTGACGAATGGACGAATATTGGGAAAATAAAAGAGCAAAATAAAAATCAGTCCAGTGGATATTAGGTACACTTGGAAAAGAGAGAGCAACAGAAAGAAAGAGGAGAGAGTAGACAAAGACAAGAGGAAGGAGAAAGGGAGGAGGAGAAATCGAAAAAAGAAAGGAAGGTAATGCATATCAACACATCTACTTGACGACAGGAAAAAGGAAAGCTTGAGAGAGAAATGAGAGAGAGAGAGAGAGAGAGAGAGAGAGAGAGAGAGAGAGAGAGAGAGAGAGAGAGAGAGGAGAGAGAGAGAGAGAGAGAGAGAGAGAGAGAGAGAGAGAGGGAGGGAGGAGGAGGGAGAGAGAGAGAGAGAGAGAGAGAGAGAGAGAGAGAGAGAGAGAGAGAGAGAGAGAGAGAGAGAGAGAGAGAGAGAGAGAGAGAGAGAGAGAGAGAGAGAGAGAGAGAGAGAGAGAGAGAGAGAGAGAGAGAGAGAGAGAGAGTTTTAGAGGAGAGAGAGAGAGAGAGAGAGAGAGAGAGAGAGGGAGGAGGAGAGGAGAGAGAGGGAGAGGGAGAGAGAGAGAGAGAGAGAGAGGAGAGGAGAGAGAGAGAGAGAGAGAGAGAGAGGAGAGAGAGAGAGAGAGAGAGAGGGAGAGAGAGAGAAGGAGAGAGGAGAGAGAGAGAGAGAGAGAGAGAGAGAGAGAGAGAGAGAGAGAGAGAGAGAGAGGGAGGGAGGGAGGGGAGGAGGGAGGGAGGAGGGAGGGAGAGAGAGAGAGGAGGAGAGAGAGAGAGAGAGAGAGAGAGAGAGAGAGAGAGAGTTCTGACACAGGTGGTCCTGTCTCCCTCTCCACGCTGTTCCCAGAGGAGAGGAAGGCTAAGCGCCTGTTGGCGGTGGTGGGTTTTATTCGCGCGCATCAATGTCTGGGATCCATTTCTAGCCTTCTCTGCACTCACCATCGCCCTCTGTACCTCTCTCTCTTTCTCTCTCTCCCTCTGTCTCCCTCTTTCTTTCCCTCTCCCTCTCTCTCTCTCTCTCTCTCTCTCTCTCTCTCTCTGACTCTCTCTCCCTCTCTCTCTCTCTCTCTCTCTCCAGAGAGAGCAGAGGAAGATTCTCATCATATTTATACCAGAGGGTTTTGTGTTGCCCTGATTTGGTGGGTTATGGAGACACTATTCTGGTTTCAGCTGTATTCATTGAAAGTCAGGCAGGGAGCTTTGGGAGAAGGTAGCGTGGCTTTTAGGTTATGGTGGGCAAGGAAGCCCAAGAGGGGCTGCCAGCAGGGCGCGCGTGGGGTAGCGCCCCAAGGAGAGGTGGTCAGGGCCGTGGGCCCCAGGTCAGAAGTGTGCTGGGTCAACTGTGCTGTAGGTTTCGAGCGCTGGTGTCGCGGGTCCCTAGCAGTGGAGACGCGGAAAGGGAAACCCTTGTTCCTCAGATCGCTCGGCATACACGCTACTAACCGTCGTCCGCACGAAACCAGGATGGACTGGTTTTCTCTGAAAAAAGCACACCAGAGAGCAGGAACAGACAGGAGCGAGAGACAGGGGGCAAACAGGGGGGGTGTATTATAGCAGGAGGCCGTAGGATTAATGCCGTGAAATATATCTACATTGCAAGGAGTGTTGTCCAGTTATTTCCATGATTTTTCGAATTTTTATTTATTTTTTCAATAATTCACTGTCCAGAGGATCAGACGAGAGGAGACATGCTTAGGAGACAATTGCAATAGTCCGCAGGACTTGCTTGAGGGTTGCAATTGTCTCAGATGGCAGGAAGAATGAAAATCTACGAGAGATAAGTCGGCATTGTGCAGAGGAGCTACAAAGGAAGCAAAAGGTGTCGCAGATCCGCAAAGGACTTGTCTTGAACGACGAACTTCCTTGGAAAAAGAAAAAATGCAACAAATGCAGAGTTCAGGAAGATGTGCAGTGCAATAATGCATACGCCCCATACGTCTGACTAATAGTGGTTGTATTTCATTTCATTGAAGTTGTCTATCATCACGTCACCAACAGCGAATTTGAGCAAAGCAATAATGAAAGCAGGTAATGTGTCCAGTCCTCATATTTCAGAGACGACTCATTACATCAAAATATACTTTCTCAAGACAACATTTGACTTTTTTTTTTTTTTTTTTTTTTTTTTTTTTTTTTTTTTTTGGAAAAACGTATGAAAATGCAAGATAAGAATACACGGTTGGCACTGATCGGTTATCTTCCGGAGACGAGTTACGCACCTTGCAATTCTTGTGCAATTAACGGGTTTCTGCGGGACTGATGTGCGCATGTGGCTGCGTGAGTGCGTAGACGAGTTGATTGATTTAATGGGGGTTATGAAATGAGTAAAATCAAGTATAGCACACGAGAAGAAAATAGAATCGTTGATAGATATGTTTTTAGATACATTAGTAATGTGTTAAAGTAAGGGCGAGTGGGTAAGAAAGGAATAGGATGGGCGTGGAAGTTGGAAGAAATAAGCGAAGGAGGAGGAGAAAGTGGGCAGAGGAGGCCTAAGGTAAAAGAAGGTATGGGTGGGAGGTGGGGGGGAGGGTCAGGTGATGTGTAGCAGGGGGTGGCAATGTAAGTTGAGTTTAATGAAAATAATCACCGATCTGACTGCACGAAAAAAAACATTCACATAATGAACAGCAAAAACTTACGTTAATTTCAATATTAATCAAACTACTATGCGAAATCATAAAAATGGTATTTTAATTAGTACGTATTAAAAGTGAATGAAACGGTGACTGGTTTGGGATTCAACTTCCCTGAGACAAGCTGACCCGAAGGACAACCCTCGTGGTTTAGTAAATACTTAAAATAAAATTCCCCACAGGAAGGTGATGACGACAGTATGGCCCAAACGCTAGAAGGGACACATCGCGTCCAGCTCATACGCCAGACCACCAATGGTGGGTGCCCATCTTAGGTATACCGGCGAAAATCTCACGTATAGCGATAAGACCACATGCGCGGCGCGGCGCGTAGATCGCCTCTTGCGATGTTGTGCATCTTTGCACGTACAGAACAACTTTAACATTAATTATCTTAACCTAATTACATGTCCATACCGCACTAACTTTGGGGGTCGTCACCAAGGACCATGTAATAATGATGAGGTGAGTTCGTGATTAAAAGATAAACGAAAATCAGGAACGATATGAAATCGTAGTAGCTGTATAATATAATCCAATCTCTAACACGGAGATAGCTTAATAAGATATAAATACAAATAGACTTAGATAATGGTTGATTTAAGTTGTGCGAAGTCAGATGGTGGGGAGGGGTATTTTACCTGAGTAAGGTCAAGTGAGGTCATTAACCAAATATACGTTAAAATAGCAAGAGCTAGTATATGTAAAATTAAATATTGTGAAAAAACAAGTACACGATAATCTAGAAATTAAATCATCAAATTACCAATACATGAACATGAATAATTAAAGAAAAAATATATCTATACAAATGAGCAAGGCACACTGTTTTTGTATAAATATAGATACGAAAAGAAAAAATATAAAACGTTATCACTGCAAAAAATAATTTAACACTAGCGGACTAGAAATATTGAAAATAGGTAGAGAGGAAGGGGGGATTAACGGGTGGGGGTTAAGAGAGAGGGAGGGGGTTTAGGATGGTAGTGATAAGTAATAGCGGGAGTGTAAGGAACAGGTATAGGTGGGAAGCGTCAAGGAAGAAGAGAACAAGTTTGACACATGCATAATTGAACTAGAATTATTTAAATAATCAAGGCTATCCCCAGATGCATTGTTAAACCGAGCCCTAATAAATACACGAAGTAATAATAGGAGAAGAATTGAACGTCGTTATGGCGTCGGTTAACGCAGTGAGAGAATGAGAAAAAAGAAAAAAAATAATGTCAAGAATATGGCAATACTTATAATTCTAGCCACGTGGCCTAGAATATCCGTAGAAATAGATAATTTAGAGAAAATGCACGATCTATTTCTCCCACATAAATAAAAGATTTAAGCATTGTGCGCGATTTATGTTAACTAGGCTAGCATGAGAGAGAAAAAACACGCCAAAGAAAGAAAATGCACTCTCGCAAGTGATAAAAATGGGGATGGATTCCCTTTAAAAAAACGATGATCTACCATGACGAGAGAAAAAAAGTAGATAACAGAAAGAAGGAAAGAAAATGCACTGCACGGACACTTGTTCGGATATTTGAAAAAAAACCCACTGCACTTTGTGAAAAAACGGCATGCACACATAGACGAAGAAAGGGGAAAGAAAAGGAAATTGCCAATGGTGTACTTACAGTTTTTCGGAGGCTTGTTGTTCGTGTCATCCGCCGCTTGCCACCAGTTGTCAGGGGTTTTGTGTTGCCCTGATTTGGTGGGTTATGGAGACACTATTCTGGTTCAGCTGTTTATTGATAGGCGGGGGCTGGAAGGTAGCGTGGCGCGGGTTATGGTGGGCAAGGAAGCCCAAGAGGGGCGCCGAGCGGGGCGCGCGTGGGGGAGCGCCCCCAAGGAGAGGTGTGGTCAGGGCCGTGGGCCCCGGTCAAGTGTCCTGGGTCAACTGTCCTGTAGGTTTCGAGCGCTGGTCGCGGATCCCTAGCAGTGGAGACGCGGAAAGGAAACCCTTGTTCCTCAGATATATATATATATACATATATATATATATATACATATACGTATATATATACATATATATACATATATATATGTATATATATATATATATATATATATAAATACACACATATATACATATATATATATATTTATATATATATCTCTTTCTCTCTCTCTCTCTCTCTCTCTCTCTCTCTCTCTCTCTCTCTCTCTCTCTCTATATATATATATATATATATATATATATATATATATATATATATATATATATATATATAAATATATATGTCTTCCTCTGTGTATGAATATATGTGCATGTGTG
This sequence comes from Penaeus vannamei, assembly GCF_042767895.1. Taxonomy (NCBI): domain Eukaryota; kingdom Metazoa; phylum Arthropoda; class Malacostraca; order Decapoda; family Penaeidae; genus Penaeus; species Penaeus vannamei. Next base: position 29,876,641 of record NC_091567.1, read on the forward strand.
TGTAGGGGGTGGTGGGGGTCAGTGTCGATCTACACCTTTGCGTGCAGGTC
>NC_091567.1:29877190-29887190 GCF_042767895.1 Penaeus vannamei
AAATACATATATGCATATATACATTTATATATATATATACATATATATTTTTTTATATACATATATATATATATAATATATATATATAATATATATATATATATATATATATATATATATATATATATATATATATATATATTTATATATGAACATGTATATATATCATAAGGAGGTGCTCTAAGCCCCCATTTTTTTTTCTTCGACCAGGCTTCGCAGCTCGTATCCGCAAAGAGAAAACGGGTTTATGCATAATAAATTCGTCATTACTGATTACATCTTAATACTTCATATTTCTTTTATATCAACGCTGAGTTAATTAGCTTCTGTGTAATAAATCTAAGGTAAAGTTGCCGTATCGTATTCAATTTTGAGAGAAAATGAGGGATGGAATTTGATATTTCTATTATACAATATATCCAAGACACCGAGTAAAGATAATGATAAAGAAAATATAGTCATTATCGGTAATTCTATATAAAATATAATTTTCGTTTTTTTATTGTTGTTGTTTTGTGTATTTTTTTTTCTTAATATGATTAAATTTATACTTCGATTTTTTGTCAATTATCTGTGTTTTGTTTTTGTTTTTCTTATTATGATTTAATTTTTTTTATGTGTCTGTCTTTTTTTTTTTTCTTTTCTTAATTTGATTTAATTTGTCCTTCGTTTTTATTTCTATTATCTTCATTGATATAAAGCAGAGGGAGATATCCAGCTGCAAAAATTTTTGACTTCATTGCAGCTTCCTCGAGAATAAATCAAATTTCGAATCATTTGCTCTGAAATATGGCCTTCGAAATTATAAATCTGGCAAAGAATAAGGAAGTGATGGATGGAGATGATTCATGGCGGATCGAAGAGAGAGAGAGAGAAAAAAAAAAAAATAATAATAATACAAAAAAAAGGACTCAATCAATCTTCGGTAATTTTTTTTTTTTTTTCGCTGATCAATTTGGCGATGGTTTGAGGGATGGGGTGGGGGGAGGGGGTGTGAAGAGGGAGGTAGGGGTACAGGCGGAGAGGAAGGGGTGAATGAGAGATAAAATTCTAGCTCTAAGGACAGATCTCTCTCTCTCTCTCTGTCTCTCTCTCTCTCTCTCTCTCTCTCTCTCTCTCTCTCTCTCTCTCTCTCTCTCTCTCTCTCTCTCTCTCTATATATATATATATATATATATATATATATATATATATATATATATATATATATATATATATATATATATATATATATATATGTATATATATATAATGTGTACGCAAAAACGTAAAAACACACTAACACAAACACAATCATACGCACACAAACACACGTACACATTCACACAGACATACGCACACAAACACACGTACACACTCACACAGACATACGCACACAAACACACTCACGCAAACGAAAACGCACACACACACACACACAAATACACTGCATATAATAATTTTCATCTGTGATCATATTCCCCTTCGAATTAATATGTAATTAAAAGAAGATATTGCGAACTGAAACAAACATTCAAACATGACTGTATTTGTGGGATAATAGGACATACCTTCATAGATATCATCATTTACAAGCACAATATTCATTTATGCCTTTCATACTACGAATAAGTTTTTGTAACATAGTAATTCTAAGATAATAATGATAATGATAATAATAATGATAATAGTAAAAATGATAATAATAAAATAATAATAATAATAATAATAATAATAATAATAATGATAATAATAATAACAATAATAATAATAATAATAGTAATAATAATATGAAAATAGAGAAAATAAAAAATACACACACACAAAACGTTTGCACATGTACACCCAAAGTTCCACATCCTGACATACACATAAACAAACATACAGACTACACACGCACAAAAAACATGCATAAACACACACATACACACACGAGAGCATACCCCACATACACTCACCCACAGACGTAAACACACACACACATTTACCCACCCCGTACGCATGCCTAACTCCCCCCCCATCCTCCCACACTCCAACCCCCACCCACCTTCATCCGCCCACGCCCATCTCAAGCAGACGAACTACGACTCACGCCACATACACACACCCACACACCTAAACACACACGCATACACATTTACCTACCCCCCTACACATGCCTAACTCCCCCCCCACACACACACCCTTTTCCCCCTCACCCCACTCCCACCCCCACCCACCCTCACACGCCCACGCCCATCTCAAGCTTACGAAATACTATTCACTACACATGCCTAACTCCCCCCTCACCCACCCTTACCCCCCTTCACCCCGCTCCAACCCCCACCCACCCTCACCCACGCCCATCTCAAGCAGACGCAATACGACTCACGCCCACGATTCGTCTCCTAAAACTCCCATAAACGACTCTCATCTTTTAGGCGTTATCGACACCTACTTAAAGTGCGAAGCTAAATTACCGGTGAGTCTAAATCTCCTCTTAGATTGAGGAGAGCGAAGCGATGAGGGGAGAGGGGAGAGAGGAGAGGGGAGAGAGGAGAAGGGGAGAAGGGAGAGAGGAGAGAAGGAGATGATAGAGGGGAAGGTGAGGAAGAGGGGAGAGGGAGAGGGGAAGGAGAAGGGAGGGCGGAAGAGGGGAAGGAGAGGGGAAGTGGAAGGGGAGAAGGAAGGGGAAGAGGGGAAGGAGAGGGAAGATGATAGAGGGGAGGAAAGAAAAAGAGAGGAGGAGAAGGAAAAGGAGGGAGATGAAAAGGGGGAAGGAGAAGGAGAAGGGTAGAGAGGGATAGGATAAAGGGTAGAGAAGAAGGAGAGGGGAGAGGAGAGGGCAGATGATAGAGGTAAAGGGGAGAAGGGAGGGGGAAAGAGGAGAAGGGGAGAGGGAGAAGCAGAGAGGATAAAAGTGAGAGAAGAACGAGAGGAGGAGGAGACGGAAGAGGGGAAGAGGGGGATGGGAGACGGGAGATGAAAGAGTTGAGAGGAGAAAGGGGAAAGGGAAGGGAAAAGAGGGGAAGAGGTAGAAGGAAGTGAAGGGGGACAGAGATGAAGCTCCTCTCGATAATCTATAATCATCGCTAGCTTGGGTTGTCGGTTGTGGTGTTGTGTTTTTGTTGTTTTGTTTTGCTTTCTGATTCGCTAATAAACAAGGAACGAGTTCTTTACGTCCGCTATGAAGTGCTTTTTCACTCTACATTGACTGTTAATGTTATTTTTGTTACTGTTATCATTGTCATTGTTGTTATTATGATTGTTATCATTGTCGTTATTATTATTATCATTATTGCTATCATTATTATTATTATCATTATTGCTATCATTATTATTATTATCATTATTGCTATCATTATTATTATCATCATTATTATCATTGACAATATTATCACTATCTTTATTATCATCATCATTATTATCATTACTATTAGCATTGCTGGAACTCTTTTGAGAAACTTTATATATAACTAATTTCAATTGTTATCAAATGAGGCAAAAAGTACTATCACTTATAGATCTAAAGAAGTTGAGATAATGAGCGATTGAAGGACTCCTCATCTATTGCAATTTGCAACCAACCTCCGTGGCTCAGTGGTACCGCCTCTGGCCCGGAGACGGCGGCCGCGAGATCGAATCCCGCGAAGCCAAGCGTGAGGTGCTCACGCGCAGGCGCCGTCGGGGTAAATTTTCTTTTATGCCTTTCATGATAATTATCATTGCTTTTATTATCATCTTCTATATTATCATTATTTTTATCATTGTCTTTGTTGCTGTTTTTCCGAACTTCATTATCATCTTCATCATCCTCATTACTATTATCTTACTTATAATGGTGATGATGATTGTTGTTATTATTACTATTATCATTACTATTATTATAATTATTATTGTTATTATTATTGTTGTTATTATCTTAATTATTACTAATACTATTATTATTATCATTGTTATTATCTTAATTCTTTTTACTATTTCTATTATTATTATCATTGTTACAATTATAATTATCATTGCTGCCATCGTTATTATTATCACTTATATCACAATATGATCATCATTTATATAATTGCTTTTACTGTTATTATTATCATTATTGTCGTTATGTTTTTGTTGTTATCATTAGTATCATCATTATCGTCATCATAATTATCATTATGATTATCATCATTATTATTGATATTATCATTATAGTAATCATTATCATTATTGTTATCATTATCAATTTCATTATCATTATCATCATTGTCACTTTTATTATTATTACTGAGGGACGATAAAGGATGTCGCTTATAATTGCCGCTATTTGTACAATTATTGTTATTTTATTGTTATCATTATTGCTGCTGTTATCATTATCTTTATTATGATTGGCATCGTTATTGTTATAACTATCATCATCATCATTATCATCTTCATCAGTATTACTTTTTATATTGTTATTATCATCGCCACCATTATCATTATTTTCATCTGTTATTGTCATTACCATTATCATTTTCATTACTGTTTGATTGGTTTCCTTATTTTCATTATTATCATCATTAGATCATTTTTTATTACTATTATCCTTATTATTGTAATCATAATTATCATCACTATCATTATCATTGTCATCATCATTATCATTCTGTTAATATTAGTATTATCATTATTATTATAATTACCATTATTACAATCATTGTAGTATTAATAACAATTAAAATTTCTTTGAAAATTAAATTAAAGAAAGATCTATGTTGTGAGTCACATCAGCAATTCAGACACAAAGTAAAAAAATGTACCTCAATGTATGTTGATTTTAATATTTAATAGCTCTGTTACCCATGCGCTTGATATTGCTTTTGATTTTCCTATATTACTGTACCCTGCTACCATATATGGCAACAGAAGACCCATTGCATGTAATGGAATAAAGTGTTTTGAATTTAAATTTGATTTTTGAACATGAACTCTCCTCACACTCACTCACTCTCTCTCTCTCTCTCTCTCTCTCTTTCTCCTTCTCTCTCTCTCTCTCACTTTGTCTGTCTATCTCTCTTTATTTGTCTGCATCCCTCCCCCCGCATCTCTCTCCTCTCTCTCTTTCTATATATATATATATATATATATATATATATATATATATATATATATATATATATATATATATATATATATACATATATACATACATATATATATATATATATATATATATATATATATATATATATATATATATATATATATATATATATATATATATATATATATATATATATATATATACATATATATATATATACATATACATATATACATATAAATATAAATATATATATATATATATATATATATATATATATATATATACCTATTTATATGTCAATCAATCCATGTATGAATAACTACCCTTCCTGACCAGGACTCGAACCTGGGCCATTGTGGGCCTGAAACTGCAAGACCGATACTCAAGCAACCGATCTTCTGTTTCGTACCTGCAGTGACCCAGGTTCGAGTCCTGGTCAGGGAGGTATGTTTGTTATTTATATCATTGTTACTATTATTATCATTGATTTTATTACTGTTATCATTATTATTATTGTTATTATTATTATTATTATCATTATTATTATTATTATTATTATTATTATTATCATTATAATTATAATTATTATCATTATTATTATTATTATCATTATCATTATTATTATTATCATTATTATTATTATCATTATTATTATTATTATTATCATTATTATCATTATTATCATTATTATAATCCTTGATATCATCATCATCATTATTATCATTATTATTGTTGTTATTATCATTATCATTAATGCTAATATAATGATCATTCTTATCCTTTATATCATTATCACTATAACCATTACGATAACCATTAAGTCTTTTATATCTATCATGATTATTATTAACATCATTATCATTACTGATGTTATTTTTCAATTCTTTTTTATATTATCAATGTCATTATTATTAGAGCTATCATTATCTTTTATTATAATCATCTTTATCCTCGATATTTATTGTAATTATTCTCATTACTATCATTATTCTCATTATCATTATTACTATTTTTATTATCAGCATTATCAGTATTATTATCGTTACTGTTATTACTATTATCATCATTATCAGTATTATTATCATTACTGTCTCTCTCACTTTGTCTGTGTATCTCTCTTTATTTGTCTGCATCCCTCCTCCCGCCTCTCTCTCTCTCTCTCTCTCTCTTTCTTTCTCTCTCTCTCTCTCTCTCTCTCTCTCTCTCTCTTTCTTTCTCTCTCTCTCTCTCTCTCTCTCTCTCTTCTTCCTCCTCCTCCTCTTCCTCTTCCTCTTCCTTTCTCCTCCTCCTCCTCCTCCTCCTCCTCCTCCTCCTCCTCCTCCTCCTCCTCCTCTTCCTCCTCCTCCCTCCTCCTCCTCCTCCTCCTCCTATTACCTTGGCTGAGGTATGGCCTTCCTGGAGGTTTAGCAAGGGATTCCTGCAGATACTCCCTGCCGGTCACTGGCTTCGGAAAACGCTAGATTAAACGTCTCTAAACACCTGCACAGAAACACTCATATATATATATATATATATATATATATATATATATATATATATATATATATATTCTCACATAGAAACACTCATGCATACACACACAAAAACGCTCATACATACATTCACATAGAAACACTCATATACACTCACACACATATATAATATACATTTACATTTATACTCACATATATATATATATATATATATATATATATATATATATATATATATATATATATATATATATATATATATTTATATATATATATATATATATATATATATATATATATATATGAGTGAGTGCGTGCGTGTGTGTGTGTGTGTGTGTGTGTGTGTGTGTGTGTGTGTGTGTGTGTGTGTGTGTGTGTGTGTGTGTGTGTGTGTGTGTGTGTGTGTGTGTGTGTGTGTTTCCATATGTTTTTTTATTGTGATAAAAAGGAAAAGAAAAAAAATGAATTTTAAAGTTATCACGTCTATCTGTGAGACAAGGGCACTGAATATGCATACAGTGCAGTGAGTGCGATAAGATGAATATCAAATATGAATAAGCAACAAAAATCACAATGGAAATTATAATTATAATAATGATAATAACATTGATAATAGTAATAATAATAATAATAATAATAATAATAATAATAATAATGATAATAATAATGATAATAATAATAATAATAACAATAATAATGATAATGATAATAATAATAACAATTATTATTATAATGACAACAATAATAATAATAACAAAATAATGATAATGATAATCCTTCCTTGCCACGATGGGAAAAAAATAGGAATCATGATGCTGATGGTAATAATAATATCAATAAAGATGATAATGATATCAGTGAAGATAATATTATCATTATCATTATTACTATCATTGATATAATGATTATTATTATCATTATTAATCATGATTACTCTAATTGATATCATTATAATCATTACCATTATTGTTATCATTATTATTTCTGTTATTATTATTATTACTCTCATTATACTCATTATTGTTATTATCATTATTATTATACTCATTATTATCAGTATCGTTAATATCATTATTATCATTATTATTATCATCATTTATATCATTGTTGATATCATTATTATTATCATTATTGTTATTATTATAATTTTTATCATTGACTTTTAACATTACTATTATTCTTATTATTGTTATAACTCTGCCAAGGTTATTCTTTTTATAGCGTTGGTTAATGTGTTGGTTAGTTGGTTGCTTTCCCCCCTCACCCCACTCCCACCCCCACCCACCTTCACCCGCCCACGCCCATCTCAAGCAGACGAAAAACGATTCACGCCCACAAATCGTCTCTTAAAACTCTTACCCATCCCCCTACACATGCCTAACTCCCCCCTACACATGCCTAACCCCCCCCTCACCCACCCTTACCCCCTTCACCCCACTCCAACCCCCACCCACCTTCACACGCCCACGCCCATCTCAAGCTTACGAAATACTATTCACTACACATGCCTAACTCCCCCCCCCCACACTCTTACCCCCCTTCCCCCCGCTCCAACCCCCCCCCACCCTCCCCCACGCCCATCTCAAGCTTACGAAATACTATTCACTACACATGCCTAACTCCCCCCCTCACCCACCCTTACCCCCCTTCACCCCGCTCCAACCCCCACCCACCCTCACCCGCGCCCATCTCAAGCAGACGCAATACGACTCACGCCCACGATTCGTCTCCTAAAACTCCCATAAACGACTCTCATCTTTTAGGCGTTATCGACACCTACTTAAAGTGCGAAGCTAAATTACCGGTGAGTCTTAATCTCCTCTTAGATTGAGGAGAGTGAAGCGATGAGGGGAGAGGGGAGAGAGGAGAGGGGAAGGAGAAGGGGAGAAGGGAGAGAGGAGAGGAGGAGATGATAGAGGGGAAGGGGAGGAAGAGGGGAGAGGGGAGATAATAGGGGGGAAGGAGAAGGGAGGTCGGAGAGGAGAGGGAGAGGGGAGACTATAGAGGGGAAGGAGAAGGAGAAGGGAGGGAGGGAGAGGATAAAGGGGAGAGAAGAAGGAGAGGGAGATGATAGAGGGAGGGGGGGCAGAGGAGAAGGGGAGAAGGAGAAGAGAAGGAAGGAGAGGATATATGGGAGGGAAGCACAGGAGAAAGAAGAGAGGAGACGGAAGAGTGGAAGGAGGAGATGGGAGACGGGAGATGAAAAGAGTTGAAAGGAGAGAAGTAAGACGAGAAAGGGAAGAGAAGAGAAGGGAGACAAGAGAGGAGAGAAATTAGAAGGGAGTGAAGGGATATAGAGATGAAGGTCCTCTCGATAATCTATAATCATCGCTAGCTTGGGTTGTCGGTTGTATGTATGTATGTATATATTGTTGTTGTTTTGCTTTCTGATTCGCTAATAAACAAGGAACGGGTTCTTTACGTCCGCTATGAAGTGCTTTTTCGCTCTACATTGATTGTTAATGTTATTTTTGTTACTGTTATCTTTGTCATTGTTGTTGTTATTATGATTGCTGTCATTATTGTTATTATTGTTATTATCATTATTATCAATGACAACATTATTACTATCTTTATTATCATTATCATCATTACTATCATTACTATTAGCATTGCTGGAACTCTTTTGAAAAACTTTAAATGTAATTAATTATAATTGTTATCAAATGAGGCAAAAAGTACTATTACTTATAGATCTAAAGAAGTTGAGATAATGAGCGATTGAAGGACTCCTCATCTATTGCAATTTGCAACCAGCCTCCGTGGCTCAGTGGTACCGCCTCTGGCCCGGAGACGGCGGCCGCGAGATCGAATCCCGCGAAGCCAAGCGTGAGGTGCTCACGCGCAGGCGCCGTCGGGGTAAATTTTGACTCTTGTGCCTTTCATGGTAATTATCTTGCTGTTATCATCATCTTCTATATTATCATCATTTTTATCATTGTCTTTGTTGCTGTTTTTTTGAACTTCATAATTATCTTCATCATCCTCATTACTATTATCTTAATTATAATTATTGCCATGATGATGATGATAATGGTGATGATGATTGTTATTATTACTATCATTATTATTATTATTATTATTATTATTATTATTATTATTATTATTATTATTATTATTATTATTATTATTATTATTACTATTATTATTATTATCATTACTATTATTATTGTTATTATTATTATCATTACTATTGTTATTGTTATTATTATTATTATTGTTATTATTATTATTGTTGTTAGCTTAATTCTTTTTACTATTACTATTATTATTATCATTGTTATAAATTATAATTATCATTGCTGTCATCGTTATTACTATCACTTATATCACAATCATGATCATCATTTATATAATTACTTTTACTTTTATTATTATCATTATTGTCGTTATCTTTGTTTTGTTGTTATCATTAGTATTATCATTATCGTTATCATAATTATCACTATGATTATCATCATTGTTATTGATATTATCATTATAGATCATTATC
>NC_091567.1:29892190-29899690 GCF_042767895.1 Penaeus vannamei
TATTGAATGGTTATTTCGCACATTTAAAAATAAAAGTAGAGAAAGTAATATTTCATTTTCATATTACTCATGCGTGCAAAATGAGATGATGGAAAAATCACCTTATTCTAGATCTTTTTACTTGATAAATGATAACAACTTTAACACTTATCCCAGACTTTTAAATATGAAAGTCGTAGAGCTTATTGAAAAGATAAGAATAAGAATCAGCATAATGTTAATATCAATAATAAGCAATGAAATAATCGGAAATTTTGTGATTGTTAACCACCACGATCGAGAACACATCAATAACATTAAATTCTTAAAAAATATATCTTTTTTACTTCTTTTCTTCTACTTATTCTTCTCCTTCTACTTCTTCTACTTCCCTTCTTCTTTTTCTTCTTCTCCTTCTCTTCTTTTCTTCTATCATCTTCTATTTCATTATTCTTTCTTTTTCATCGTATTGACAATTATCCGAACCAAAACCCCACCATTTTCCTTGCACCACTAGCCCCCTGTTGCTACCGTAAGACGCAGCCAGGTAAGTAATTGCAACTGGAAGTATCACCAATTAAGAGAAACGGCAGAGGAGGCAGCCAAGCATTTAAACACATATTTTTTCTTTTTCTTTTTTTTACTTCCTTTCTTCTTCTCCTTTTCTTTTTCTTTTTCTTCTTCTTTCTTCTTCTCCTCTTCTTGCAACACTAACCCCCTGTTGCTACCGTAAGTCCCCGCCAGGTAAGTCATTGCAACTGGAAATGTCTGCAATAAGAGAAACGGCAGAGGAGGCAGCCAGGCATCACCGGTCTTATCTGCGAGACTTACACCGTTATCGGATCTGCCGCCGCGTGTTGAGAGGCTCTCACTTAGGGTTGATATTTTCTTGCATGTGGTGGCGGGGGATGGGGGGTGGGGTGGGGTGGGGGGAGGTTATTCAACTGCGCATACAGAGGTATAGGTGTTTATGTAGGAATGTTTACATACGTACATATATGTATATATATTTGTATACATACACATACACACATGTAGATACAAATATATATTTATATATATACATACATACATACATATATATATATATATATATATATATATATATATAGAGAGAGAGAGAGAGAGAGAGAGAGAGAGAGAGAGAGAGAGAGAGTTCAAAAAAAGGAATTTACTTTTGTACTGTATATAGGACATCGATAATTGTCCTTGTCGTGCAATTTATACTCACCTCACTTATCAGCAATCCAGAAACACCCATAAATCAAACCAAATCAGCTCTTATAGTCAAACAAAACTCAAATACATTATGTCGGTATATTATTGAGAAAGACAAGAATGCTAATATTGCACCATACTTTATGAGTCTTCCTCCTGCAATCAAAGCATATCAAGCACTCAGCCTACTCGTAGATCTTCCGATATCCTTCATGAGTAAGGTATGAGAAGAAAAAATAAGAAAAAATACAAATCATATCAATTAGATTCATCATACTCTGCACCGGTCATGCAGAACACCATGTTACACAACAGAACACCGTACTCCACACATCAGTATATCACAGGAAAACCACCACCACAACGCAGTACATAATTATTCACAACTCCCAGTCACAACTCCCAAGTTACTGCTTTAGTTCAGTGCCAACCTGCATCCGAAATTGTAGTCGAAGATAAAAATGGCTAGAATTTCCGCACGGTTCGCCAGTTCTTTAATGGGCGTCCGAAATTAGAACTTTGACGGATGATAAAAAAAAAGAAATAAAAAACACGTATCAACGGTTATCGAGTTGTCATTTGGTTAAAAGGCCGAGGCGTCAATAAAACGCAAAATGTGTCACATCCACTTAAGTGAGACGCGAGGAAATGGCGTGGGGAGCAGAGGCGACTGCTTTTATGACACCAAGACCTTTCAATAGTTTCAGTTCCTTGAGAAGAAAAAAAATAAATAAATAAAAATAAAACGGACGAGAATTTTAGTAAAGGGAAAATGTCCTTTTTGGAGCAAGAATAAATTCCGGTGACGTAAGGTAAACGGGAATAATATAAATGAAAATGAAGTAATCCGATGTCGAGGTCTGGCGAGGGGGACGGGGGTGGGACGGGGGGGGGGTATAATCACCCGAGATTTGCTACCAGTTGCAGCATGTCATTTGGCGTCTCCAGAACTAGACACCTAAAGGAACCATTTCATAAATACCTTTTATCACTCATTCTAACTCTTTTTCTTCTTTTTTCTTTTTCTTTCTTTTTGCCAGCACCTCCGAGGGCAGTCCACGTGTCGCCCAACCGGGAGAGATAGGAGCCGCTGGCGCCCCTCGGCCTCGCCTCGTCCGGGAGAGATATGAGCCTCTGAGGTGATGATCAGAAGACATTCCGATTCCCAAACGATCTCCAAGCTAAAGACGGCTCTACGTCACCCCACCCGAAGGATCAAACTCGAAGCCCCCTTCCGGCCCATTTTTTCGGAACGTGTCTCGAGTACATCCAGGGCTGTTCGAGTGTCTCTTGCCGACTACTGCCTGTGTTCGTTTCGGTAATGGGATGTTTTGGAGTCGTCTTCGGTCCAGCATTTTTACGCCGGGTTTGTGTTCTCGTGATGCGGAGGATCGCTTGTTAATAAATGGGTGTGATCGGTGATAATTGTAGAGAATTTGAGTTATTATTTGATTAGACAATTGTGGTTATTCTTTTTATTGTTATCATTATCTGTTTTACTGTTAGATTTGCTACTGTCTTTGCTTCACAGTGGTTGCTATCATTGTTATTTTCTATGTATCATCTTTACCTTTACTTATTATTTGTATACATGTCCAAGATCATTATCATATTTTCATTTAATGGTTTAATTGACAGAAAACCCCGTTATACCTATCTTTCCAAAACCATCATTGACCCCCTGGTATAAGTTAAAATAAACTAAACCCAGTAGAGGTGCTTCGAAAGGTCAACATCAACCATCCCAAATGTCAAAAGATTTATAAATTCATCATTCAAAACCTAATACCATTCCCATAATCATACCATTCCCATAAGCTCACAAAAGTGACAATTTATCTCTTTACATAACTTTTGAACATTTTTTTTTTACCCTCGATCTTTTAAAAATGTGCACTGATGACTTGCCGTTGGTCTAACCTCGGTGTCAGAGTGGCTCGGCTACTAGTTAATCGCCTTTGCTCGCGGTTTGATAAACATATATTTAAGGGTCAATAAACATGAGCTTATGGAGCCTGTCCTGCTGGGATGAATCTCTCGCATGGTAGCAAACGTCGGCAATTTTTTTCTGCTCTTTTTTGCCCCTTCTATGCTGATCCCCGGATGGTCGGTTTAAGCATTTTGTAGGCAAGGCAAACATTCTAATTGATACATCAGGTGATAGATGGCTTCAAATTTAGGTAATCTGCGACCAGGGCTGTCTAATTTAGTTTACCCTCCATTCCTCTCCATTTTCTTCTCCTTCTTCTTTCCCCATTTTTTAATACTTTGATGCTGATGCTTCTCTTTTTTTCCACCATAATCTAATTTCGTTAATTGGGGTTTCTAAATGCTGTTACCCGAGGTGTGTGTGAATTAAGAGTCCAGTTACCGAGGCTTCATCTTCATCATCTCTTGTGTTTCCTCGAAATTCTTTTATGGTAACAAAACCACTGGCTTATTTTGAAGCGGGTTATTTTTTTCTTTTAACGTTGGTTTTCCTTCTTCTTCTCCTTTTTCTCATTATTGTTCTTATTATTACTATTATTATTGATATTCATCTCCTTCCTCTTCCTAACCCTCTTTCTCTTCCTCTTCCTCTTCTTATTCCTGTTACTCCTTTTCCACTTCCTCTTCTTTGTCTTCCTCTTCTACTTCTTCGTCTTCCTCATATACTTCTTCCACTCCCTCTTCTTCGTCTTCCTCCTCCTCTTCTTCTTCTTCCATTTCCTCTTCTTCTTCGTCCTCTTCATCTTCCTCCTCTTCTCTTCTTCCACTTCCTCTTCTTCCTGTTCATCTTCGTCTTTTCCTTTAATCAATCGTTCTTAGCAATGGCAGTTAAAAACATTGATGATTTTATGGATGATACCAATGATAATGGTCATTATGACTGAAAATGTAGTAGATTTTTTGTGGTTCAATTATTAAACAAAGTAGTAAGTAGTCATAGAAGGATTTGGAATAAGATTAGTAGCAGTAGTAATTTCAGGCATATATAATTACGTTAATGATAGTATTACTAACACCAATGATAATAATATTGATAATGTTGGTAATGACAGTAATTGTAATAATAACAACAATAATGAAAATAATAGCAATACTTATACTGATGGCAATGACGGAAATTAATATTATAGTAGTAATGATAGTAGCAGTAGTAGGGATAACACAACATTAATGGTAATGATCATAATAGTAATAGTAGTAGAAGTAGTAACAATAATAGTCATAATAATATTAATGATGATGATCATGATGATGAGAAGAAGAAAAATAAGTAGCAGTAGAAGTAGTAATGATAATAATAATGTTTATAATATTAATGATAATGTTAATAACTAAAATAATGATAATAATAATGATTGAAATAACAATGAGAGTAATAATGATGATAATGATAATGCTGATAAAAAATAACAACTAAAATAACAAATAATTTCATCTTCAGTCGTTTGGCAGCCAGCGCTCGACTTTGCAAGATTTGCAAGAAATAAATTCAACGTGCAAAATACGAGCGAGTTTTGCTAGTAATTTTTAAACAAGCAGTTTCATAATACCGCAGTTTCCTAGTTATAAGATAAGAATATTGTATTGTTTTTAATATCTTCGCTTTTATTATTATTATTTTTATGAGTGGTTGTTCACGTCTCAAAATATTGAGAAATCTGATTTGCGTTTGTAATTGGAGAAATTAAGAAGTTTGAAAGCTGTGTGTAACTTGAGTTCATGGAGGTTTCTGCTGTGCAATTATGTGTGATCGAATTGCTGGTTCGGTCGTTTTCATTATCCTTCGTTGCCTTTTAAAGTTTTCTTTTTCGTCGTCATCGTCATCCTCTTTGTCTTTGTCTTCATCTTCAGCATCTTCATCACATCATCGCTATTATCATTATATCATCACTATCATCATCATCATCATCACCATCATCATCATCATATCATATCATCACCATCATCGTCATCATCATCACCATCATCATCATCATTATCATATATCCTATCATCACCATCATCACCATTCATCATCATCATCTTTTAGAGTAATTAGCAGACGTCATTTTCCTCTTTCCCTGAATTTCATAGCTTCATGCGATGCTTCTCAGCGAGATAATTGGACCATAAAAAGTAATTAATATATCTTTATACGATCATCCACAGACTTACTAGGTTTCGACTTGGCTATAATGACCACAGTAATAGTAATGATCATAGTAATGACCTTGACAAACCTAGAGTGAAATTTGTATTGTTATTAGTTGTCATAATCGTAATAAAATAACAAAGAAATGCTTATACTACTGATGATAATGATAATGGAACTAATAAAAACGATAAAACTTTTTATTACAATAATAGGAGATAACGACAACAGAAAACCTTAAGAGAAATAATCATAGAAAAAAGAAGAAAAGAAAAAAACGATAACAGGAAACCATAAGAGAAATAATCATAGTAAAAATATATATATAAAAAAATAAAATAAAATAAAGACACACACGATAACAGGAAACTGTAACTGAAACAATCATAGTAAAAAAAAATAATGATAATAACAGGAAACCGTAACTGTAACAATCATTTTAATAAAAAAAAAAATAATAACAGGAAACCGTAACAAAAATAATCACAGAAAAAACGATAACAGGAAACCAAAACAGAAATAATCATAGGAAAAAAAACAGAATATGCAAATGGAAACCGAACCACGAGAAAATAAGCTGTACATTTCTTTATTGGAAGAGACTCGAGGCGACTTCCTCCCGCAGCGGTTGTGAACATCTATCCGGATCGAACAGCTGTTATTGATTCCTTTAAAAATGGCATTAAAGTCTAATCATAAACCCATTGTTCATCTTTTATGATGATGTTCGCCGGTCTGATCCCCATTATGCTAATGCGAAATAATGGAATCAATTGCGCATTGCCGAATATTTTGAGATTTTTTTTTTTTTTTTTTTTTTTTTGCTTTTTTTTTTTTTTTGCATATCTGAATTTCATCAATAGCCGCCATATTTTCAATTTGGAGTCGCAATTAAGATGGGATATTTACTCCACTTATTTTTGTCTTCAGATATAGTTACATGGTAATGGACTGATTCTCGTCTCTATTATAAGAAAAAAAAAAAAAAAAGGATGATTGTCTATATCAAGTTCCGAAGAGTCGTTAGGACAAGCTATTGAATCTTATAATAAGCGATTCGATCCTCTAATAAGGGATTCGAACACGGTGTAAGCGATGCGCGCATTCGCTTATTCTCGTCCCTCTCTCTCTCTCTCTCTCTCTCTCTCTCTCTCTCTCTCTCTCTCTCTCTCTCTCTCTCTCTCTCTCTTCTTTTTCTTATCCTTCTAAATCGTAATTACAATCGATTGCGTGTCCTGTTTTATAAGCACATGAAGGGTCATATTTCAGAATTAGAGTATTCTTGAATTGTGTTGTTTTTTAAGATTTAAGAAGGTATTTTGGGTCAATAAAAAAGATAGAAAAAAAATCTTCAACCTTTCTCTCTCTCTCTCTCTCTCTATCTGTCTGTCTGTCTCCCTGCCTCTCTCTCTCTCTCTCTCTCTCTCTCTCTCTCTCTCTCTCTCTCTTCTTCTTCTTCTTCTTCTTCTTCTTCTTCTTCTTCTTCTTCTTCTTCTTCTTCTTTTCTTCTTCTTCGCTTTTTTTTTCTCTCTCTCTTTTCTTCTTCTTCTTCTTCTTCTTCTTCTTCTTCTTTCTCTCTCTCTTTTCTTCTTCTTCTTCTTCTTCTTTTATTATTCTTATTCTTCTTATTATTCTTTCTCTCTCTCCTTTCTTCTTCTTCTTCTTCTTTCTCTCTCTCTTTTCTTCTTCTTCTTCTACAAGTTCAAAATGATGAACGGGTTTCCTTAGCATTTTATAAGTGATAATTTGGCCCCAAGATTCACTCAGAGAAGAACCGCGTCTGGCATATGAAACCAGCCTTAACTCTTTGTAAAACTTGTTATTTAAAACATTTCAAAACACTTGCATACTTTTGCCTGGTATTGGCTTCCATAATGGAGATATATAGATCCGGTGTAGAGCTAACAGAACACTAAAAAAAAGATAAATAAATAAAAAGAATATATAGAAAATGCATATATATAGAATATATAGAATATATATAAATAAATAGAATAAAAAAATATATAGATAATACATATATATAGAATATATAGAATACAAAAAAAAGATTTAAAAGAATATATAGATCCGATATATAGCTAACAGAATACTAAAAAGGTGATTAAAAAAAAGAAAAAAAATATATAAAACAGAACTAAAGATGGATTCATGGAAGAAGAAATATATTGAATATTTTTTAA
>NC_091567.1:29917190-29927190 GCF_042767895.1 Penaeus vannamei
CTCTTACCCCCATCTACCCCATCCCTCACCCCACCCCACTTTCATCCCACTCCCCACCCCAACCTCACCAATTTCCCTGCCTTCCCCACCTACACCCCTCTCAATTCCCCCCCCCCACCTACACCCCTCTCAATCCACCCCCCACCCCACCCTTTTTTCCCCTTTCCTTCCCCCACCTACATCCCTCTCAATCCACCACCCACCCCACCCCC
This sequence comes from Penaeus vannamei, assembly GCF_042767895.1. Classification (NCBI taxonomy): domain Eukaryota; kingdom Metazoa; phylum Arthropoda; class Malacostraca; order Decapoda; family Penaeidae; genus Penaeus; species Penaeus vannamei. The sequence continues at coordinate 29,917,403 of NC_091567.1, forward strand.
TCTCAACCCCCACCCCCACCCCACCCCTTTTCCCCTCCTTCCCCCAACCTACCCCCTTTCAATCCACCCCTCCATCCCCCACCTACACCCCTCTCAATCCACCACCCACCCCACCCCCTCTCAACCCCCACCCTACACCCCTCCAATCCACCACCCACCCAACCCCCAACCCACCCCCTCTCAACCCCCCACCTCCACCCCAACCCTACCCCCTCTCAACCCCCCCACTCCCCCCCTCTCAACCCCCACCCCCACCCCCCAGCCAAGCGTGTCCACCAGGCGCTGTCTCATATCTCTGCCCGATGACTCGCTCGATAGCACGCTCGCGGTCGACCCCCTTGTCCGGCCGAACCCCTTATCCGAAGTTTAATACCGGAGTCATTTCAATATTTTCATTGGGGCGTTTTATTTATTTATTTATTTTTTTTTGTTTTTTTTTATTCTCTTTTTTCGATTTTTTATATTTATTTTTTTTTTCTTCTTCTTCTTTTCGATTTTTTTTCCATTTCTTTTTTTATTATTATTATTCTCTTGTTTTTTATTATTATTCTCTTCTTTTTTATTTCTTTTTGTTTTCTTTTCTTTTTTCGTTCTTTTTTTCGTTTTTCATTTTTTCTTCTTTTCTCTTCTTTCTTTCTTTCGTTTTGTCTTTTCTTCTTTTTTTCTTTTTTCTTTTTTTGTTCTTTTTTCTTCTTGTCTTTTTTTTTTTTTTCTTTTTTTTCTTTTTTTTTCTTTTTTCTTCTTGTTTCTTTCTTTTCTTTTTTTCTTTTTTCTTTATTTCTATCTATTTCTTTCTTTCTTTTCTCTCTCTCTTTTTTCCTTGTTCTCTCTTTATTTCTTTTTTCTTTTTTTTTTCTTTTATGCCTCGGTGATGGTTCAGGATGAACTCTTTTGACCCTCTTCTCGCATTTTTTTTTTCTTTATTTAATCTTTATTTCATTTTATTATATATGTGTTTTTTTTATTATTATCATTATCATCACTGATATTATTATTATCATTATTACCATTATTATCATTGTCATCATTATTATCACTGATATAATTATTATCATTATTACCATTATTATCATTATCCTCATTGTTATCATTATTATCATATTTCTTAATGTTATCGTTAATATCTCTATCATCGTTACTATCTTTATCAATATCATTTTCAATGCAATTATCATTATCATCTTTATTATCGAAAGTTATTATCATCCTAATTATCACCAGGATCAGGTGCAGCGGGGGGAAGGGGGGGGGCTGGATTACTCAATTATTTTTATTTTAGAAAATTTTATTTTATCATCAGGATCAGGTGCAGCGGGGGGAAGGGGGGGGGCTGGATTACTCAATTATTTTTATTTTAGAAAATTGGGAAAAAAAAGAGCAAATGAAGAAAGAGAATAATTGCCTCCTTACTGTGAACATTATTAGCATCATTATTGTTATTATTACCTTTATAACTGCAATTATTATCATCATCGTTATTGTCATTATTATTGATATTATTATGATATACATCATTATCTTATTATGATCAATATAATTAGTATCACTCTATTTACTGTCATTATAAGTACTATCATTATTGTTATCATTATCATTACCATTAATGTCGTTATTCTTATCATCATCATTATCTATATTGTCATTATTACTGTTATTATTACTATCATTACTAACATTTTGATGCTATTATTATCATCATTATTATTATCATATTTGTTATTCTTATAGTCATTATCACTATCATCATCACTATCTTTATCAATATCATTATCACTGCAATAATCAATATCATCTTTGTTACTATTATTGTCAAAATCATCATCATTACAATTATCATTATCATTATCGTTGTTATCATTATCACTTTTGATACCAGTATTATTATTTTCATAATAATTATTATTTTTTGTATTACCTTTACTATTATCATCACTATTATCATTATTGTTAATTTGATTGTTATCATCATTATCATTATCACTGCTCTCTCTCTCTCTCTCTCTCTCTCTCTCTCTCTCTCCCTCTCCTCTCTCTCTCTCTCTCCCTCCCTCCCTCCCTCCTTTTCCCCCCTCCCTCCCTCCCTCCTCCCTCCTTCCCCCTCCCTCCCTCCCCCTCCCCCCTCCCTTCACCCTCTCAATCCCCCTCCCTCCCTCCTTTCACCCACCCTCCTTCCTCCTTCCCTCCCTCCCTCTCCTCTCTCCCTCCCCCTTCGCCCTCCCCTCTCCCTCCCCACTTTCCTTCTCTTCCTCCCCCTCCCTTCACCCTCCCTCCTGTCCCCCACCTTCCCTCTCTCTCCCTCCCTCATCCTTCCTTCCCTTCCCCCTCCCTCCCTCCCTTCACCCTCCCCCTTCACCCTCACCCTCCCTCCCTCCCCTCCTTCCTCCTCTTCTCTTCCCCCTCCCTTCACCCTCCCTCCGTTCACCCTCCCTCCTTTCCCCCACCCTCCCTCTCTCTCTCTCCTCCCTCATCCCTCCCTCCCTCCTTCACCCTCCCTCTCCCTCCCTCCCTCAATGATTAGTCCCCAATCGCGCTATTGCATCGGCCCCAATTGTTCCCAATCCTTCGAGAAAGGCTAATGATCGCTAAGAGAAGAAGCAGGTGTAGTGCAGCCATGCCCAAATATGGTCGAAAGAAAACGGGCAGTGAGAAGCTGCACCAGAAGAAGAAGGAGAAGGAGGAGGGGAAAAAAAGAGAGAAAAAAAAGGGAGAAAGAGAGAGAAACATTATCTGAAACTGGTTTTTGGCCTCGGGCGATGAAATTCCCGGGGTAGGATTTTCTTTTTTCTTTTTCCTTTCTCTTCCTTATTTTCGTTTTTGCATCTTTTATTTTGATTTTGTTGGCTATATGTCTATGTTTTTTCTTTTTTTTTGGGGGGGGGAGGGGGGAAACTTTTGCACTATTTGTCTGTCTATTTCTGTCTGTTTGTCTTTAGTTGTCTTTCTATTGGTATTTCTTGTCTCACTGTCTCTCTCTCTCTCTCTCTCTCTCTCTCTCTCTCTCTCTTATATATACATATATGTGCGTGTGTGTGCATATATATATATATATATATATATATATATATATATATATATATATATATATATATATATAATCTCTCTCTTTCTCTCTCTCTATATATGCATACATATATACATACATACAAACATACATATATTTATGTATATATATATATATATGTATATATATATATATATATATATATATATATATATATATATATATATATATATATATATATATATATATATACATTTATATATATATATATATATATATATATATACATATATATATATATATATATATTTATATATATATATATATATATATATATATATATATATATGTATATATATATATATATATATATATATATGTATATATATATATATATATATATATATATATATATATGTATATATATATATATATATATATATATATATATATATATATATACATATTTATACATTTATATATTTATATATATATATGTATATATAGGTATATATATATACATATGCATATATATATATATATATATATATATATATATATATATATATATATATATATATGTATATGTATATATATACATACAGCCTACCCACCTGGCTAACTACATACTCAGTCACTGCCTCCTTCCCTCATAATTTGGCCATCTTTCATAACCTTAAGAGCCGTTAGAATTACCCTTAATTCCCGCTGCCTCTCCCCTATCCCCTTAAATCACCCCCGAGCCCATTCATCACGTCAGCGTCCCATTTCCCTTCACTATTCATTCCTCTCGCGTATTACTGAAGGCCCTTCCCTTGTTTCTCCTGCTCCGGCCCTCGATTTCGACGGGAGGCACGGGGCTCTTCCGCTTCGTCGGTTTGAAGTTCAGGGCGGTGCGGTGGGGTTGATATTTTAGGGAGGAGGGCCGGTTATTGTTGTTTTTTGTTTGTTTGTCTTTCTTAGTGGTGTTTTACTGTAGCTGTTTTTATTATTATTCTTTCGTTTGTTGCGTTCAATCCCGCGCGCTGCCAGTCGATGGTATCCCCGGCCATTCCTTGCACACAGGGGGAGGTTTGGAAATAAAATAAAACAGACAGTATGTCACAGTAAAAGTATATATATTGTAGCAAATGGAATTAAACGAAATCTTAAAAAGAGGATAATTATCATCGGCGGTAAATTTTGGTCGTGATTTTTTTCTACGTTTGTGGGTGGCATTTTGTCTTTTACTAATTCTTTCGTTTGTCTTTATTTGGCGCTTTATTGTCATTTTTTCCGTTTGACTTTGTTGTTTAGATGTTTTTGATTTTCCTTTTTGTTTTTTTATCCGTTGATCATTTTCACTGTCTCTCCCTATTCATTAATTCAGTACTTATTTGTTCTCATTTTGTCATTTTTAATCTATTCAGTCTCGTGTTTATCATTCAGTTAATCAATTTATTTAATCATTTATTATCCCATTTCTTTATTCGTGCAATTTTACTCTTACTCTTTGACTCTTACACTTTCGCTTTATTCCTGCTTTATCTTTTTATTTAATTCTCATTCGTTCACTCTATTTATTCCTGTTTTATCACTTTACTCTTTTAATTATCTTAGTTTCACTCTATTTATTTCTGTTTTATCATTTCATTCCATTCAATTCTCTTTATGTCACTCTATTCTTGTTTTATTACTTTACTCCATTTAATTCTCTTTGTTTCACTCTAATTCACATTCTCACCTTCAATATACTTAACAAGACGGCATTCCATGGGCGCAGCAGATGAGGACACGGGCGGCGAGAAGCTGTCCACGAGTCCTGTATGGGCGGCATAGCGTGGGCGGCATGAAGCAAGATGGTGTTTGGAAGTACACTGGTTTCTTTATAAGGATTACTTGGGGTGCTAATGAACGTGGCCAAGTGGTGGGCGGCGGGGGTGGGGGCTGAGTGTGGGCGTGGGGGGAGGGGGGAGTGTGGGTGTGTGGGGGAAAGGGGGTGAGGAGGGCGTGTGAGTGGGGGTGTGTGGGGGAGGGTTGGAGTGTGAGTGGGGGGAGGGGAAGGGGAGTGTGGTTATGGGAGGGAGGGAGAAGGGGAGGTGTGAGTAGGGGCGTGGGGAAAAGGGATAGTGTGAATGTGGGCGTGTGGGGGAGGGGGTGGGGGTTGAATGTGAGTGTGGGCGTGAAGAATGAAAGTGAGTGTGGGCGTGGAAGAGGACTGCACCCGTGTGGGGGGAGGAAAGGAGAGAGGAAAGGATACCTCGATACCCGTAAGAGTAACAGAAAAGCATAACCGAATCCAGAGCGGAATATTTGCAGACGTAGGAAGGAGGGGGGAGGGGGTAGGGGTGACAGTGGGCGGCCTGGGAGGGGTGAATGTGGGCGGCCCGGGAGTGGGTGGCAGCGGGATGACAGTGTGACAGATAGACGCCCTCTATCCGTGGATCAGCAGCTCAGCTAATCACCTCAGACAAGGCTCGACTCAACAGTGGTAGTGCATTAATTTTCCTGGCTGAGAGGTGGGGGGGGGGGGGGGGAGGCTGTCTGTCTGTCTCTCCTTGTATCTCTGTGTCTCTTCTTCTTCTTTCTTCTTCTTTTTCTTCTTCTTTTGATTAGTATCGTTGTTATGTTTATTTTTTTATTTTCTTATCTTCTTTCTCTCTTATTTTTTTCTTTTTATTGTTTGTTTTTTTTTTTTTTCCTTATTCTTTCTTCTTTTCCTCCTTTCTCTTCGTTTTCTTCTTCTTCTCTTTCTACTTTTTCTATTTTCTTGTTCTTCTCCACTTTCTAGTTTTTCTTGTTGTTTTTCCTTCTTCTTTTCCTTTTCCTTAGTCTTTTACGTTTTATCCACTTTTGCGTCTGTTTCTTGTTTCCGTCTCTTTCTATTTTCATTTAATTTCCTTTTGTTCTCTATGCCATTTTTTCTCTATCTATCTACCCTCTTCTACTTCTTCTTTTCTCCGTCATCATCTTCATCTCCCTTTCTTCTTCGTCTTTTTCATCCACTTTTGTGTCTGATTATCATTTCCGTCTTTCTCTATTTTCATTTTCATTTCTCTTACTCCTTGCCTTTTTTTTCTCTCTCTCTCTATCTCCTCATCTGTCAGTCTGTCTTCCTGTTGGACTGTCTATCTGATCGACTATTATACTTCATTTCATCTGTCTTCCTTCTTTTTTCCCCTTCTTCTTCCTTTCTTCCTCCTCCTCTCCTCCTCTTCTTCTTCCTCCTTCTCCTCTACCTCTTCCTCCTACTTATCCTCCTATTACTATTATTATTTCACCTCCCCCTCCCTCCTCCTCATCCTCCTATTCTTCCTACCCTTCCCCCTTACTCTTCCTCCCTTCCCCCTCCTCCCTCTCATCATCATCATCCTCATCCCCTCTCCCCCTGCTCCTCCACTTCCCTTCCCCCACCCTCCTCCTACTCCTCCTCTCCCCCTCCCCTACCCCTCGTCCCCTTCCCCCACCCCCTTCTCCGCCCCTTCCCCCTCCCTTCCTCTCCCCCTCCTCTTCCTCTTCCCCACCCCTCCCTCCCCTCTCCTCCTCCCCTCCTCCTCCTCCTCATCATCATCATCATCATCATCACTCATCATCATCATCATCATCATCCCTCCCCTCCTTCCCTGCTCCTTCCCCTTCCCCCTCCTCCCTCCTCCCCACCCCCACCCTCCCTCTCTCTACCCCCCTCCTCTTCCCCCACCCCTCCCTCCCCCTTCCCCTTCCCCCACCCTTCTTCCTCCTCCCCTCTTCCCCACCCCCCTCCTCCCCTTCCCCCTCCTCCTCCTCCCACTTCCCCTCCTCCCGCCCAGACACCCCTGCCTCGTACCCTTCCACAGGTAGAGGCGCGTTTCACACCCCTAAGGATGGGCGGAGAACCGGGCGGAGGGAGGAAAGTGGGCGGAACCAGAGGGCGGAGGGCGTGCGAGGGGGGAGGGGGAGGGGGCGGAATGAAGGAGGGAGAGGGGGAATAAAGAGAGAGAGAAAGAGAGGGAGAGGGAGAGAGAGAGAGAGAGAGAGAGAGAGAGAGAGAGAGAGAGAGAGAGAGAGAGAGAGAGAGAGAGAGAGAGGGAGGGAGAGGGAGGGAGGGAGGGAGGGAGGAGGAAGGGAGAGAGGGAAAGAGAGAGGGAGAGAGAAAGGGAGAGAGAGAGAGAGAGAGAGAGAGAGCGAGAGAGAGAGAGAGAGAGAGAGAGAGAGCGAGAGAGACAGAGACAGAGACAGAGAGAGAGAGAGAGAGAGAGACAGAGACAGAGACAGAGACAGAGACAGACAGAGAGAGAGAGAGAAAGAAAGAGAAAGAGAAAGAGAGAAAAGGAGAAAGAAAAAGAGAAACAAAAAGACAGAATGACAGAAAGAAAGAGATAATAAGAAGGAACAGAACAAGAGACAGAGAGGACACTACGAATAATGGATAAGAGGAAGGAGAAAAGAGGAGAGAAGAGGAATAAAGATTTGCATGCAAATCCTCCAAGAAGCATTCCCTGTGGCTGCCTCCGAGAAGTCCTTCGTCGGCACTAATTTCACCCAAATATTCTTCCTTTTTCTTCTACTTCTCCTTCTTCTTTATCTTCTTTTTTTCATCTTCTTCTTCATCATCATCTTCTTCTTTACCTTCTTTTTCTTCATCATCATCATCATCATCTTCTTCTTCTTTATCATCATCATCTTCCTCTTCATGTTCTTCTTATTCTTCTCCTTCTTCTTCTTCATCATCTTCCTCTTCATGTTCTTCTTATTCTTCTCCTTCTTCGTCTTCATTTCTTCTTTTCTTCTTCTTCGGCTTCATCTTCTTCTTCTTCTTCATCATCTTCCTTTTTATAATCTTCTTCTTCTTCACCTTCCTCCTCTTCTTCTGCTCCTGCTTCTTCTTCTTCTTCTTCTTCTTCTTCTTCTTCTTCTTCTTCTATTTCTTCTTATCATTATTTTCAGATGAATAAATAATTATTTGTTTGATATCTTGGCATGTTTGTGTGTGTGTGTGTGTGTGTGTGTAGGTGTGTGTGTGTGTGTGTGTGTGTGTGTGTGTGTGTGTGTGTGTGTGTGTGTGTGTGTGTGTGTGTGTGTGTGTGTGTGTGTGTGTGTGTGTGTGTGTGTGTGTGTGTGTGTGTGTGTGTGTGTGTGTGTGTGTGTAGGTGTGTTTGTGTGTGTGAGTGTAAGTGTGTGTGTGTGTGTGTGTGTGTGTGTGTGTGTGTGTGTGTGTGTGTGTGTGTTTGTTTGTTTGTTTGTTTCCTTGTCAATTTGCTTAATCTCACTTGTAAGTATAGGAGGTATGTGTGTGATAGTATATACTTATATTCTGTATATATAAGTGTGTATGTAGTTATTCATGTTTGCATGTGTACATCCACGTGTCCTTTTTTTCTTTCTTTTCTTTTCTTTTCTTTTCTCTTTATTTCATTTTATCTCTTTTTCCTTTTTTGCTTTCCCTTTCTTTTTTCTGTTTTTTTCTTGTTTTTTTCTTTGTTTTATTCCATTTGTTTTTCTTTTCTCTTCTCTTTTTCTTTTCTTTTCTTTTCTTTGTCTTATTTTTTTCTTTCCTTTTCTCTCTTTGTTCTTTCTTTTTTTCCTTTACATTTTTAATGGATGTCAATATAGAAGCCTATAGGAATATCCACTTATAGATCTCCAATCCTATTTTGGGAGCATTTTATAATCCTAAAACAAAAGAAGTGATAGTTAGATATCTTTCGTATTCTCTCTCTCTCTCTCTCTCTCTCTCTCTCTCTCTCTCTCTCTCTCTCTCTCTCTCCCTCTCTCTCTCTCTCTCCATTAAAATTCTTATCTGATCCTGATCGTCGAGATGATATCACATGCTGATTAGCTCAGATAACTTGCCTTGCTACCTTTTCCAGCTTACGTTTTTTTAGACCACCTATGATGTAGTATGAACCTCTCCTCCCTTTCCCCCCTCCCCCATTAACCCCTTCTTCCCCCATTATCTCCTTCTTAACCCATTATCTCCTTCTTAACCCATTATCTCCCTCTTCCCCCATTACCTGCTTCGTTTCCCATTATCTCCTTCCCTCATATCATCCTTCTTCTTTCATTACGTCGCTTTCTCTCCTTCCTTCCTTCCTCCATTCCCCCATTATTCTTCCTTCCTATGTTACCCCCTTCTTCCCCATTAACCCCACCCTTCACTGCCTCTTTCTTCCCCTATTACCTCTCTCTTTACCCATTACTTCCCCTTCCCTCTTTCCCTATTCAATTCTCCTTCACTGTCCCTTTTATTCCTTCCTTCCTTCTTCATCTCTCTCCATTACTCCTTTCTCTTTCACTTCCCCCTTCCTCTTTCTCCCCCTCTTCCCTTCACTTCCCTTCTCCTCCGTACCCGCCTTCACCCTCCCCCCCTCTTCCTCCCCTCCTCTTCCACTCCTATCCCCTATTATTGCTCTTTCTCCCATCCACTCCCTTCGCCCTCTTGCCTCGGCCTCATATCTAGAATAAGAATAGAGAGAAATGCGATGTGCGAAGGGAGGCTAAGAATAGAAGATAATTACAAAGATGAGGATAATGTTAATATTCTTACTTTTGATGTTCGTAACCTGCGTAATGGTGATTGCTAATTTTGTCTATGTCATTATCGTTGTTTTGTTAATATTTTTTGTTATTATCATCTTTATGATTATTGTTTTATTTCTATCTTCACGTTGTATTACCCTTACCATCGTTATCATCGTTACTAGTATAGAAATAATAGTAGTAGTGATAGTAGTAGCAGTAGTAAGAGTAGCAATAATGGTAATTGTAGCAATAGTAGAAGTAAGGGTTGCAGAAATAGTAGTGCTATTATAGTAATAATAGTAATAGT
>NC_091567.1:29932190-29937190 GCF_042767895.1 Penaeus vannamei
TTTCTCTCTTTTGTTTCATTGTTCATTATCTTTCCTCACTTTGTTATATTTTCTTTCATTTTATTTCAGCCAGCTTCCCCTTTCATGCCTCTGTTGTTCTTTTTTTTTCATTACCCAGGATTTTCTTCAATTTCCTTTCCTTCTTCATTTTCATCTTCTTTCCCCTCTCCCTCTCCTTTCCCTTCTCCTTCTCCCTCTTGCTCTCCTTCCTCCTTTCCCTCTCTTTTTCCCCCTCCCTCTCCTTTCTCTTCCCCTTCAGCTATTCCCTCTCCTCTCCTATCCCTTCTCCCTCTCCTTTACCTTCTCCCCCTCCCTTCCCCCTCACCCTATCCTTTCCCTTCTCCCTCTCCTCCATTTCCCTCTCCCTCTCCTTTCTCCTCACTCTCTCTCTCTCCCCGACCCAGATCCCCTCCTTAATTATCCCTTTCCCCCTTCTTATCACTCTCCCTCCTCCTGCATCTCCCTCTTGCACCTTGCAACACACCCCAGCTCTTGCTCTTCCACTAATCTCTTAGCGTATAATTTTTCACTAATATCTAACATCGAGTATCCACACTATGCCGAACTAAAGTACATGGTGAGGTGGGCGTGAGTGGGCTGTGGTGGGCTGGAGGTCGTAAGTCTGTGGTAGATCGTATGGAGGTGGGTGCGACGTGGTCTGCCTGGTGGGTTGTGAGAGCTAATTGGAGTGGGGTTGTGTGTGGGTAGGTGGGCGATTTCTATGCAGCGTGGAAGGTGGGTTTTAATGGGGTTTGTTGGTGGTGGGAAACACAGGGGTAGGTTCTTCGTTGTTTGTAAGTATGTAAGTGGGTTTAATTGACTTATAACTGGGTTTTAATCGGGTTTGTTGGGAGGAAACACAGGACTAGGTTCTTCAGTGTATGTAAGCATGTAGGTGGGTTTAGATTAACATATAAGTGGGTTTTAATGTGGTTTGTCGGGGGGGGGGGGCACAGGAGTAGAGTTCTTCGCTGTGTGTAAGTATTTAGGTCGGTTTAAATTGACATATAAGTGGGTTTTAATGTGGTTTGTTGGGGGAAACACAGGAGTAGGTTCTTCAGTGTGTGTAAGTATGTAGGTGGGCTTAAATTTGATATAGAAGTGGGGGGGGGGGTATGTGGTTTTCGGGTGAAATGTAGAAAACACTGTAGTTTTGTAGTATGTTGTTGTGCTTAATGTGGCATATAAGTGGGGCCCCTGATGTGTGTAAGTGGATTTGAGTTAACATAAAAGTGGGTTACTTATGGAATATACAGTTAGGTGGGTTTCAGTAGACTTATAACCGGGTTTCTTGTGGTATATAAATAGACTTAATATAGCATATCATGTAACAAGGTCCCTGGCGGTATATTAGAAAATGTAAAAGTAGACTGTAAGTGCTAGAAAGTGTACATGTCTAAGACGTACATACCAATGCATCAATAGTTAGAATTAGATTAAAGTGAGCTAGATAGACGACAAAGATTTTTTTTTAATCCCTTTCTGTTCTCAAGGAGATATTATTGCGAAAATTTGAAATCTCAAGTTCACAGGCGATGCGCAGTGTTCCCATATCCCACCAGCATCAAACCCCCTGTGCAGTATTGCCAGATTACGTTTACATCTTCGCGTTTCTCTTACTCCACCCATTGCAACCTTGCTTTTGTATCCTTTTTTGTGGGGGGGGGTGAGGGGGAGGGAGAGGAGATCTATCATCGTTTTGATTTATAGTCTCATTACTTTTTTTTTCTTTTTTACAGATTTCAGGACAAGGAATAAATGTTAGATAAGTGTGAGGTAGAAATAAAAGCGAGGAAGAGAGTGAGAGAGAGAGGGGGGGGGGGAGGAAGACAGACAGATAGACAGGTAGATGCGCAGAATGTAAAAAAACAAAAACTAAACACAAAAAAGACTGACAGATAGGCAGGCAGATAGATAGATACACAGAATGCAAAAGACAGAGACAAATAGACAGACGGACAAAGACAAACAGACAGACAGAACAAATAGAGACAGAGAAAAGGAGAGAGACTGATCGAGACAGAAGTGAGACAGACGCAGACACACAGACAGACAAAAAAAAATGAAAGAGAGCGAACGAAATCCATATAACACACCCAGGAGCCTCCCCCCCCCCTCAGCCCTCCCAACTTCCCTCGCCCCTCCTTCTCCTCCTCCCTCCTCCTTCTCCCCCATCCTCCCATCTCCCTCCCACCCTCCACCTCCCTCCCCTCCCCTCCCTCCACCTTCCCATCCCACCCTCCGTCCCCTCCCCTTTCCACCTTCCTCCTCCTCCCTCCCTCCCGTTTTTAAAAAGCGTCTTCAGAGCTCCTTAATAAACGGTCGAGAGCGCTCCCCCTCCCCCAACCTTCCCCCCACCCTCAACCTCCCTCCCCCTGTCCCTTCCCCCTCCCACCCAACAACCATCCCCCCAACCTCCCCTCCTAGCCCCCTCCCCCAACCTCCCCCCACCCATCCCCCTCCCCCACCCTTCCCCTCTTCCCCCACCCCACCCCCCCAACCCACCAACCTTTAATATTCACCTCAAAAAGAACGTCAGGTGAGAGATATTATTACAATCATGGACCGAGTAGGGGGGGAGGTGGGAGGAGGAGGTGGGAGAGGAGGAGGAGGGGGATGGGGATTCTGACGTGGGGGAGGAGGGGGGATGGGGGCTTGGGGCTTGGGGGATTCTGACGTCGTTCAATGGCCCAGATGAACATTTCGGGGTCGAGGTCCATATACGGCGCCCCATAATTACTGATTGCATAGTCGATACCTGTTGTGTATCCATCGATCGCTCGTCGATGTGTATATTCAGGTCGGTCGGTGCTGATGCATGTGCGTCTATGCGCGTCGTAATACGCGGGACGATATAATAATGCGTGTTTTTTTTTTTTTTAGCTTTCTGCTTCTTCTTCTTCTTCTTCTATTTCTGCTTCTTCTTCTTCTTCTGTCTCCGCCTTTTTCTTCTGCTTCTTCTGCTTCTTCTGTTTCTTCTTCTATTCATTCTTCTTCTCATTCTTCTGTTTCTTATTCTTCTCCTACTCATTCTTCTGTTTCTTCTTCTATTCATTCTCCTACTCATTCTTCTGTTTCTTCTTCTATTCATTCTCCTACTCATTCTTCTGTTTCTTCTTCTACTCATTCTTCTGTTTCTTCTTCTTCTTCTGTCTTCTTCTTCTTCTTCTTCTTCTGCTTCTTCTTCTTCTTCTTCTGTTTCTTCTACTCATTCTTCTGTTTCTTCTTCTTCTGATTATGATTCTTCTTCTTCTCCTTCTTCTGCTTCTTCTTCTTCTTTTTCTTCTGTTTCTTCTTCTTCTTCTTCTTTTCCCTGTCTTGATTACCCTTCCTTCGTCAGTCTCTCTCTTCCTCTCTCCTTCTTTATATTCTTTCTATGATTTTCTGTCGGTCCTTTTTATCTGTACTCTCTCTCTCTCTCTCTCTCTCTCTCTCTCTCTCTCTCTCTCTCTCTCTCTCTCTCTCTCTCCCTCTCTCTCTCTCTCTCTCTCTCTCTCTCTCTCTCTCTCTCTCTCTCTACTTTCTACCCTCTCTCTCTCTCTCTCTCTCTCTCTCTCTCTCTCTCTCTCTCTCTCTCTCTCTCTCTCTCTCTCTCTCTGTCTCTCTCTCTCCCTTTCTCCCTCTTTCTATTTCTCTCTCTCTCTTTCCCTCAGTCTTTCCCTCTCCCTGCTGTCTCCTTTTCCCCCTTCCTTCTATCTCATTTTCTCACGGGCCTTTTGGAAATCTCCCTCTGTTTATCCCTCATTTCTCTTTCTCCCTTTCCTTCTCTCTGTCCCTCTTACAATTTCCCTCTATCTATCGCCCTTCCTCTCCCTGTCTGTCTTCCTCTCCCTGTCCTCCTCCCTATCTAATTCGGTCTGTTCCCCTCTTCTCCTTCTCTCTATGTTTCTCCCTGTCCTTCTGCCTATCTCCCTTTGTCTCCCCCTCTCCCCATCTCCCTCTTCTTCTCTTCTCTTCCTGCCTCACCTCTCTTCCTAATTGCCTGTCTCCCCCTCTCCCTATCCTCCTCTGTCTCCCTTCTCTCCTTGTTCCCCCTCTCTCCCTATCTCCCTCTGTCTCCCCCTCTCCCTATCTCCCTGTCTCCCCCTCTCCCTATCTCTCTCTGTCTCCCCCTCTCCCTATCTCTCTCTGTCTCCCCCTCTCCCTATCTCCCTCTGTCTCTCCCCTCTCCCTCTGCCCACCTCCTCTTCTCCCCTCCTCGTCTCGTCTCTATTCGCCAGCCAAGTTCTTCGTCGGGAATATAAACATGAAGTAAAACTCGAGTATATAACACTGGCTTAACAAAGGTTGTCCGAAGCGCGCTCCTTTATGGCGCGAAAAAGCCAATAAATTATTTGGCGGGGATTGTCGGCGGTGATGGAGAGAGGCCGACGCAAAAGACCCGACAGGACCCGAGAGGACCCGAACGGAGGCGAAGGGAGTCTAACGGGACCCGAGCGGAGCCGAACGGACCCGAGCGGAGCCGAAAGCCGCTGTCAGAAACTCGACGCCCGTTCGGTTTACGAGCCGAAAGCCGGTGCGAGTCGGTTAGTTAGTTAGCGATAACGTGATTGTATCGCTCTTTCGCTCGCCGCTGAAGGAGGGCGAAGGGAGGGGGAGGAGAGGGGGAAAGGGGGGAGGGTGGGGAGAGGGGGAGGGGGGAAGGGGAGGGTTGGGGAGAGAGTGTGAGATATGAGTGGTTCAAGGAGTGGGTGTTAGGCGCCTTGAAAGGAGGAAAAATATGAAGAGAGAGAGAGGTAAAAAGAGGCAGACAGAGAGACTGCCAGACAGACAAGCATACAAACAGACAGAGGGGAAACGGGAGAGAGTGAAAGCAAGAGACAGACAAACAGACAAAGAGAGACAACTGGCAGGTCAGGAAGCACAAATGATGTCATTAGTAAAATCGTTGTTCCTATTGTTGTTATCGTTATCATTAGCAGCATTGCCAAATCCACTCCCATTTCCTCAACTACATAATCATCCTCATCATCACTGTTATCATCATTATCAGTATCAGT
>NC_091567.1:29944690-29947190 GCF_042767895.1 Penaeus vannamei
GTGTGTGTGTGTGTGTGTGTGTGTGTGTGTGTGTGTGTGTGTGCGTGTGTATGTATATATGTATAAGTTATAGATATTAATATGGATATAGATATGTGTGGATGTGACCCCCTTCTAGCCCATGGATTTGACTTCAGTGTCTCTCCAGATCTTCAAACTACATGGGATATTAGATCTGTTTTTATCTATTTATTTATCTTTTTTCTTACTTTCTCTTGTTCTTTTAAGTTCCTTTTGTTCTTGCTACTCTTATCATTTTTATGATGACCATAGTTATTATTGTTATTATTTTTTATTATCATTATCATTGTTATCATTATTGTTGTTACCGTCATTCTTCTCTTTTTTTTCTTTTTCTACTTCCGCTCTTTCAACTCCTCTTTCTTTTTCTTCTTCTTACTCTCCTTTCCATTTTCCTCCTCCTCTTTCTTCCTTCCTTTCTTCCTTGTTCTTCTTCATCCTCCCCTTTTTATTTTCCTTCATCTCCTCTTCCTCCTCCTCCTTCTCTTCTTCTTCTTCTTCTTCTTCCTCTTCTCCTCCTCCTTCTCTTCTTCTTCTTCTTCTTCCTCTTTTCCTCCTCTTCTTCTTCTATATTTATCCCTTATTACTGCGCCCGCCTTCACACACCCATTATGTGCCCTGCCCCCCCTCACCCTCTCCTCTCCTCTTCCTCCTTCTCCTATCCTTATCTCTTTCCCAGCTCCCTTCCCCCTTCCCTTCCTCCATGCCCTCCCTCTATTACCCTTCTTCCTCCCTCTTCTCCCTCTCCCTTCCTCTCCTCGTCCCTCTTCTCCATCTTCCTTCCCCTCCTCTTCCATTTTCTCTTGCCCCCGTCGCCTCCCTTTAGCTCCCTTCTTCCTCCCCCTACCCCCACTCCCTTCCCCTCTCCACCTTCCCTCTCTCTTCCCCTCTTCTTTTCCCTCCATCTAGCCCCCTTCTTCCTCCTCCTTTCCCCTTTCCCTCTCCTTTCCCCTCTCTCTTCCCTTCTTCATTTCCCTCCCTCTAGTCCCTTTCTCCCTCTCCCTTCCCCCCTTCCCCTCCTCCCTCCCCCTGCTTTCTTCCCCTCCCCCTCCCCTCCCCCATTCCCTCTCCCAACCCCTTCTCCTTCCCCTCCCCCTTGCCCTACCCATTACTCCCTTCTTCCACCCCCTTAACCCCCCCCCCTCTCCCTTACCCCTTCTTGCAATCCACTCTTGACCTTTGACCCGTCACCGCTGACCTTAACAAGACATCAGATTGAGTGACCTTTCTTGGTGGCGGATGGGGGGGGGGGTAGGAAGAAGGGAAGAAATAGAGAGAGGGAGAAAGAAGGAGAAGGATAGAGAGAAAGAGAAGGAGGGGAGGGAGGGAGTGAAGGGGAGGGAGGAAAGGAGGGAGGGAGGAAAGGAAGGAGGGAGGAAAGGAGGGAGGGAGGAAAGGAGGGAGGGAGGAATGGAGGGAGAAAGGGAGGGAGGGAGGGAGGGAGGGAGAGAGAGAGAGAGAGAGAGAGAGAGAGAGAGAGAGAGAGAGAGAGAGAGAGAGAGAGAGAGAGAGACAGAGAGAGAGAGAGAGAGGGGCAGAGAGAGAGACAGACAGACAGACAGAGGAAGATCGAGAGAGAGACAGACAGACACAGACAGACAGACAGACACAGACAGACAGACAGACACAGACAGACAGACAGACAGACAGACAGACAGAAAAAGAGAGACAGAGAGAAAGATCGAGAGAAAGAAAGAGAGAAGAAAAGCAAGAGAAAGAAAGGGAGAGGAAAAGCAAGAGAGAGAAAGAGCGAAAAAAGTAGAAGGAGAGAGGGAACAAGACACCGAGATTCCTTCCTTATCTTGTATTACGTCAATTCCTCTTTCGTGTCTTCTTCAACCCTTCTTGTTATGGCTTCGTCGCGCGTCCTTTAAGATACGCGCTGGTCTTTATCAAGAGGAAGGCCTTCGGTCTTCGGTCTCTCCTGCTGTCTTGATTTTCTTCGCCTTCTTCTTCTTCTTTCTTCTTCTTCTTCTTCTTCTTCTTCTTCTTTCTTTTTCTTCTTCTTCTTCTTCTTCTTCTTCTTCTTCTTCTTCTTCTTTTTCTTTCTTTCTTCTTCTTCTTCTTTCTCCTTCTTCTTCTTCTTCTTCTTCTTCTTCTTCTCCTTCTTCCTTTTCTTCTTCCTCTTCTTCCGTCTTTGGTCTCTCCTACTCTTCTAATTTTATTCTCCTTCTTTCTCTTCTTATTATTATGATTATTACTCTTCGGTCTTTGCTCATTCCTGCTGTTTTGATTTTCTTCTTCTTCTTGTTCTTCTTCTTCATCTTCTTTCTTTTCTTGTTCTTTAATCTTCGGTCTTTCTTGCTGTTTTAATTTTCTTCTCCTTCGTCTTCTTCTTCTTCTTCTTCTGGTGTTTTAATGGCATCTGCATCGTCGTGTGCTTTCTTTTTTTCTCTCAATTCTGTTTTTTCTATTTCTCCTTCTTCTTCTTCTTCTTCTTCTCCTTCTTCCTTTCTTCTTCTTCTTCCCCTTCTTCTTC
>NC_091567.1:29979690-29982190 GCF_042767895.1 Penaeus vannamei
ATATATATATATATATATCTATCTATCTCATTCACTATCTCTCTGCTCCCACCCTTTCCCTCTTCTTAGGAAGTTCTCATTCCCTCCTTCGTTTCTCCATCACCGTAGTTTTAAAAGAAAGGGAGGAGGAGGAGGAGGAGGGGAAGGCGGAGGAGAAGGTGGAGGAGGAGGAGGGGGGGAGGAGATGAAGGAGAAGGAAGAGGGGGAGGGGAAGGAGGAGGAGGAGGAGGGGAAGGCGGAGGAGAAGGGGGGGATGGGGGGGCGCCGTTTCAAGTCGCCGATGGGTTAGGAGTTTCGGACTCGACGGCCGGAATGAGACGATCAGACTCTCGGACTCTCTCGGCTGATCGGCGGCGCTGCACTATTTTTTTTCTTCTTTCTTTTATCAGGTGCTTGTTTTGTCACTTTTCTCTTTCTCCGTTTCTCTTTCTCTCTCTTTGACTTTGCCTTTTTTTTTTTCTTTCTCTCCCCTCCCCCCTTTAAGAGAGTTAAAAGTTAAGAGAGAAACATCTCCCCCCCCCTCTCTCTCTCTGTCTGTCTGTCTCTCTCTCTCTCTCTCTCTCTCTCTCTCTCTCTCTCTCTCTCTCTCTCTCTCTCTCTCTCTCTCTCTCTCCTCTCCCTCTCCCTCTCCCTCTCTCTCTCTCTCTCTCTCTCTCCCTCTCTCTCTCTCTCTCTCTCTCTCTCTCTCTCTCTCTCTCTCCCTCTCTCTCTCTCTCTCTCTCTCTCTCTCTCCGTCTCTCTCTCTCTCTCTCTCTCTCTCTCTCTCTCTCTCTCTCTCTCTCTCCCTCTCTCTCTCTCTCTCTCTCTCTCTCTCTCTCTCTCTCTCTCTCTCTCTCTCTCTCTCTCTCTCTCTCTCTCTCTCTCTCTCTCTCTCTCTCTCTCTCTCTCTCTCTCTCTCTCTCTCTCTCTCTCTCTCTCTCTCTCTCTCTCTCTCTCCCTCCCTCCCTCTCTCTCCCTCTCTCTCTCTCACTCTCTCTCTCTCACTCTCTCTCTCTCTCCCCCTCTCTCTCACTCTCTCTCTCTCTCTCTCTGTCTCTCTCTCTCTCTCTCTCTCTCTCTCTCTCTCTCTCTCTCTCTCTCTCTCTCTCTCTCTCTCTCTCTCCCTCCCTCTCTCATTCTCTCTCTCCCTCCCTCTCTCCCTCTCAATCCCTCCCTCCATCTCTCTCTCTCTCTCTCTCTCTCTCTCTCTCTCACTCTCGCTCCCTCCCTCCCTCCCTCCTCCCTCCCTCCCTCTCTCTCTCTCTCTCTCTCTCTCTCTCTCTCTCTCTCTCTCTCTCTCTTTCTCTCTATTCCTCTCTCTCCCTTTTCCCTCCCTCCCTCCCCCTCTCTTCTCTCTCTCTCTCTCTCTCTCTCTCTCTCTCTCTCTCTCTCTCTCTCTCTCTCTCTCTCTTTCCTCTCTCTCTCCCTCCCTCCCTCCTCTCTCTCTGTCTCTCTCTCTCTCTCTCTCTCTCTCTCTCTCTCTCTCTCTCTCTCTCTCTCTCTCTTTCTCTTTCTTTCTCTCTCTCCCATTCTCTCTCAATCCACCTACCATATACAATATGCCATTACAAAAAAAGCAAATGATACCACAGAGGCAATTAAAAAGCCGAAAGAGATCGGGTCAAAGGTCAATATGAGGTCAGATAGAGCTGTATGGGCATCCGAGTGACAAGGGTCAGATAAATTTGTAGATTAAGAAGAAGGAAAAAGTTGCAATGTACAGAATAGAAAAAAAAATACATGAACACCTACATAATTGTTTTTATTTCATGGAATTCATTAATTAGGTGGAATAAAGATAGTTTAGAGAGGATTTTTTAATGGGATACGGGTGCGATGTGTGGGTATGTAAGTACAGTATGTATAAATATGTTTGAATGTTTACATACAGGCATGGAACTATTTCTCTCATCGGGAATAATATTTCTCTATCACTCGACGTTAGGAATAATTTCTCTCTATCGACATAAGGAACCATTTCTCTCCATCTCTCGACAGAAGGAACCATTTCTCTCCATCTCTCGACAGAAGGAACCATTTCTCTCCATCTCTCGACAGAAGGAACCATTTCTCTCCATCTCTCGACAGAAGAACAATTTCTCTCCATCTCTCGACAGAAGAACCATTTCTCTCCATCTCTCGACAGAAGAACCATTTCTCTCCATCTCTCGACAGAAGAACAATTTCTCTCCATCTCTCGACACAAGACCCCCATCCCCCCCAATCTCTCGACAGAAGGAACCTTTTCTCTCCATCTCTCGACAGTCGAATCCCTATCCCCCCCATCTCTCGACACAAGAACCCCCCCCCCCTATCTCTCGACACAAGAACCCCGCCCCCCCCCCCATCTCTCGACACAAGAATCCCTATCCCCCCCATCTCTCGACACAAGAACCCCCCCCCCCTATCTCTCGACACACGGCCGATTCGCGGCTTCGAAGCCAAGACACGCAGGCAAATATGTATACAAGTTGACGCGAAATTCGACAAGATTACAAGCCTCGCCGATTTAATGCTACGG
>NC_091567.1:29987190-29994690 GCF_042767895.1 Penaeus vannamei
CCCACCCTCCCCTTCCTCCCCTCTCTCCTCCTCCTTCCTCCTCGCCCCTCCTCCCCTTCCTCCCCCTTCTCCTCCTCCTCCTTCCTCCTCGCCCCTCCTCCCCTTCCTCCCCTTCTCCTCCTCCCTCCTCCTCGCCCCTCCTCCTCCCCTTCCTCCCCTTCTCCTCCTCCCTCCCTCCCTCCTCGCCCCTCCCTCCCCTTCCTCCCTTCTCCTCCTCCCTCCTCCTCGCCCCTCCTCCCCTTCCTCCCCTTCTCCTCCTCCCTCCTCCTCGCCCCTCCTCCCCTTCCTCCCCTTCTCCTCCTCCCTCCCTCCTCCTCGCCCCCTCCTCCCTTCCTCCCCTTCCTCCTCCTCCTCCTCCTCGCCCCTCCTCCTCCCTCCTCCTCCCCTTTCTCTTCCCTTGTCTCCTTCTGCCCCGACAACCACCGGACCCTCCTTCTAGCCCCCCCCCCTCTCTCTCTCACCTCCATTCAGCCCTCTAGATCCCCCTCTGTTTTGTCCCTCTTCCCCTCTCCCTCTCCTCTCTCCTCTCCTCTTCCCTTCTCTTCCTCCTTCCCCTTCCTGTCTACTCTCCCTTTCTCTTCCTCCCTCCCCTTCTCCCCCTCTTTTCTTCCTGCTCTCCCCTTCTCTTCCTCACCTCCCCTCTCCTCTCCTCTTCTCTTACCAATTCTTCCTCCCTCTTCTCTCCTCTCTCCCTCCCTTCCTCCCTCTCTTATCCCCCTCTCCATTCCCACTCTCCTTTCTCCTCTCCCCCTCCTTCCTCCTCTCCCCTTCATTTTCTCTCACCCCTCCCCTTTCAACTTCTCTTCTCCTCTCCCCATCTTTTTTTCCCTCTTCTTTCCTCTCTCCCTCTCTTCCTCCCTCTCCTCTCCTCTCCCCTCTCTCCTTCTCTCTCTCTTCCTATCTTCTTTGTGAATTATGACACATGTCCTTTTATCTCTTCATCTGATTATCTTTCTACCAATCTGTCATGTGAATCATTTCGAAAAACTGGTCGGGGTTTAATGAGGAATAAAAAGAGAATAGGGAAGAGGAGATAGACAGACAAAGAGAGACACAGACAGAGAAAGATACAGATAGACAGAGAATCTAAAAGGTGGACAGACAGATGGAGAATGAAAGAGACAGAAAGACAGAGATAGAATGAGACAGACAGACAAACAGAGACAGAATGAGACAGACAGACAGACAGACAGAGATAGAATGAGACAGACAGAGAGACAGAGATAGAAAGAGACAGACCGACAGACAGAGATAGAATGAGACAGACAGACAGACAAAGATAGAAAGAGACAAACAGACAGACAGAGAAAGAAAGATACAGACAGACAGAGATAGAATGAGACAGACAGAGAGACAGAGATAGAAAGAGACAGACAGACAGAGATAGAAAAGGAGAGACACAGATAAAGTGAGAAAGATATAGACAAACTGACAGAAAAGAAGGATTGTAGGTTGAGCGCTAAAGGAAATGGTTAACGAAATATTTTTAAAAAAAGTTTAACGAGATACTTTGATTTGGAGGAGAAAATAGCATAAACTTGGAATGTCTCCCGAAGTTGTTATTATTTCCCGATAAAGTTTAAATGATAGGTCCTTGCCAAACAAAGTATAAATAAACCAACAACAAAAATAGAAAAAGAATATGAAAAAAATATAAGACCATATAAAGCATATTCGTATTTTGTTATCATTATAAGTGATATTCACTACTGTCTTATTAGTCTACAAAAAAAAAGTTTTATCTAAGACCTATGTTGTCTCCCGTTCTCCCTCTTCTTCGGTGTTGCAGAAATGTCGTTGATATCCACCCAAGTTATACCTTTGCAACTGTCAGCACCAAGTGACCACATTGACGACGATCGCCTTGTCTTTAGTCGATCAGCTGGAGCCACGGGGGAACTGCAAACATGAATAAGGATGATTATTGATGAATATGGATAGTTACTGGTGTATTTTGTGTGCTTGTATCATGCAGACTGATATTCAGACGTATAGACAGACGGAGGAGGAAAAAAAGAGAGAGCATACAGAGAAAAGGAGAGAATAAGGAAAACATAGATAAAAAAGATAGACCAGAGAGAGGGGGGAGGGGAGATAGAGAAGATAAACCGCTGAGAGAGAGAAGGGTGATAAACAAAACTGAGAGAAGTAAAGAAAGAAAGAATGAATAAGCCATAGACAAAAGGCAAGGAAATAAACTAAAGATAGAGAGAGCGAAAAAATGAGACAGAGAGAGACGGAGACAGAGTGAGAGAGAAAGACAGAGAGGGCGACAGCGACAGAATCAGGGAGAGAGAGACAGAGAGAGAGAAAGAGAGGAGTCAGGGGAGAGAGGGAGAGAGCGAGAGAGATAGATAGAGGCAGGTAGATAGATAGAGCTGGGGAGAGAGAAATAGAGAGTGCGAGAGGTAGATAGATAGAGAGGCAGATAGACAAACAGAGCCAAAAAGAGAGTGAGAGAGAGAGAAAGAGAGACAGAGAGAGAGGCAAGAAGATAGATAGAGCTGGAGAGAGAGAAATAGAGAGAGCGAGAGTTAGAGAGGGAAGTAGATAGAGAGAGAGGCAGATAGACAGACAGAACCAAAGAGAGTTAGAGAAAGAGAGAGGTAGATAGATAAATAGAGAGAGAAAGAGACAGACAGACAGACAGACAGAGAGAGAGAGAGGCAAGTAGACAGACACAGCCAAAGAGAGAGAAATAGAGAGAGAGAGAGCGAGAGAGAGAGAGACAGACAGACAGACACAGAGAGAGAGAGGCAAGTAGACAGACACAGCCAAAGAGAGAGAAATAGAGAGAGAGAGAGAGAGAGATGGGTGCGATATTGGCATACCAATGAGATTCTATTAGCGAGACGAGGCAAAGGAGGGAGAGGAGGAGTGAGGAAGAAAGAAATGGGGGGGAAGGGGGGGCGAGAAAAGAATCGACGTGTTTAAGTCATATAAAGCTTATTATTCTGCCCCTTTGTTAGACATAACCAGCCTTATTGTGCCCAAGCTCGCTAGCCTTCTCGACTCGTGGATTCTTACGCTCGGACCCAGCCTCTTAAAAGCCCCTCCCCCCTCTCCCTCCCTCCCTCCTTGTCCTCCCCCCTCCCTCTCTGACCTTCCTCCCCCCTTACTCCCGTATCCCTGTCCTCCCTCCCTCCTCACTCCTTCCCTCCCTGCCCCCCCTTCAATCCCTCCCTCCCTCCCTCCCCCCTCCCTGTCCTTACTCCCTCACTGACCTCTCTCCCTCCTTGTCCTCCCTCCACCCTCACTCCCTCCCTCCCTGCCCCCTTACTCCCTCCCTCCTTGTCCTCCTCCCCTACCTCTCCCTATCCAGGCCCTCTCTCTCTTTATCTCTCCCTCCTACCTTCCTCCCACCCCCCCTTACCTTTCTTTCTCCTTCTCTCCCACCCTGTCTTTCTCCATCCCTTTCCCTGTCTTTCGCCCTCTCTATCTCTTCTCTTTTCTTCCCCCCTTCCCTACCTTCTTTCTCTTTCTTGCCTTCCATCCTCTCTTTCTTTGTTTCTCCTTCTCTCTCTCTTTCTCTCCCCTTTACTTCTCTCTTTCTCTCTCTCTCTCTCTCTCTCTCTCTCTCTCTCTCTCTCTCTCTCTCTCTCTCTCTCTCTCTCTCTCTCTCTCTCTCTCTCTCTCTCTCTCTCTCTCTCTCTCTCTCTCTCTCTCTCTCTCTCTCTCTCTCTCTCTCTCTCTCTCTCTTTCTCTCTCTCTCTCTCTCTCTCTCTCTCTCTCTCTCTCTCTCTTTCTCTCTCTCTCTCTCTCTCTCTCTCTCTCTCTCTCTTTCTCTCTCTCTCTCTCTCTCTCTCTCTCTCTCTCTCTCTCTCTCTCTCTCTCTCTCTCTCTCTCTTTCTCTCTCTCTCTCTCTCTCTCTCTCTCTCTCTCTCTCTCTCTCTCCTTCTCTCTCTCTCTCTCTCTCTCTCTCTCTCTCTCTCTCTCTCTCTCTCTCTCTCTCTCTCTCTCTCTCTCTCTCTCTCTCTCTCTCTCTCTCCTCTTTCTCTCTCTTTCTCTCCTTCTCTCTCTCTCTCTCTCACTCTCGTTTTCTCTCTCTCTTTCTCTCCTTCTCTCTCTTTCTCTCCCTCTCTCTCTCTCTCTCTCTCTCTCTCTCCTTCTCTCTCTCTCTCTCTCTCTCTCTCTCTCTCTCTCTCTCTCTCTCTCTCTCTCTCTCTCTCTCTCTCTCTCTCTCTCTCTCTCTCTCTTTTTTCCTCTCCTTCTCTCTCTCTTTCTCTCCTTCTCTCTCTCTCTCTCACTTTCTCTCTCTCTCCCTCTCTCTTTTTCTCTATTCTTCCCTCCATCTCTCACTCTCTCCCTTCCTCCTCCTTCCTCCTCCTTCTTTCTTTCTCCCTCCTTTCCCCCCTCCCTTCCTTCCTCGCGTGTATACCTACATAGCTAAGTCATAAATCACACAAAGCGAAAAATTCTACAACAGTTATACCGCATGTTCAAGTCTTCTTCTTCTTCTTCTTCTTCTTCTTCTTCTTCTTCTTCTTCTTCTTCTTCTTCTTCTTCTTCTTCTTCTTCTTCTTCTTCTTCTTCTTCTTTTACGTTGTATGTTTGTATGACTGTTGTTCAAGTCTTCTTCTTCTTCTTCTTCTTCTTCTTCTTCTTCTTTTACTTTGTATGTTTGTATGACTGTTGTTCAAGTCTTCTTCCTCTTCTTCTTCTTCTTCTTCTTCTTCTTCTTTTTACTTTGTATGTTTGTATGACTGTTGTTCAAGTCTTCTTCTTCTTCTTCTTCTTTTACTTTGTATGTTTGTATGACTGTTGTTCAAGTCTTCTTCTTCTTCTTCTTCTTCTTCTTCTTCTTCTTCTTTTACTTTGTATGTTTGTATGACTGTTGTTCAAGTCTTCTTCTTCTTCTTCTTCTTCTTCTTCTTTTCTTACTTTGTATGTTTGTATGACTGTTGTTCAAGTTAGTGAAATAAACTACATTTGACATTCTATCCATATATAGAAAAAAATAGACATCATATCAATATATTGTTCCTCTGAGTTCGAAATTGAACATTCACATGAAAACAAAAAGAATTGGTTTTGAAGTATAATATCATAATTTATCGGACGTTAAAAGTGTACGTGCATAGGGACTGTACATAGCAGTTTCTCTTTCTCTCCTGTACATCATAATTTCTATTCTTTTTCATTATTCGCGCGCACGCAAGCCTCATGCGTACACGTGGTTATCAATATTTATTATGAAACACATGTGGATTGTTTTTTTTTTTTTTTTTTTTTATAAATGTATTTACTTGTTTGATAATGTTTTATAAGTGTTTAGGGTTTTGTCAAGGGTGGAATATGTACATACACGCACACATACACATACATTCATACACACACGCGCATACACATATAGATAGATAGATAGATTGATAGATTTATAGATACGTGTGTGTGTGTGTGTGTGTGTGTGTGTACGTGTGTGTGTGTGTGCATGTGTGTGTGTGTATGTGTATATATGTGTGTGTGTGTGTGTGTGTGTGTGTACGTGAGTGAGTGTGTGTGTGTGCCCCCTTCCTACTTCCTCCCCAATCAAAATTCGATAATCGAATGATATCACCCACCCCCCCTCCCTTCCCCCCCTCCCCAACCCCCCCCCCTCTCTGCCACCCCCACCACCGACCTTTAACGAAACCCCAAAAAACTTTCACCCTTTAATAGCCTCATGGAAGCAGTGTGCCGATCGTGGCGTGAGATAAGGAAATCTGCCCTTATCACCCCACACTCGCGATCTTATCGGCTCCGATCTGTTGAATATATTATCTGTTTAATTAAGAGATTGTCATCGCGGAGGATGCACCTGTCCCCGTGAGGTATAGGTGGGGGGGGGGATAGGGAGGGGATGGGGGATAGGGAGGGGATGGGGGATAGGGAGGGGGTGAGGGGATAGGAAGGGGGTGAGGGTCTAGGGTGGCGGTAGGAGGGGTGGGGGGCTATGGAGGGGTTGGGTTGGTGGGGGCTAGGGAGTGGGTGGGGGTGGTGGGGTGCTATGGAGGGGTTGGGGTTGGGGGGCTATTGAGGGGTTGGGGTGGTGGGGGCTAGGGAGGAGATATGAGGGATCAGGTGAGGGCATTTTGCGGTATGTTTGTGCGAATATGCGTGTATGGGTTAATGTTTGGGTTTAATGGGAAGCCGGATGTTAAACCAGGCGTGAGAATGTGTTTGGTTGTTTGTGTGTGTGTGTTTGTGTTTCTTTGTATGTATGTATTTTTGTGTGCTTCTTATTGTTTGTGTGTGTATTTCTTTGTGTCCGTGTGTTTTTATGTGTCTGTGTATACGTGTGTGCGTGTGTGTGTTTGTGTTTTTTTGTGTCCGTGTGTTTTTGTGTGTTTATGTATATGTGTGTGTCTGTGTGGGTGTTTTTGTGTTTATATGTATGTGTGTGTATTTCTGTGTGCTTCTTATTGTTTGTGTGTGTATTTCTTTGAGTCCGTGTGTTTGTGTGTATGTGTGTGTGTGAGTTCGAGTATGTCTATGTGTTTGTGTGTGAAATATTTGTGTTTATTTGTTTGTTTGTTTGTGCTGATTCCGTGACCTTTATACATGTTTGGTCATTGGATTGTTCGTGTGTATTTGTCTATGTGTGTATTTGTTCATTTGTTTCACTGTGTGTGAGTATGTATTTGTACAAAGGTATGCGCGCGTGTGTGTGTATTTGTGTGTATCTGTGTATATATATGTGATCACTTCTTTACACTTAATAGAATAAACAAGTATTTAATATTATGCAATTTTGATATATATAGTTAATTCTAAAAATATATAGAAACACCTACAGATGTATAAACAAATACACACAAAAATAAAAACACACGAAGAAAATAAATCATACAGAAGAAAAAATATATATATATACATAATGAGATTGAACGTAGCCCCCTCTCCCCCCCTTCCCTCTCTTTCTACCCCACTCCCCCACCCACTTCCCCCCTCCCCCTATCCCCATTCAAAAAGACCCTATATTGCACAAGTCCCTAAATCTACCCCTCCCCCCTTCTCCTTCCCCTTCCCCCTCTCCCCTTACCCCTCTCCCATCCCCTCTCCCCCTTCCCCCTCCCCCTTTACCTCTCCCCCCCCTACCCCCTACCCCCAACACCTGTCGGATTAATTACACGGAGCAAAAATAGACTATAATTACTGTCAGTCAGAAGTTAAAAAAAAAAGAAAAAAAGAAAAGGAAGTTGAAGAAGTAGAAGGAGAAGAAAGGAGCCGACGTGAGGAAGTTGAGGCTCATTAGTCGGTCGGTCAACAGAGGCCAAAAATGAGACCCTGTAAATGTCATCGCTAAAATATGAGATCGCCAAAAAGTCAGGCAGGCGAAAGGCCCCGGGACTCTTTTGGGGAGAAAGGGAGACTTTGAGGGAGGGAGGGAGAGAGAGAGGGAGAGAGGAGGGGAGGGAGAGGGAGAGGAGGGAGGGAGGAAAAGGGAGGAGAGAGAGAGGGGGAGGGGTTGAGAGAAGAGGGGAGGGAGAGAGAGGAGAGGAGGGAGGAGGGGGTGGGGTT
>NC_091567.1:30014690-30017190 GCF_042767895.1 Penaeus vannamei
CTCCCTCTCTCACCCCTTCTCCCTCCTCACCCTCACCTTCCACCCTGCCCCTTCTCCCCCTCACCTCCTCTCACCCCTTCTGCACCCCTCCCCCTCCACTCCCTCACACCCTTCTCCCCTCACCCTCACCCCTCCATCCCCCCTTCTCCCCCTCACCCTCACCTTCCCTCACCCCTTCTCCCCCTCCACTCCCTTCCTCACCCTCCCTTCTCCCCCTCTCGCCTCACCCCTCCCATCCCACCCTCCTCTCCCTCTCCCTCACCTCCTCATCCCCCATCTTTTCCCTACCCACTCCCCTCTCCCCTCCAAAGTCCACTCAGCTATGCACGCATTTACTCAACTGATATTCAGTGACGATAAACCCCCTCCTCATTTGTTCAATATGTATGAAGCTTATCGCAGTGCCCCCTATTTAAGGCAATTTACAAGGGAAGAAAATGGTGTAGCGGCAGCCTCTGGGAACGTTTCGAGTCGCTAACGTTTTATCCGGAGATTTCAATGAACAGTTAAGTACCTATCTCGGGCGCGCCGCGGGTGACGGGACGCGGGGTTTGGGCGGTTTAGGTTTTTTAGTTTTTGTTTGTTTTTTTTAGTTTTTTTCTCTTAATTTTTGGGGGGTGTTTTTTGTTTGTTTGTTTGTTTGGTGTTTTTCCTTTTTTTCCCTCTTGGGCTGTTTAGGTTTTTTAGTTTTTTTGTAGTTTTTTGGTTAGTTTTTCTTTAATTTTTTTCGGGGTGTTTTTTGTTTTGTTTGTTTTGTTTGGTGTTTTTTTCCCTTTTTTTCCTTTTTGGGCTGTTTAGTTTTTTTTATTTTTTTTAGTTTTTTTTTCTTGTTTTTTTCGGGGTGTGTTTTTGTTTGTTTTTTTTTGGGTTTTTTCCCTTTTTTCTTTTTTCTTTTTTCTTTGTTTCTTATGTTTATTTTTGTTTTCATATTTGTTTTTGTTTTCTTTTCTTTTCTTTTCTTTTTTGTTTTTTCATTCTTTCTTATCTTTATTTTTGTTTTCGTTTTTGTTTTTGTTTTCTTTTACTTTGTTTTTTTGGGCGGGTTATGTTATGATTGTTATAATTTTCTTCTTTGTTTTCGTTGTTAAAATCGGCATCGTTTTTTAGGGTCTCTTTATTACTGTTATTTATCGTATAATATTCATCGCATCTATAATATATTGACGAAACTGACTGAAATATTGTTATGTTGGCAATTTAGTGATATGCAATTCTTTTATTAACTCATTAACTATTCATTAGTTATCACTATGGTCTTCAACGTAAATGTCATCATAATTATCACCATCATCATCTTCCACATCTTTATCGTCATCATAATTATCATCATCATCATCTTCCACATCTTTATCGTCATCATAATTATCATCATCATCATCTTCCACATCTTTATCGTCATCATAATTATCATCATCATCATCTTCCACATCTTTATCGTCATCATAATTATCATCATCATCATCTTCCACATCTTTATCGTCATCACAATTATCATCATCATCATCTTCCACATCTTTATCGTCATCATAATTACTATCATCTTCATCATAACCATCATCATCACCGCCAACATCATCATAATCGTTATCACCATCTTCATTATCATCTTCATGACGTTAGTCATCACATCATCTCCATCATCATCACTATCATCACCAACATCATCACCATCACCACTACCACCATCACCAATATCACCACTACCACCACCACCATTATCATCACCATAATTATCATCATCACTACCACCAACATCATCACCACTATCACCAACATCATCACCACCACCACCATCATCACCAACATCATCACCACCACCACCATCATCGCAGTCACAATGCATTTGCTATCACCCCCGCCATCATTATGATTATCACCACAATCATTATCATTATCATTATTGCCACCATTAATCTACATATTCTTTATCCCGCGGCCTCATCATAATTCTTCGGCGCTCTTAAAATCTGCCGATTTACTGGATATAAAATCCCTTTAAGGAGACAGGAGATTTTTGCATATTTTCTGCCGGTAGATCACAACTTGGAGATTTTTGCATATTTTCTGCCGGTAGATCACAACTTGTGTTTTGCGGGGCGAGGGGGAGGAGAAGGGAGAAGGGGAGGAGAAGGAGGAAGAGGGAGAAGGGAGGGGGAGGGGGAGGGAGAAGGGAGAAGGGGTAGGGGGAGAGGGGAGGGAGAGGGAGAAAAAGAATGGGTGAGGGAGGGGGAGGGAAGGAAGAGGGAGGAGGAAGAATGGTGGGGGAGAGGGAGGAGAGGGAAGGGGAGGGGGAAAGGGTGAAGGAGATAGGGATGGGGGGAGAGGGATCATCAGAATAAAGTGAGGAAAGAGGAAGAGGGAAAGGGATAAGAGGAGGGAGAAAGGGAGGAAGGAGGATAGGGAAAGGGGGTGAGGGAGAGGAGGAGGAAAGGGATGGGGGGAGAGGGAGGAAGAGGGGAGAGGGAGAAGGGAGGAGGAGAGGGAGGAAGAGGGAGAGGGA
>NC_091567.1:30022190-30023939 GCF_042767895.1 Penaeus vannamei
TAAAGCTGTCTAGTTTTATCACCTTTAGGAATCATTAAAGGCTGAAAAAATATACAAACAAAAACCCTAAATGGAATATAATACAGGAATCGTAAACAAAAACAGAACCAACGAAAAAAAAAAGGAAAAAAAGAGAAAATGTTTTAAGTCCGCGGAACAATGGCGCGCGGCACGAGTCGAGTTTCGTCTGTTTCACTTTTAGGCGGTTCCTTTAGGCTATCTGTTCTCCGTTGGGTGGCTTTTTCTCCCTTTTGGGTCCCTGTCAAATGTCTTTTTTGTCTTAGGAATCTACATTTTTCCCCTTTTTAAAACGTTTTTCAAAACCCAAACCCCACAGGGGGCGTTGCCGGGCGTGCAGGCGGGTGAATCCTCGGATTTGTTTACGCGAACGCTGATGCTTTTGTCTCGGTGAACATGACAATTTTCGGGGAGTGAAGAAGGCAAGGCAGTCGACAGGGAAGAATTGATGTTAAAGGAGGAAGAACAATTGAATAGATAGGGGATTTTTAAACGGTAAGTTTTTTCAGTCTATACACGTGTAAGTGGTTTTGTCTTTCTCTGCTTTTTCTTGAGTCCTTTCTACGAATTTAATTTAATTTAATGTTTTATTTTTCAACGCGTTAAGTCATTCTTATCATTAATATTGCACTCATTATTATTATCATCATAATCATCATATTATCGTCATTTTATCATCATCATCATCAATCATCATCATCATTATCATCACTATCCATATCATTATCACCACCATCATCATCATCATTTCATCATCATTATCATCATCACTATCCATACCATCATCATCTCCATATCATTATCATAATCATCATCTTATCATTACTATCCATATCATCAGTCATCATCACCATCATCACCATCATCACCATCATCACTCACCATGTATATATATATCATTCATCATATACCCCCCCATAAAAATTTCCCTATTTTTTTACCCTCCATATTTCCCCCCAAAAAAAATTAAACCCCTTTTCCTTTTTTTTTTTTTTTTTTTTTAAAATAATCAAGCCATGTCAGTAATTACTTCCTTGACGTGATATATTGCAATTTGCAACTTGACCACGAGGACCGACAGAGGGAAGGGGGAGCAGGGGGGGTAGAAGGGGAGGGGAAGGGGGGGGGGGGGAAAGGGGGAGGGGGGGGAAGGGGGGAAAAAAGAGGGGGAAGGGGGGGGGAAGGATAGGATAGGGGGGAAAAGGGGGAAAGGGGGGGAGGGTAGGGATGGGGAAAGGGGGGAAGGGGTATGGGGAAAAGGGAAGGGGGGGAAGGTAGGGATAGGGGGAGAAGGTAGGGTAGGAGGAAGGGGGAGGGGGAGGGGGGGGGAGGGGGGGGGCAAGGGGGGGGGGGGGATGGGGAAAGGGGGAAGGGAATGGGGGGGAAGGGGGGGGGGGGGGGAGGGTAGGGGGGGGGGAATAGGGGGAAGGGGGGGGGGGGGAGAATGGTGTAGGGGGGGGGAGGAAGGGGGGGGAGGGGGAGAAAAGAGAGGGGGGGGGGGGGGGGAGGGGTTTTCCCCCCACCTCGGAGGGAAGTTTTGAAAAAAGCTTTAATATAATTTTTATCTTTTAATTATCCTCGGGGGGGCCGCGACAGTGTATAATTCCCGTCAGAGTGAAATCAATCCATCAGAGATAAATATGGCCGCGGCAGCATTAACCCCCCCCCCCCCCCCACCCCCCCCCCACCCCCCCCCTTGCTCCCAGCTCTCTCGTTTTCCCTCCCCTTCCT
>NC_091567.1:30029439-30034439 GCF_042767895.1 Penaeus vannamei
CGTATTTGTCTACATATCTGCATAAATGTATACTGTATTTGTGCATGTATGTATGTATGTATACTCTGTACTGTATTTATTTACATGTCTGTATGAATGCATACTGTAATTGTCTGTATGCATGTATACTGTATACATACCTGTATGTATGTATACTCTACACAGCATTTATCTACATGCCTATATGCATGTGATTATGTCTGTGTAAATAAGAAATAAGACCAAACGGAGAGAGCAGAAAGAAGAGAAGAGAGAACTTAGTTACAGCCCCGAATGTAATTAAATTGTAAAACCCGAGATAAGGAATTTAAATATGCATTCCCAAAGCAATTTCTCAACCTGCAAGAAACCCTCTCTTATTGACAAAAGAGAGCTGTCAGTCAAACATGAGTTCTACAAGGCCGAAGAGCAACGCAAGCCCTTCCTTAAGAGACTAAAGTTATCTCGTTGGTAAATAATACTTTAAACATTATGAATGGTATCAGAAGCGAGTGCAGTGTCTATAATGAGCGTCGTACGTTGAGAATAGTGATGTCATTGTGAAGTAGGTAACGATTAGAGACAACAGGACATCGTTGACTCGCATTTGCAATCTTGATAGGACTGAATTACATCCTGCAAATATTGCGAAGTGTTGTAATGGGGGCAGTCTAAATACATATTTTTTTTTACTCCTACGTTCTTTGTTTTTGTTTATCTTTCATTTTCTTTTGTATATGAATTGTGCCTTTGCAAACTAGGGACATTTTTTTCTTTCTTTCTATTTATCTATCTGTCTACCATGCTATCTATCTCTGTCTCTCTCTGTCTCCCTCTCTCTCTTATTATTATTATTATTATTATTATTATTCCTCTTCTCTTTCTATCTATCTATCTACTTATCTGTCTCTTTCTTATTTTCTTTCTTTCTCTGTCCCTCCCCCCCCTCTCTCTCTCTCTCTCTCTCTCTCTCTCTCTCTCTCTCTCTCTCTCTCTCTCTCTCTCTCTCTCTCTCTCTCTCTCTCTCTCTCTCTCTCTCTCTCTCTCTCTCTCTCTCTCTCTCTCTCTCTCCCCTAATCCACACCAAATATACATGGCCATCTGACCCACAAAAAAGGTAATCAGAGGAATAAGAATAATAACCTTTAAAAAAAATGTTCTAGCAACTGAAACAGAAAAAAATTGCCAGTTCATTCATAATCTTCAATCAAAGAAACGTACAGTATTCTCTCTGCTGTCACCCCATTCATCAAATAGCGACACAGTTGTTTACTCTATTTCTCTCTTTTTTTTCTCTTACTTTTTTTTTTTTTGGGGGGGGGGGCATTAAAGGAAATTATATATGCCAATTGACTCCCACCTCTCTTTTTATCATTTTCTTTCACTTCCTTTTTTTCTTTTCGTTATTAAAGGATATGATATATCCCAATTGACTCCCATCTCTCTTTTTTATCATTTTCTTTCACTTCCTTTTTTTCCTTTTCTTCATTAAAGGAAATGATACATCCCAATTGACTCCCATCTCTCTTTTTTATCATTTTCTTTCACTTCCTTTTTTTCCTTTTCTTCATTAAAGGAAATGATACATCCCAATTGACTCCCATCTCTCTTTTTTTATCATTTCTTTCACTTCCTTTTTTTTTCTTTTCGTCATTAAAGGCAATGATACATCCCAATTGACTCCCATCTCTCTTTTTTATCATTTTCTTTCACTTCCTTTTTCCTTCTCTTTACATTAAAGGCAATGATACATCCCAATTGACTCCCATCTCTCTTTTTTATCATTTTCTTTCACTTCCTTTTTTTCCTTTTCGTCATTAAAGGAAATGATACATCCCAATTGACTCCCATCTCTCTTTTTTATAATTTTCTTTCACTTCCTTTTTTTTTCTTTCCGTCATTAAAGGCAATGATATATCCCAATTGACTCACCAACCAACGTTCTTGCTGCTATCGTTGATCAGTATGTTTTCTTTATGACCAATATCTACCATCTGAACACCTTTTGCAAGCTGCACCTTACGGCCCAACAGTGAGATTGCAAGTGGGGGGTTGCCATGAACGGAACGAAAAACCTTGTATACATATATCAGGGATGCTGTCCTTAATTCTCATGTTGGGAACTCTGGGACCCATTACCTTTATGCTAATATGGGGAATGGGGGGTGGTGTAGGGAGGAAGGGAGGGGGAAGGGGGGAGGGGGGTGGAAGGATGGAGGGGGGAGGGGAGGAGGGAGAAACGTAGAGAGGTGGCAAGGGATAGGAGGAGGTGGAGTAGGGAGGTAGGGAGGGAGGGGGAGGGGAGGAGGGAGAACGTAGAGAGAGGTGGCTAGGGATAGGAGGGGGAGGGGTATGGAGGAAGGGAGGAGGGAGAACGTAGAGAGGTGGCAAGGGATAGGAGGAGGAGGGGGAGGTAGAGAAGTGGAGCAAGGGAGGAAGGAAGAGGGTGGGAGAGAGGGAGGAAAGGAAGAGGAAGATAGAGGATGGAGAAAGATGGAACATTGAAGAGGCAGAGAGGATAAAAGAAAAAAATGAACAAATACATAAACAGAGTTAGAGATAGGGAAGTAGAAACAGAGAGAGAGGGGGGGGAAGAGAAAGAGAGAGAGGTAGGGAAGAAAGAGAAGGAGGAAGAGAGAGAAAGAGACGGAGAGAGACAGGCAGAGACAGAGATAGCGACAGAGAAAGAGAGAGAGAGATAGTGAGAGAGGAGGGAAGGGAAAGAGAGAGTGAGTGAAAAGAGATATAGACAGACAAACAAATATATATAAACAAATAGAAAAGGGACAGGCAGATAGAGAGAGACAAATAAACAAAACAGCAGACAATGACAAAAATATAGGTAGAAGAGAAAAAGTCATAGAAAGGGAGACAGAGCTTGACATAAAGAGAGACAAGCAAACAAATAGAGAGGGAGAGAGAGAGAGAGAGAGAAAGAGAGAGAGAGAGAGAGGGGGGGGAGGGAGAGAAAAGAAAGAAAGAGAGAGAGAAGAAAGAAAGGGTGAGAGAGAAAAAATAAGAAAGAGAGAGTGAGAGAAAGAGAGAAAGAAAGAAAAATAGAAAGAAAGAAAAAAAGAGTGAATGAAAAAAAAGAGAGAAAAGAAAGAAAGAAAGAGAGAGAGAAAAAAAAAGAAAGAAAGAGAGAGAGAGAGCCAGACAGAGTCAGACAGACAGAGCCATGGCGACGTGAGAGCGAGAGCGACGGGCCCCGAGAAACAGCCAGAAATCGAAAGAGACAAGACAACATGCCAAGATTAATCGAGCTGCCCCCGACACAGCAATGGCGGCGAAGCTTCTTCCCGAGACAAACAACTTAGCACGTCTCCCCTCCCTTCCCCCCTTTACCCTCTCCCCCTCTCCCCTCTCTTCTCTCCTACCCCTTCACCCTTCCTCCTTTATCCCTCTCTCCCTCTCTCTTCTCCTCTTTACCCTCTCCTCCTCTCCCCTCTCCTCTCTCTTATCCCCTTTCCCCTCCCTCTTTCTCCTCTCTGTCTCCTCTTCCCCTCTTCCCTTTCCTGTTTGCTCTCCCTTTCTCCTCTCTTTGTCTCCCCCTCTCTTTCCTTCCCTCTTTCCCCTCTTTGCCCTCTCTCTCCTCTCCCCTTTTCCCCTCCCTCCCCCTCTACCTTTCTCCCTCTTCTCCCTCCTCTCAACTCCCCTTTCCCCCCTCCCTCCTTCCCTTCCCCCTGCCCCCCCCTCCCACTGTACGTCGCCAAAGAAGAAGGGGCGGAGAGGGAGAAGAGAAGATAACACACACACCCTTCCCCCCTCCCCCTATCACCCACACCCTCCCCCTTTTCCCCCTATCACCCACACCCTTCCCCCCTCCCCCCTATCACCCACACCCTCCCTTCCCTCCCCCCCTAACACACACCCCT
Source organism: Penaeus vannamei (assembly GCF_042767895.1). Lineage (NCBI taxonomy): Eukaryota > Metazoa > Arthropoda > Malacostraca > Decapoda > Penaeidae > Penaeus > Penaeus vannamei. The sequence goes on from NC_091567.1 coordinate 30,033,294, forward strand.
CCCCCCTTCCCCCCTAACACCCACACCCTACCCCCCTCCCCCCTCCCAACACCACCCCTTGTCACCCTTTTTATCCGTCCTGTCCAATTGTGGCCAGCTAATTGTTTCTCGGTAGAATCATTAGTCGCGGCTCCCCCATCGACCGTCGTGCGCGCCGTCGCCCTTGTTGCTGGCCAGCGAGCCTATGTTCCACTGATCGAGTGACTCGTTTTACGCGCGCTATCTGATCAAACCTCCCGAGAGTAGATTGGCATATATACAGGCACCTTCTTTTTTTTATTTTTTCTCTTTTCTTTTATTTTTCCTTTTTTTCTCTCTTTTTTAGGTAAGAAAGGGGTTAGAAGGAGAAAGAGAGAGAGAACCAAGGAATAAGTGCTTCGACGTCATCCACTGCGAGGACTCTAATGGCGGCGAAATACGGGCAGTCGGTTTCCAGAAGGCGTATTTTTTTTTCTCTTTTTCTTCTTTTTTCGGCGGGAATAAGAACTCCTCCGTTTAATTGATCTTCGCCACCCACAAAATCGGGGCGATGCGAAACCGTGATAGCGCAGGTGCTTAATTGGCTGAGATAATATTGCTTTGTTCTCTCGTGTCCAGCCTTTTTTTTTTTTTTTTTTTTTTTTTTTTTTGAGTGGGTGGATTTTGGTATTAATTGGGTGGGGGGGGGGGGGGGGAGAGGAAATAAGTGGGAGGAGGAAACTTGAAAGGTACAAATGAGAAAAAGTCACTTGTGTTTTGTTTAAAAAAGATAAAGAAAATAAAAAAACAGAGAAGGGAGGAGAGAGGGGAGTGGGTGGGAGGGAGGAAGAGAGAGAGAGAGAGAGTTAGAGAGAGAGGGGGGGGGAGAAGGGGGTTGAAGTGAGGGAAGGAGAGAGAGAGAAAGGGGGGGAAGGAGGAGAGGGAGGGAGGGCGAGAGGGAGAGAGAGAGAGAGAGAGAGGAAGAGAGGGAGGTAGGGAGAAAGAGAGGGGGGAGGAAGGGAAAGGAGGGAGACACATAGATAGACCGAGAGAGAGGGGACGAAGAAAGGTATATTGATAGAGAGAAGGGGAGCAAAGAGAGACGGATATATGGACAGAGAAAGAAAGATATAGATAAAAGAGAAAGAAAGATATAGATAAAAGACAAAGAAAGAGAAAAAGAGAGAC
>NC_091567.1:30089439-30096939 GCF_042767895.1 Penaeus vannamei
CGTACAGTAGTACTTTCTAAAATATTGTAATTATTTGCACTACAATATACAGAAAACGAAAAGTTGCAATTAATGTTATACAGCTTCTGATAATAATATCAAAATGAATAAAACATCGCCAAGTATTAACAGAGAATTTTTTATCATATGAGGATATGGATAATTCATGCCACAAGTTCAGGATAATAAATTAACAATAATTTCTTCGGAAAAAAACACATGGAAAACAGCTGATCGATGTAAACAAATACACATAGCTCCGCCCACTTTGGCACGTGCTCCGACTGTGCTTCACAGATGCTATATTGGTCAATCTCAGGCACTGATTCCGGGCACTTGGCAGGCTAGTTGAATGTGAAGATCAGTTACAGGTAAAAAGACTTATTATATTATTATTTATAGATGTGGAAACGACGTATGCATGTGTAGAATATTGCATGGGCATTCAAAATTAAGTCCGTAGTATTAAGCATTGAAATAATTCGTTTACTCAATTACTTTATAGTGTATGGTAGTGTTATTTATCAAGTAATTGCATGGACCGGTGTTGAATTGAATGGGTAATCCTCTCGATGCACTTGTTTAAGTAAAATTTCCAGTTCACAATGTAGTAGAGGATCTTTTTGCCAGTATTTTTTCTCTCTGTCATTAGCTTAATTTGCCAAAGGAAGAAGTAAATTGGGTATATAGCTTTATTGGTATCGTTTTAGTTTCACACAGCCTTATGATACAAAGAAAAATTTGCCTTTAATAGGAAGAATGACAAAAGGATGGGGTATACATTTATGTAATGGCTGCACCAAGATAGGGTAAATCTAATGACATTGTCATGAAGAGAAGGAAAAAACTGAGTGGAGAATAGGTCTGCAGTAATTTGGTGGGCATCCAGGGGCAGAGGCCCCAGTAAGGAAATGCAGCAATTTAATGGAGGTCTGGGGGCAAATGCCCTAGTTTAGGAAGGATTATGGTACATACAGTGATGATTTTGGATTGCCATGAGTGCCCTCAAAGTCATTATTTAGTGTGATAAGGACTTAGAGGGGTGGGGTCACTTTGCAAATAATTAGCAATACTTTCATTTATTACTTTAGAATAGTTTCACAAATATTATACCATGAATGATTCAAACAAAAATTAATTAATAATAGCAAGGTTGTATGGTTGGATGTTAGCCTGAGTAATTACTGTTAATTTTCTTTAAAAGTGAGCTAGTTCTATATGGCCCTGATGTCTAGCATTTTTATTAGTTACAAATATCATTTTAAAAAAGGGGGTCTTGCATATGTTTTGTACTTATATGTGATATTGTGAAGGCATGTCATTGACATCATTATGACTACAGCAGCACTCGTATTTCTTGGCTCATTGGGCAATGGCAGATGAGTACTTCTCTAGTATTTTAAGAGTTTGACCCCCTCTCTCTTGGTTCCACAGGTGATCAGGACCCAATTATTCTTAGCACACAGGAAGAAGTGGTGATCTATAAAATGTGTAGGCTGAGACTACTTGTCATTCACCATTTGCCCACTTTATATTACTAACATTCCTTAAACAGAAGTTTCCAGAGGTTTCCAATACCCCAACCCACTGATCAGAATATCTTGTGCAGAAAAAACACCAACTGACAAAACCCCTTACAGAACTTTGCGTAGGTTGAAGGTAGCTTTAGCACTATGCTATTTTTACTGTGGGAGATTTTGATAGCCAATGGTAGTGTTGACCACATTTTCTTGCCTGTTGTAGCCTCTTGATACATTCTTCTACCATTAAATACCTTGCTAACCTTTATTATATATATATATATATATATATATATATATATATATATATATATATATATATATATATATATGTGTGTGTGTGTGTGTGTGTGTGTGTGTGTGTGTGTGTGTGTGTGTGTGTGTGTGTGTGTGTGTGTGTGTGTGTGTGTGTGTTAATGTGTGTATGTGTGTATATATATGCATATATCCATTTATTTATTCAGACCCAAAGATGGAATCGAGGATGATTACGAAACCGTTGTCTCACTTTCTTCAATAAATCTAGTTTGTGCATTGTGGGTTTTTCTACCATAGTATCAACACGGTAGAGTATTTTTCTATTCATTTATTTATTTATTCATTTAAAGTTGTAGCTAGTTACAACTATTTTAAAATATTTTCCCAAGAAAATGCTCACCCTGATGCAGTCAGAAATGTACAATCAGCAAAACAGTAATTATCTTAAAGAACAGTCAAATACAGAGTGTATTTCCAATCCAAGGTAGCTCAGGTAGGGTAGGTGTATGGAGTAAACTTAGTCTTTTGACTGTTTGAGTTAAAGGCCATGTTCTTCACATGATAGTTGAAGTTGTGGTTGTCTTCATGTTCTCACTTCCTCTCTGGATTTATTTCATTAATTCTCTTTTCATTATTTTTTATTATGAAGCATTATTGTTATTTGACATTATTTGCTTATTCATTCAGCTAAACAGAGATGATAAACACAGACACAGTAAAGTGAAACGTATTAAGTGAAGCTCCACAACAGTAGTAATGTACAACAATAAAATATTTTGTATTTCATTTCACACTTTTGCAATGATATGACTGACAATGCATGTCATTCAGTTAAATAATACATAGACCAGCATGACCTTTTCACAACAATCCAAACTACCTTAACATCCAATTGTTAATTTACGTAAGGGTGGCTTCATTTTATTTATTGTCACAGTATGGTAGTTTCTTGTGACAAAGCAGAGAAAACAATACTGCTACTGGAAATTCAACTAATTGGAATACAGTATGTATATTAATGAAGAACCCTGGAAATTAATTTTCAAAAAAGAAATCAGTCTAAGCTATATCCTACCAGAATGTACAAGGAATATATTTGTCCTTTGTCATAGTGGTGATAGGTACAGATGCATATACAGTTTTTGTGCACATGGTGTGTACAACAATTTTATGATAAACAAGTATTTTGCATTTGTTATAGCTAATCTTTCTACATTAGGTAGATATCAAGCACACCTACAACTTGCACATCCATCCCACACTAAAAAAATATAATAATAATTATGATTCTAACAATTACACAGTTCCCCTAAACATGTCATTGATAGGGTTGTCACATGCAAAATAAGATTTTATCACATGCATGAACTTATACATTTTGTTGTATGTTTGAGATTTTAACAAATCTTACATAGTTTAAGTATTGGTTTACATTTATTTCAGAGTGGCAGATAGAGTGTAGTACTGAATAGCATTTATAAATGAATTATAAGCATACTTATAAGTAGTATAATGTATGAAGGTAATATATGAAATTATGTTATTTTGATGTAGAGGGGCTTTAGTTTCTTGTAATTACCAGGAGAGAAATATTAAAGAAAGCCTATTATCCATCACAAATATAATATTTGATGTATGAATATGTATATACATTAGGGGAGATGCCTGGGTCAGCATATATGTATTGATACATCTATTTTGTTTCAGACATGTTTAAAAATAGCACATAGTACAAGCCTATGTGACCTTAAGGCAAGAGTTATGTTCAAAAAGCTGTCATCCATTTGGCAGTCGTACAAGTACCGATTCGTGCCATGGATTGCTTTGAACCTCAAGAAGAGGTAAGATTGCTCTGATTTTTTTTTCTTTTTTCAAATCTTTTAATGCTTCACAAATTGTTTCCTTGTATTAATCTTGATTAGCTTTCCTAAGACTAGCATAGACTAACATGGTGGTGTCCATATAACTAAAATCACTTGGTAAAAATCTGCTTTCACTAACTTTTTCTTTTTCTGGTATTATGTATAGAAAAAATGTGGCAGGTCTTTTGTTTTCATGTGTGTAGGGAGTTTTTAATAACAATGCATAACTCATAATCATTTAGCTTTATCATATATATAATGTAAGAATGTATTTAAAAGGTCAGCAGTGCATACAGAAAAGTATATGCTTATTAACACATATGCATAAAATGTAATTTCACATTAACAAACTTATTTATAATAATATGGAAAATGTGTAGAAACAAGGTATAGCAAATTATAAAGACACTGATGTTAAATTCTTTCAATATTTCCTAATGCATATGGCTTCTAGCAGTTTCAAACTGAAATTTTATATATTTTGCTCTCTTTCTCTTTCTTTCTTTTATGAGTGCCTATAATCTTAAAGCTGAGTCGTACAAGGCATGTTTGAGCTTGTGGATTAACTTGACTTGAGAGAGATGTGGATAATTGTATGTTTGCTTTGCCAGAGCACGTAAAAAACTGCAAGTGTCAGCTCTGAAAGCTAATATTTAGAGGTGTGTGATTATAATGAATCAATTACAGGAGATGAATTGGTTGAATAAAGAAGCAGTTGAATAATTTTCATTTTTTACTTCTTGCACAGTAGATCATAAATTCAGTGAATGGTGTGACTATGGATTTTGAGTTTAGTCTATGATATATCATACATATAATACTTTACAAGAATATTTTAAAGATGGAAGTGTTTTTCACTTATTGTAGATAATGTACTTTTTAGAATTTTAGTCGAAATAAGTGTCTTAATATGGAACTTTTTGTTATTAGAATGAACAGTAATGTATAGTTCGAAGTGTATTAGGAAACTACAGAGAGCTCTCTTTTACTTGCAGAATCATCAGTCCATGTCATTTGAGAGATAAGGCAGTGTTGTAATACATACTTTTCCCCAAAAAAAATTCCATGCTCTCTTTCTTTTGAAGTTGGAGCAATAACTCAGTAATCATGCCACCACACAAGCCTATTCTATCACTGACCAATACGTGTATTGAATGGGTTTTAGCCTGGCTCTGTACTCGTCTGAATGTACAAGGATCCCTAAAGGAGCGCCTGCAACAAAGGGAGTACGTCACAACGCATCTCACTTCCAACATCAGGCAGAGACTTATCAACATTACTTTTCAAAAACATATGTATAAATGGAGCCTCTCCTTCAAATGCTTAATGCTTGAGGTTCTGGGAGACACCAGCACTCAGTGTATTGACTTCACTGAGGGAGGCTATGCATATGTAGATGAGGTGTGGCAGTTCTACCGAAGCCTCAATGTTACCAAGATAATCAATCTTACAAGGTTAGGCATAGTTTGTAAGATCAGAACAGAATCAGATAAAAAGTATCTACCAGACATCAACAACACATTTTATGGAGCTTTCAATCAGATGAAGAATCTACGTTGGGTGACGCTCAAGGGGGTTGCTAACAAGACCTTCCTCTTAACCTTGGGGATAAATTGCCCTCATCTTGAGCATCTTAATGTTGCTCAGTCTCCTAGAATAGATGATGAAGCAATAGCAAACTTAATAGTCAGAGACACATCATCAGCAGAGAGCCAGAGGTCTGTACAAGTTGGTGTCCAGCATATCCCAACAAATCTTTGTGCAAACAGCTTAAAGATGATATGTGTAAGTGAGACCAATGTAACTTTAGCGAGTGTTGGAATTCTCTTGCATTTTGTCCCCAACCTTGAATCATTTGGAGGAGACATTCATGCAGGTTCCCTGTGCAATGTCATAAATGACTTGCATCTTAAGGAAGGTCACAAGTCATTCAAATTGCAAGAGCTGTGGGATGCAAGGATCCTACCACAACAAGCCTCTCTTCTGAAGGTGGTGTGTCCTCAGCTCACCCGCCTTGGCACTGATGCTTCTTCCCTTGGTTCACTGGAAGATCTTAGCTCCATCACATCCCTCACTCTCAGCCTTTATTACCAAAACTTTGAGAATGACATATATGACTACCTTCTAGAAAATGGAGAAAAGCTTAAGGAGCTCATTCTTGTTGACCACATTAACTGCTATCTAGATCTCTCATGGTTGACAGAACTCACCCCAAATTTAGAGCATCTGGAAGCTACTGTGGGCCTTGAGGAGGAACTGGAGGTACTCAAGTGGCCATCCCTAAAGACTGCTCGACTGACTATGGAATCCTCTAGAGTACTGTTAGCTTTTCTAACTAATGCAACTGAAGTAAGAGACCTAGACATTACCTTTGTAAGAGCACCATACCAAGAGACCTTTGAGTGCATCAATGATGACCTGATCATCTGTGCAGTAATTGAAGATGGCCTTAAAAAAATACAGAAGCTAAAGATCAGTGAGTGTGCCATTGGCTTAAAAGGAATAGACTGTCTACTCTTGCACTGCCCTGACCTGTGCTACCTAGCTCCTCTTGCCTTCTGGCATGGGCTCTATAATCAGGACTTGCATTCCCTCATGCAGCGAATCAAGGAGAATAACTGGCAGCTCAAGCTTATCATGCGTACAGACTGGGAAGATGGCAAGGAACTCCAAGAAGCTTCTAAAGTTCCTTGATGGTTCAGATATATTGAAAAGATGTAATGGGATATGTTCATTTTTGCAACACTCACAGTCAAAGATAAAGGATGTAAATACTGTTATTGAAAATATGAAATACGTCATATCATTTATGTTAGCTATCATCAGAATCATTCTCATCGTATTGTATGAATTACTACTGTTTCCTGTGTCTTCTTTGGTTTTCGTTTTTCCTGTTCGTATTTCTTGGCCACTCTAACTGTGGCTCTGTGGTTAGTGTTGTTTTTGTTTTGTTTTTTTGCATGTTTATGTAATAGAGCAGGATTTACTTCCTGTACATTTTTTGCTAGAAGAGCAGATATTGAGTGGGAGTTTGTTTGTCAGATTTTTACATCAATAGAAATATGTGTTGAAAAGCAGTAATGATGTGATGCTTTGTACACTTGTACACTCTTCAACTATACTGAAAATAGCAAGAAATAATCATGCATGAGCTTCGAATGTAGTGAAAGAAAAAGGCTACAGCAAGTTCTCTTTTACTTGCAGACACGTCACCATATCCAATTCTTGTGAATGAAGGACAAGACAAGTGGGGCTGTGACATACTTTAGTATATGTATTCTCTCTCATTTTTGAAGTGCTTGATTTTTTTACCTCTGCGGAAATCTACCAGAAATAATGCCACCTTACAAGCCATTTCTTTCTCTGACCAACATTTGCATTGAATGGGTATTACAGTGGCTCGCTAGGAATGTGAAGCGGCTGGGAAACCCAAAGGAGCGCCTGAAACAGCGGGAATACATAACAGTCCACCTCAATTCCAATATCAGACAAAGGCTTCTCAACATCATTTTCCAACAACACATGTACAAGTGGGATCTAGCAAGCAAATGCTTTATACTGGAGCTGTTGGGAGACCGTAGTACTCAAATAATTGACTTCACAAAAGGAGGTTATGGCTTTGTAGATGAGGTATGGCACTTCTACCGCACACTGACCATTGGTTTGATGATCAATCTGACTAAGATTGGTGTGATGTGCGACCTGAAGACAGAGTCAGACAAAAAGTATTTAGCAGATATTAATCACACTTTCTATCGAGTCTTTAGTCAGATGAAGAATTTGCGATGGGTAATTCTGAAGGGGGTTGCTGACACAGTTCTTCTTGGAATGATGGGGACAAATTGTCCTTATCTTGAGTA
>NC_091567.1:30101939-30111939 GCF_042767895.1 Penaeus vannamei
ATTACTATTGTTATTATTATCATCATTATTATTATTACTATTATTATTATTATCATTATTATTATCATTATTATTATCATTATTATTATTATTATCATTATTAGTATTATTATCATTATTATTTTTATTATCATTATTATTATTATTATTATTATTATTATTATTATCATTATTATTACAATCATCATCATTTTAATTTTTATTTTCATTTTCACTATTATTATAATTTTTATTTTCATTTTCACTATTATTATCATTTTCATTTTCATTCATCATCTCACGATCCGCATTAACCGCCAAAACAGCTGTTATTACGACCCCCCTCCCCCTCTTCCCGCCCTCATGCAAGGTGATGGAGGAAGTGCAGGGTTTCAGCGTGGTGCGGGCGGCCAGTCACGTGGGCGGCACGGGCGTGGTGGTCCAGGGCAAAGCAGAGGTACAGCGCGGACAGGTGGTGGCGCTGTACCCGGGGCTCCTGTACCTGCCCTTCCAGCCCATCTTCCTGCAGAGCGTCGGCAACTCCTTCGTGTTCCGCTGTATCGACGGCGTCCATGTTGACGGCAACGACAGGCGGATGTCGAGGGCGGCTTTCAGGTAGGGGTGATGGGGGTGGGGGGGATGTGTGTGGAGGGGGGAAGGGAGGGAGGGGGAAGTAGATGGAGGAGATGGTGGTGAAGGGGAAGAGGAAGGAGTAGGAGGGGAGACTTTTTTAATTTGACAAGTTTATGAGAGAGAGAGAGAGAGCACAAGGACAAGGCTGTTCATAGATAAAACCACGGTAATAAAACAAGTCAAAACCTACAAGAAAACAAGAAAACAGGAACGAAAACAACAAACCACTCCATTAGAACACACAACAAACACCACCCTCACAGAAAACTAAAGTGAGACAAGTCCTCTATCTACTAGTATACTCTCCTCCCCCCCCCACTCTCTCTCTCTCTCTCTTCCCTTTTCACTACCACACTATCCTCCAACGCTCTCTAATCCTTGACATATAACACATTTTATCCCAATCTTTAACACTTCTTTACCCTTTTTCGCCATACTATTTTACCGCACAGGTATATGACCCTTTTATGTCTTAATTACTTTCTCTACCCTTTTTGTCACATTACTTTACTATAGAGCTATATGACCATTTTATATTTTAATATAAGTATTTGTTTCAACCATTAACCATTAACCAGTATACTCCCCCTTCCTCCTTTCAGATCGTGCGTAGGTCGTGACCGCGTGGGCCACCTGACCTTGGCTGACACCAGCTGGCTCACTCCCCATCCTGTGAATCCGCTGAACGTCGGCCAGTATGTGAACAACCGGACAGCTGGTTAGTGGTGTTCATTGGCATGGTTTGTGGCAGTGGTGGTGGTGTGTGTGTTTGTGTGTGTATTTGTTTCAACTTTTTTTCGTGGATTTTGTTTATTCTTGAACATTTTTGACATTTTTCATTGTCTTTTCTTTTTTTATTTTGTCAAATTCTTTCTTCTGTATTTTTCTTTTACTTTGTCTCAATTTTCTTTTTACTTTTCCTCACTTCTGCATCAGCACGAAATAGGACACCAGGATCTTATGGTTAAAGACTCCTTATGTGAATACCTAATGGCAGAACCAATGGCCTTAATTAGCTCTCGAACGAAGCCCATAATTGCCCCCTCCCTTCCCCCTCCAGGGCGGCCGAGCAACGTGGCGTACCAGGAGGTGACGGTGAGGCCCGGGGAGGTGGCCCTCGAGGACAGGCACCTCCTGCCCAACCTGTGGTACTCCCCCCCTGCGGACGTGCCCGTGGCCGACCTGCCCCTCCGCCTCGTGGCGCTCGTGGCCACGCGGGACGTCGCGCCCGGCGAGGAGCTCTTCTCCGACTACTTCACGGTCGTCCACTGAGCGCCGAGGACTCTTTGGGCTCGGGTTGTTTTGTTTTCTCTCTCTGTTTAGACACGCAGAGCCTAACGGACACGCGAACACACACTCACACTTACACTCACACTCACCCTCACCCTCACACTCACACTCACCCTCACACTCACACACACACACACACACTCACACTCACACTCACACTCATACTCACACACACACACACTCATACTCATATTCATTCACACACACACACACACACACACACACACACACACACACACACACACACACACACACACACATACATACACACACACGCGCGCGCGCGCGCTTGCATATGTGTGTGGGTACTTGTTGGCCATTTCATTCATAACCATCTGATTTAGCATATCACCTTTGTACGTCAGCTCTGTATGCACAACCATTCCAGTCATGGCGTTATTTATTCACAACTTTTGCATATTTCGTCATTCGTATTTACATCATTAGACCATGATTCATAACCTTACTTAGACAGATTTCGAATTTTCCAGTCATTTCTTATACTCCTTGTCTCAGAGAAACGATGTACATATTGTTCGTTTGTAAATAAAGTCAAAGTGAATTTAGTATTTTATTCGTCCTTTTTTTAGATATATGATTTTGCCAGTTATAGATGAATCAAAGCTGGATCTGTAATATTGTGAAATAGTCATCCGGTATGCACAGTTCACGCCGTAATGAGTTGATACCTTGATATATTTAATTCAAAACTGATTATATATTTTTTTTATCGTGTAAACAGTGGTGCAAATGGCGCCTGGTAAAAAAAAGAAAAAAATGGAAAATAACCTAAAATAGATATAAGAATAAGTATAAATTATATGCGTATTTCTACTTGATTGATGAGTGCAAATGACGCCTGGTAAAAAAAAATGGAAAACCTAAAACAGATATAAGAATAATTATAAATTATATGTGTATTTCTACTTGATTGATGAGTTTGCTGCCGAGAAAGTCTGACAGGTGATGCCGTAGAATTTACACAAAGGAAGTTATATTACTATATTGTTATATTGTTATATTATTAATCAGCAGGAAGTGTACATGATCTCTTGTTAACCCAATTTGATTTAAAAACTTTCTGCATGGGCAAAAAAAAAGCAAATATTTGTTTTATCTATCTGTCATTTCACCTAACCCAAGACATAGAAGCCTTGTCGAAGACCTCCCCCCCCCCCGGCCTCAAATGTCTCGCAACGCCACATCGGAGAACATTTGGTCCGTTTTGATTTAAATGTCCTGGTGAAGCATAATAATTCGTTAGATCAGAAATAACTTCTAATTTCGTATGCGAGAAGGTATACAGATTTTTTTCTGATAATTTTCAATGTCTTCTTGCTTCGACTAAGATGGAAAGATTATATGTATATATATATATATGTATATATATATATATATATATATATATATATATATATATATATATATATATATATATATATAATGTAAACGTATACGTGCATACACGTATATATATATATATATATATATATATATGTGTGTGTGTGTGTGTGTGTGTGTGTGTGTGTGTGTGTTTGTGTGTGTGTGTGTGTGTGTATTATATATATATATATATATATATATATATATATATATATATATATATATATATATATATATATACATATATATATATTTATTTATTTATTTATTTATTTATTTATTTATATGTATGTATATATATATCATATACAAATATATGTATATATAACAATGTAAACGTATACATGCATACACGTATATTTTATATATATATATATATATATATATATATATATATATATATATATATATATATGTATGTATGTATGTATGTATATATGTAGGTAGGTAGGTACGAGAATATATGCATACATCTATATACAGTATATACATTTTCTTTTGATGATGAAATCCAGTTATGTACAGCTATGTGACGCACGTATCGCCTAAGGAGCATTTCTTGCCCGGCCCCAACCACTCGCGCCCCCGGGGATGAACCGCCGTCAGCCAAAGGGTAGATGAGTCAACCCAACACGTGTCCTCACCACGCACGCGCGCCGCCCCCGCCCTCCCCCCCTCCCCCACCCCCTCCCGGCGGGCGCGGGTCGAGCGGCACCGCCAGTTCGCAAGTCGACCGCCACGCTCGCCGCCGCCGCCACGTGCCTCAGCCTACCCCGAGAGACACACACGCCCGGACGCTAGACTCACCTGTGCTGCGTGAATTAGGATATTGGGCGCGCGCGTGTGTGTGTGCGTGTTTGGGTGCGTGTGCGTGCGTGTGTGCGTTTGGAGACTCTCTGATCTATTGGTCTCTTCAGTGAGGGTTGATGATCGGAAGGATTTGAACGAAAAAAGACTCGATTTCGTGATGTGGTAAAGAGGAGTTTGCGGCCAAGGTGCTCGTCTTAAAGGTAAGTTACTATATTCGGTCCCTTGATCTTGTCAGTCTGCTGTAAAAAAATAGACAAATGAATAAATTTGCAAACAAGATAGACAAGAGAGAAAAAATTATTACATGATTTACCTAAAGTAAAGATAGCACGTTTTTTGGGTTTCAAAAATGAATATTAAAGGTACATATTTAGCAAAAAGGTGAACTTTATAGAACTGTCTTGTGAATGGTAGGTATTTTCAATTATTTTACCAATGATATAAGACTTTTCTCACATACCAGACGCAAACGGCTTTAGAACTATCGATATTTTCTCAGTATTAACATTAGGTAGAAACAGAATCACAAGAATACCTGTAGGCCTATTAAACAAAAAATATAGCGCTTACATTTCTGTATTATTTCATTTACAAACAAGAGAGGACTGAATTTGTATTCCTGAACCATAAACCCAACAGGTGGAACATGCAAGGGTTATGCTTATGAATTCCTCCTTTCTCTTCAAAAGGTCGAGTTTGCAAAGTTGAAAAAATTCAGTTTGGGAATACCGTTGGAAGAGAAGGTTTTTCACATACGCCGTTTGTTTTCAAGGAAGAATGGGATATAAAGAGGAATCTATCATAACTGTATGTATTACATGTATATATATTTTTATACATATTAAGCTCATAAATGTACGTAGCTATAGATATACGAGAGAGAGAGAGAGAAACAAAGAGACTGAGAAAAAGAGTAAAACAGAAACAGAAAAGTAGAAACAGGGAGATGACAAAGACAGATAAGGAGAGGAAAATAGAAGCAGACGATGAAGTGGAAACAGGAGATAAAAAAACAGAAAGGAACGAAGGAGAGTGTTAAAAAATATACGTCATAATAAAACGCATTAGATGAACAATGTATACTGTTTATTTACATATTCTCAGTTGTCTAATTGCATGAGAATATTCTGAAATCAGTTATCAAAATTTACTCTTCGCGAGCATCATCAGATTCATTTTAAGCATCTATACCTAACAAATTCTGTAATTGTTTATTGTTTACCAATTACTCCTCGATTTCAAGAAAGGAGAAATCTTGCAGGTATCGAAACAGCAAAATATTTTCGTAAAGCTTTAACGTCAAAATTTCTCAGTTTGGTTAAGTTGATCAGTTAAGAGACAGTTACTCCCAAATTTAGGAAATAAATGCATTGCCTTCAACTTTCTCGGAAGTAAATTGTATGTTGCACTGCAGAAATGTTCCATAATGCGTATCAAGTCATTGAGTTGGGTCAATTAAGAGACCGCGAAGATAAAATATTTATTGTCTATTACTCCCGAATTTAGGAAATAATTGTATTGCCAATTTCCTCAGAAGTGAATTGTATTTTCACTGCAAAAATGTTCCATAATACGTATCAAAAGTCATTAAAATAATTGTTGCTGTGTCGAGGCCGCCATTAGAGACCGCTGGACCGCCATTCGTTCCTGACCTCTATTCTGCTTACGCTAAAGCATGTCTTCATCAGAAATCAAGATTGAGAGAGAGACAGACAGGCAGAGACAGAGAGAGAGAAAGAGAGACAGAGGAAAATAAACAGAGAAACCTTACAATAAACCTAATAAAAAATAAGCGCCATTAACGAGTGAGCGAAGCGGCCCAAACATGTTTTTTTCCCGCCAATTGTCGCTTCATACACGAGCGGTCCTCTCGGTGTCCTCGCTATGCTTTTGCTACGAAGTGGACTGTCGGACTTTCTCTTTGCAACCGTCGTGCTTCATCCAATCTAATTAAGCTACACAAGTACGTGAGAACAGAATTTACGATCAATTTAGCGTTTGGAAAATTTATGTTTTTTGCAATTCGGATGATTTTTTGGCAATTTGGCTGATCAGTTGGGCTGCTATCACCATCGGTATCATTTGCGGGTTATACTGTATTGCACAATATGTTACGTAATCAAATATGACGAGCTAGTAGCGATTTCTGATGATCGGTTTGAATGAAGAAATCAACAGAACGATTCCTTTGCAATGGTGTTTTTACAAAATGCTTGTTCTCGGTAAAAGATGAATAGCATGCACACACGAACACACATATATAAACACAGGCGCCGGAGAGAGAGAGAGAGAGTAATGATGATATATTAAATATTTCATCTTTTCAATTCAACGAAATGAATAAGTGAAGAAAGGTCAGCAGTAAAGAACTACTAGAAACCTGTAAATTTTCGGTTTTAACGAAAAAAATATTGTCTTTCTTTTTCTATGTTATCCATTGCTTATACGTATTTATGCAACGTTGATACCTATCTATTTCTTTATTTATGTGTATTTGTTTCTGTTTTTATTGCTTAATAACATCGAAAAAATAATGTCTCCGCATAAGAGGTCATTCATGTTTTTATCATATTCATAAGCGTATAAACCGTACGCTGAGGTGAGGGTGTTAATCTCTGGCGTACGTTTTTCAAAACAGCTTTAAAATGGCGATCCGGTTATAAATAAAAATTTAAAGTTATTTATTGCCTGCGTATCGCGCTACCGAAATCAAGACTGGAAGATGTCGCCAGATGAAATTTGTGAACACATCTATATTTTAGAATTTATTTTATTCTCATGGCGAAAAATCCCCATGGACATAGATAAGACATCCTTCATAATGTGTCCTATAATATTTCCCTGCTAGAATCAGTTAGTATCAATGGATGCATTCCTTTTGGCCAGCGGTTCTCATACTTTTCCAAGATGGCGGCCCCTTGGCTTGCAGGTGGATTCATAGCGCCACTTTTCATACACACATGTGAACACACTTTTTTTTTATTTTGATGTGCTTCAAATTGAAAACAATTAGATTAAACACAAAGGTGTAATTCGCAAATAATATCTAATTTTGTAAACCAATTTATCTAGTAGTTTTATCGGTGTCAGTAATCTTATGAGGTTAGATCAACATCTCACCAGTAACCCTAGTAACATAGTTCATTGTCTCCACAGTTATTGTCGATGGTATGGATGTGTTTAGTGCACATTTTATCATTCAGATTTTAAAGAAAAATATATTAAATGCTCTCCATCACACCCTATCGACACACACAAGCCTCTAAAAAGAAGACACCCTGCCATCAATCCTGCAACTGAGCATGGCCTCTTCTTTGGACGACTTGAATCAGGATAACCTAACATGACCGATCCAACTGACCTGATGTAACACAACTTAACCTAATATTACATGATGTAACCTAATTTAACCTGACCTAAGCTTTCTTGATGTAACCTAGCTTATCCTAACCTATTCTTACCTGATGTAACCTTACTTAACTTAACCTAATACAACCTGACCTAAGTTACCTTAACCTACCGTTGCCGTTGACTTGCCCCTTTACCCAGGTGCCCTCTGTCGACTTTGAAGTGCGCTGCGCCCGACATCATGTGCACCTCGTGGTTGTCCGGGTACGACCGATTCGTATAAGGGAGCGAAGGGCCTGTATAACAGTTAATAATAATCG
This sequence comes from Penaeus vannamei, assembly GCF_042767895.1. Lineage (NCBI taxonomy): Eukaryota > Metazoa > Arthropoda > Malacostraca > Decapoda > Penaeidae > Penaeus > Penaeus vannamei. The sequence continues at coordinate 30,109,703 of NC_091567.1, forward strand.
TATCTATAACCAGATCAAGCAGCTCGGGGAACGTTGTTCTGATTGAAATTGAGTTGTGTTTCTACTCGCCTCCAAGTTCAGTCATTGCGGATACGGAATGGTTGCAACATCCCGGCGGAGACTGCGCCACCAGCGATTTAGATCTCGCATGAGGCAGTCGGGAGATGGAGACGCTTCCCGACGCGACCATCTCGACGTTCCTCATCTGTGATCGGTCGGAGATGGCCGATCTCACGCTGGATTTCCAGGACGTTCGATAAGAATTACGTGGCCACTCGGTGTCAGGTTAAGCCGCCTCTGTGTGCCGCTCCGGCTGCGAGCGTCTTCTTTCTCAGAAGATTAATACACGCGCACACACAGGCAAACACACAGACACACACACAAGCGCGCACACTCACACAATTACACAGACGTACACACATACAGAATAGGAGAAAAAAGGTCAAATAGACATCCTATAGCAAACCCTAAACACAGGTAAGATAGAGACGAATTGAAGTCAAGTCAGTGTTCCGTTTCACCCTTGTCGGATCGATGGGCAAACGAGCATGATTCAGGGCCTTATCCCCGAGGGAAGGGGCAAGTAAGGGAAGAAGCGACCAAGAGAAGGGACACGGAAGAGAAAGGTCAGGGAAGAGAAGAAGCAACAAGGGGAGGGCAAGGAGGAGGCAGTTGAGTCGCTTGGGCACTCGGCTCAGATGAAAAAGGATGAATATCAATAATAATGATGATAATAGTGATGTCAGTGATGGCGCTTGTCGCGAGGAAGTAAAGGTAAAAAAGATGAATCTTAATAATAATGATGATAACAGTGATGTCAGTGGTGGTGCTTATCGTAAGGAAGTAAAGGCAAAAAGAAAATAAACATGCAATGAATGAATATATGAATGACCGAATCCATAAAAAATATATAGACTGATGGATAACAAATGGCTGGCTCATTGCGTCTCGCTCCAACGTGGCGTCCTTCGCAAAGATGTTCCCGGGCAATAAAACCTATAATTCAGCAGCTTCTCTGGGTTCCGGTTGTTGAATTGCAAAATTGCAAATCGATATTGATGCTTACATACTTCTGGTGCGAATGCTGATGTATGTGGGGCGAAGAGGAAGGGAGGGGGGGTTGAATGTGTATGTGTGTGCGTGTGTATATGTGCGTTCGTGCGTGTTTGTGGGTGTGTATGTGTGTGCTCGTGCGCGTGTGTGTTTGTGTGGATGTGTATGTGTGTGCTCGCGCGCGTGTGTGTGTGTGAGGGTCTGTATGTGTGTGCTCGGCGTATGTGTGGGTGTGTATGTGCGCGTTGGTGTGGGTGTGCGTTTGTATGTCTCTGTCCACGTGTGTACGAGGATATGTGTGTGTGTTTTTGCGAACATGTATGTATATTTCGTGACAGGTTTGTTGCCACTCGAAGTATACGAATAAATGTTCAGTAACTTTTATTTCCAGTTGTCTCTTTACTTAATTTCTCTTTCCTGATAAACGCAAGGCATGTGATTATAACATCCAACAATGCAGTTACAATTATGCCGAACGAATTGTATATTGATGGAAATTACATAGCGTGAGACCAAGACAAGGCAAAGAGAGACAGCTATTTATATTCCGGTGAATATATGATCAGGGAAAAAACTGTTCTCATGTATTTATATACGTACACACATACACGCACACACATATATATGCATATAATATATATATATATATATATATATATATATATATATATATATATATATATATATATATATACACATATATATATATATATATAATATAAATATATATATACATATAATATTTATATAATATATACATATAATATAAATATATATAATATAAATACATATATATATAATATATATATATAATATAAATATATATAATATAAATATATATATATAATATATATATATGTGTGTGTGTGTGTGTGTGTATATTATATAAATCCAAAGATAGATACATTAGATAAACAAATACAAACAAATGTATGTAGCTAAATAGACGGCATACACGTGTAATACTTCTATGAATGCGTAATCCTTCAAATCTCTCCTGTTGAATGGCTCCTTTGACTTCTAATATTACGGAAGGCGATCCCATCCTTAACCATGAATGGGAGTCACACCTTTGTATTCAGGTCAACAGTACATGATGTTACGGCCTTGCGGGAGCTTACCGCGTATGGAACGAGGTCAGTCAGTTCTCGTAATCTGAGGTCACGCTGTCTGACCGTTATGAT
>NC_091567.1:30116939-30139439 GCF_042767895.1 Penaeus vannamei
TACGCACCTTTAAGTCCCTCTCCCTCCGTCCGCACCTTTAAGTCCCTCTCCCTCCGTACGCACCTTTAAGTCCCTCTCCCTCCGTACGCACCTTTAAGTCCCTCTCCCTCCGTACGCACCTTTAAGTCCCTCTCCCTCCGTACGCACCTTTAAGTCCCTCTCCCTCCGTACGCACCTTTAAGTCCCTCTCCCTCCGTACGCACCTTTAAGTCCCTCTCCCTCCGTACGCACCTTTAAGTCCCTCTCCCTCCGTACGCACCTTTAAGTCCCTCTCCCTCCGTCCGCACCTTTAAGTCCCTCTCCCTCCGTACGCACCTTTAAGTCCCTCTCCCTCCGTACGCACCTTTAAGTCCCTCTCCCTCCGTACGCACCTTTAAGTCCCTCTCCCTCCGTACGCACCTTTAAGTCCCTCTCCCTCCGTACGCACCTTTAAGTCCCTCTCCCTCCGTACGCACCTTTAAGTCCCTCTCCATCCGTACGCACCTTTAAGTCCCTCTCCCTCCGTACGCACCTTTAAGTCCCTCTCCCTCCGTACGCACCTTTAAGTCCCTCTCCCTCCGTACGCACCTTTAAGTCCCTCTCCCTCCGTACGCACCTTTAAGTCCCTCTCCCTCCGTACGCACCTTTAAGTCCCTCTCCATCCGTACGCACTTTCAAGTCCCTCTCCCTCCGTCCGCACCTTTAAGTCCCTCTCCCTCCGTACGCACCTTTAAGTCCCTCTCCCTCCGTCCGCACCTTTAAGTCCCTCTCCCTCCGTCCGCACTTTTAAGTCCCTCTCCCTCCGTACGCACTTTCAAGTCCCTCTCCCTCCGTCCGCACCTTTAAGTCCCTCTCCCTCCGTCCGCACCTTTAAGTCCCTCTCCCTCCGTACGCACCTTTAAGTCCCTCTCCCTCCGTCCGCACCTTTAAGTCCCTCTCCCTCCGTCCGCACCTTTAAGTCCCTCTCCCTCCGTACGCACCTTTAAGTCCCTCTCCCTCCGTCCGCACCTTTAAGTCCCTCTCCCTCCGTCCGCACCTTTAAGTCCCTCTCCCTCCGTACGCACTTTCAAGTCCCTCTCCCTCCGTCCGCACCTTTAAGTCCCTCTCCCTCCGTCCGCACCTTTAAGTCCCTCTCCCTCCGTCCGCACCTTTAAGTCCCTCTCCCTCCGTACGCACTTTCAAGTCCCTCTCCCTCCGTCCGCACTTTTAAGTCCCTCTCCCTCCGTACGCACCTTTAAGTCCCTCTCCCTCCGTACGCACCTTTAAGTCCCTCTCCCTCCGTACGCACCTTTAAGTCCCTCTCCCTCCGTCCGCACCTTTAAGTCCCTCTCCCTCCGTACGCACCTTTAAGTCCCTCTCCCTCCGTACGCACCTTTAAGTCCCTCTCCCTCCGTACGCACTTTCAAGTCCCTCTCCCTCCGTCCGCACTTTTAAGTCCCTCTCCCTCCGTACGCACCTTTAAGTCCCTCTCCCTCCGTACGCACCTTTAAGTCCCTCTCCCTCCGTACGCACCTTTAAGTCCCTCTCCCTCCGTCCGCACCTTTAAGTCCCTCTCCCTCCGTACGCACCTTTAAGTCCCTCTCCCTCCGTACGCACCTTTAAGTCCCTCTCCCTCCGTACGCACCTTTAAGTCCCTCTCCCTCCGTACGCACCTTTAAGTCCCTCTCCCTCCGTACGCACCTTTAAGTCCCTCTCCCTCCGTACGCACCTTTAAGTCCCTCTCCCTCCGTACGCACCTTTAAGTCCCTCTCCCTCCGTACGCACCTTTAAGTCCCTCTCCCTCTGTACGCACTTTTAAGTCCCTCTCCCTCCGTACGCACTATTAAGTCCCTCTCCCTCCGTACGCACCTTTAAGTCCCTCTCCCTCCGTACGCACCTTTAAGTCCCTCTCCTTCCGTACGCACCTTTAAGTCCCTCTCCCTCTGTACGCACCTTTAAGTCCCTCTCCCTCCGTACGCACCTTTAAGTCCCTCTCCCTCCGTCCGCACCTTTAAGTCCCTCTCTCTCCGTACGCACCTTTAAGTCCCTCTCCCTCCGTCCGCACCTTTAAGTCCCTCTCCCTCCGTACGCACCTTTAAGTCCCTCTCCCTCCGTACGCACCTTTAAGTCCCTCTCCCTCCGTACGCACCTTTAAGTCCCTCTCCCTCCGTACGCACCTTTAAGTCCCTCTCCCTCCGTACGCACCTTTAAGTCCCTCTCCATCCGTACGCACCTTTAAGTCCCTCTCCCCTCGTACGCACCTTTAAGTCCCTCTCCCTCTGTACGCACCTTTAAGTCCCTCTCCCTCCGTACGCACTTTTAAGTCCCTCTCCCTCCGTCCGCACTTTTAAGTCCCTCTCCCTCCGTCCGCACTTTCAAGTCCCTCTCCCTCCGTACGCACTTTCAAGTCCCTCTCCCTCCGTGCGCACTTTCAAGTCCCTCTCCCTCCGTCCGCACTTTCAAGTCCCTCTCCCTCCGTACGCACTTTTAAGTCCCTCTCCCTCCGTCCGCACTTTTAAGTCCCTCTCCCTCCGTCCGCACTTTTAAGTCCCTCTCCCTCCGTCCGCACTTTTAAGTCCCTCTCCCTCCGTCCGCACTTTTAAGTCCCTCTCCCTCCGTCCGCACTTTCAAGTCCCTCTCCCTCCGTCCGCACCTTTAAGTCCCTCTCCCTCCGTACGCACCTTTAAGTCCCTCTCCCTCCGTACGCACCTTTAAGTCCCTCTCCCTCCGTACGCACCTTTAAGTCCCTCTCCCTCCGTACGCACCTTTAAGTCCCTCTCCCTCCGTACGCACCTTTAAGTCCCTCTCCCTCCGTACGCACCTTTAAGTCCCTCTCCCTCCGTACGCACCTTTAAGTCCCTCTCCCTCCGTACGCACCTTTAAGTCCCTCTCCCTCCGTACGCACCTTTAAGTCCCTCTCCCTCCGTACGCACCTTTAAGTCCCTCTCCCTCCGTACGCACCTTTAAGTCCCTTTCCCTCCGTACGCACCTTTAAGTCCCTCTCCCTCCGTACGCACCTTTAAGTCCCTCTCCCTCCGTACGCACCTTTAAGTCCCTCTCCCTCCGTCCGCACCTTTAAGTCCCTCTCCCTCCGTACGCACCTTTAAGTCCCTCTCCCTCCGTCCGCACCTTTAAGTCCCTCTCCCTCCGTACGCACTTTCAAGTCCCTCTCCCTCCGTCCGCACTTTTAAGTCCCTCTCCCTCCGTACGCACCTTTAAGTCCCTCTCCCTCCGTACGCACCTTTAAGTCCCTCTCCCTCCGTACGCACCTTTAAGTCCCTCTCCCTCCGTCCGCACCTTTAAGTCCCTCTCCCTCCGTCCGCACCTTTAAGTCCCTCTCCCTCCGTACGCACTTTCAAGTCCCTCTCCCTCCGTCCGCACTTTTAAGTCCCTCTCCCTCCGTACGCACCTTTAAGTCCCTCTCCCTCCGTACGCACCTTTAAGTCCCTCTCCCTCCGTCCGCACCTTTAAGTCCCTCTCCCTCCGTACGCACCTTTAAGTCCCTCTCCCTCCGTACGCACCTTTAAGTCCCTCTCCCTCCGTACGCACCTTTAAGTCCCTCTCCCTCCGTCCGCACCTTTAAGTCCCTCTCCCTCCGTACGCACCTTTAAGTCCCTCTCCCTCCGTACGCACCTTTAAGTCCCTCTCCCTCCGTACGCACCTTTAAGTCCCTCTCCCTCCGTACGCACCTTTAAGTCCCTCTCCCTCCGTACGCACCTTTAAGTCCCTCTCCCTCTTTACGCACCTTTAAGTCCCTCTCCCTCCGTACGCACCTTTAAGTCCCTCTCCCTCCGTCCGCACCTTTAAGTCCCTCTCCCTCTGTACGCACCTTTAAGTCCCTCTCCCTCCGTACGCACCTTTAAGTCCCTCTCCCTCCGTACGCACCTTTAAGTCCCTCTCCCTCCGTACGCACCTTTAAGTCCCTCTCCCTCCGTACGCACCTTTAAGTCCCTCTCCCTCCGTACGCACCTTTAAGTCCCTCTCCCTCCGTACGCACCTTTAAGTCCCTCTCCCTCTGTACGCACTTTTAAGTCCCTCTCCCTCCGTACGCACTATTAAGTCCCTCTCCCTCCGTACGCACCTTTAAGTCCCTCTCCCTCCGTACGCACCTTTAAGTCCCTCTCCCTCCGTACGCACCTTTAAGTCCCTCTCCCTCTGTACGCACCTTTAAGTCCCTCTCCCTCCGTACGCACCTTTAAGTCCCTCTCCCTCCGTACGCACCTTTAAGTCCCTCTCCCTCCGTACGCACCTTTAAGTCCCTCTCCCTCCGTACGCACCTTTAAGTCCCTCTCCCTCCGTACGCACCTTTAAGTCCCTCTCCCTCCGTACGCACCTTTAAGTCCCTCTCCCTCCGTACGCACCTTTAAGTCCCTCTCCCTCCGTACGCACCTTTAAGTCCCTCTCCATCCGTACGCACCTTTAAGTCCCTCTCCCCTCGTACGCACCTTTAAGTCCCTCTCCCTCTTTACGCACCTTTAAGTCCCTCTCCCTCCGTACGCACTTTTAAGTCCCTCTCCCTCCGTCCGCACTTTTAAGTCCCTCTCCCTCCGTCCGCACTTTCAAGTCCCTCTCCCTCCGTACGCACTTTCAAGTCCCTCTCCCTCCGTACGCACTTTTAAGTCCCTCTCCCTCCGTCCGCACTTTCAAGTCCCTCTCCCTCCGTACGCACTTTTAAGTCCCTCTCCCTCCGTCCGCACTTTTAAGTCCCTCTCCCTCCGTCCGCACTTTTAAGTCCCTCTCCCTCCGTCCGCACTTTTAAGTCCCTCTCCCTCCGTCCGCACTTTTAAGTCCCTCTCCCTCCGTCCGCACTTTTAAGTCCCTCTCCCTCCGTCCGCACTTTTAAGTCCCTCTCCCTCCGTCCGCACTTTCAAGTCCCTCTCCCTCCGTACGCACTTTCAAGTCCCTCTCCCTCCGTACGCACTTTCAAGTCCCTCTCCCTCCGTACGCACTTTTAAGTCCCTCTCCCTTCGTACGCACTTTTAAGTCCCTCTCCCTCCGTACGCACCTTTAAGTCCCTCTCCCTCCGTACGCACTTTCAAGTCCCTCTCCCTCCGTACGCACTTTCAAGTCCCTCTCCCTCCGTACGCACCTTTAAGTCCCTCTCCCTCCGTCCGCACTTTCAAGTCCCTCTCCCTCCGTCCGCACTTTCAGGTCCCTCTCCCTCTGTACGCACTTTTAAGTCCCTCTCCCTCCGTACGCACTTTTAAGTCCCTCTCCCTCTGTACGCACTATTAAGTCCCTCTCCCTCCGTCCGCACTTTTAAGTCCCTCTCCCTCCGTACGCACTTTTAAGTCCCTCTCCCTCCGTACGCACTTTCAAGTCCCTCTCCCTCCGTCCGCACCTTTAAGTCCCTCTCCCTCCGTACGCACCTTTAAGTCCCTCTCCCTCCGTACGCACCTTTAAGTCCCTCTCCCTCCGTACGCACCTTTAAGTCCCTCTCCCTCCGTACGCACCTTTAAGTCCCTCTCCCTCCGTACGCACCTTTAAGTCCCTCTCCCTCCGTACGCACCTTTAAGTCCCTCTCCCTCTGTACGCACCTTTAAGTCCCTCTCCCTCCGTACGCACCTTTAAGTCCCTCTCCCTCCGTACGCACCTTTAAGTCCCTCTCCCTCCGTACGCACCTTTAAGTCCCTCTCCCTCCGTACGCACCTTTAAGTCCCTCTCCCTCCGTACGCACCTTTAAGTCCCTCTCCCCTCGTACGCACCTTTAAGTCCCTCTCCCTCCGTACGCACTTTTAAGTCCCTCTCCCTCCGTCCGCACTTTTAAGTCCCTCTCCCTCCGTCCGCACTTTTAAGTCTCTCTCCCTCCGTACGCACTTTTAAGTCCCTCTCCCTCCGTCCGCACCTTTAAGTCCCTCTCCCTCCGTACGCACTTTTAAGTCCCTCTCCCTCCGTCCGCACTTTTAAGTCCCTCTCCCTCCGTCCGCACTTTTAAGTCCCTCTCCCTCCGTCCGCACTTTTAAGTCCCTCTCCCTCCGTCCGCACTTTTAAGTCTCTCTCCCTCCGTCCGCACTTTTAAGTCTCTCTCCCTCCGTACGCACCTTTAAGTCCCTCTCCCCTCGTAGGCTTTTTAGAGTTCCCTCTCTGTCCGTACGTTCTTTTGAGCCTCCCACCCCACCTCCAGCGTACGTACTCTTAAGCACCCTCTTTGTCCGTGCCTACTTCCAAGTCCTCTTTCTGTCCGTACGTACTTTCAAGTCCCTCTCTCTCTGTACGTTTTTTTTTAATTCCCTCTCCGTCCTTAAATTCTTTTGGGCACCCGTTCCTGCGTACGTTCTCCCACTCTCTGCGGCGCTCTTTTGAGTCCTCTTCCCTCCATAAGTTTTTGTTTGTTTGTTTGTTTGTTTGAGCTTCCCTCTCTGTGTGTATTCCTCTTTGGAGTCCCAGTACTTCCGAATGTCTTAGTACACACGAAGGACCGGATACTCTCTTGTGGAATACCTAGCGTCCATATGGAATGAAGGGCCACTTAATATCGTTCCACTATACAATGTGACACGTGTTATGCTTGACATGCCAAAGGGTTTCCGTGAATTAGGGTAATGATGGCATTCTGGTTTTTTCTCCTCTTCCTCCTGGTTCTTCTTCTTCTTCTTGCGTTTTTCTTCGTCAGTCTGTTTGATTGTCTGTTTTCCTGGCTGTCTGTCTGCTTCTCTATCTGACTATCTATCTATCCATCTCTGTTTCTTTTTCTCTCTCCCTCCCTCCCCCCCCCTTTCTTTCTCTCTCTCTCTCTCTCTCTCTCTCTCTCTCTCTCTCTCTATATATATATATATATATATATATATATATATATATATATATATATATATATATATATATCTATCTCCTTCCCTCTCTACCTCCCTCTCCCTCTCCCTCCCTCCCTCTCCCTCCTTCCCTCTCTCTCTCTCACTTTCTCTCTCCCTCCCTCTCTCTAACCCAGCCTGACACCACAAACGATCTCGTCACAGGCCCGTCAACACTGGCATACCACGTGACACCCATACTTAACCTTTTTCTTCCATGAATGGCCTGGGCTCTAGACTGCCACTGCTATCGACATTCCTACGCTGTACGTTCACTCGACATGTAATCAATGGAGCACGAAGTAGTTTCTTGCCGCTTTTACAACTTATTACAGCAGATTGCATTCCGTTGAGTTTTACGAAGCGTGGAGTTTGCACCCTCGCGGAAGAATCTCCCGTTTTCTGTTGCGTTTTCTCTCTCTTTCGGAAGGGGGACTCGAGAGAAATTGATTTTGGATTGTTTTTTGCTCTGCGTATGTGTGTGGAAGGTGGAGTGACGTGGTGCGGGAATCGATTGCTTGATGCTTAAGGACGATCCTAAAGAGATAAGTTAAAAAATATATGTATTCAAATTGATTCCGAAAATCACGGATAACCTTTGCATCACAATACTTTAATAACATTAAAGATTTTTTTTTATCCAGAATGAAATTTTAAAAAGGGGGACATCTAACCGGGAAATGTCAGCAATTAAATCAGTAATTAGCAAGGACAACTAGACGGACGAACCGACATACGAAAAGGCCAAAACGAAAGAGAAAGAGAGAAGGTGAATTAAAAAAAAGAATTTCCTTGTTCAGTAACCACTAAGCAAAGAGCAGCGGCGTGATTATACGCTAAAAAATGCTCAATGAAGTTTCTAAATGTCGATATAAAGGACACGGCTGAATCATTTAGTATATAGTTACAATAGTTACATGTATACATCTACGGGAGAAGCTAATGGATATTGTCATATATATATATATATATATATATATATATATATATATATATATATATATATATATATATATATATATATACGGATATTCTCTCTCTCTCTCTCTCTCTCTCTCTCTCTCTCTCTCTCTCTCTCTCTCTCTCTCTCTCTCTCTCTCTCTCTCTCTCTCTCTCTCGCTCTCGCTCTCGCTCTCGCTCTCTCTCTCTCTCTCTCTCTCTCTCTCTCTCTTTTCTTTTTTTAGGACGATATCAGGATTTTAGTGAACCAAATATTTCCCGAACGAAATTCAGTGCGTTTAAACCTCACACACATAAAATAACGTCACCGGGATACTATTTTCCAAAGAGATAAACTTAAGAATGCACACACAATAGCCTCGAAGTAATTGCAACGTGAAGTCTGAACTTTTTAAGATTTTTTTCCACAATTGCATGTGAATTGCATGTTATTGCATTTTATTGCCTTTTTCATCTTTTATTATCGGCCTTCACCATTGCAAGATCGAATGTCAATGACCTTAAGAAGAATCTTTATTAACATCTACTTCAAACCTCCAACGAAGCTTTAACAAAAACGCATTTTCCTTAAATCATTACCAAACATATACGCCATCTATCGCTTTCCGGGGAAGGTCAGATCAGTAACTACTCGAGGAGGTCTCATGCCGTCTGATTCTATTTTTAGAAGAAGAAAAAACTTTTGATGACGTCACAAAAGTTACGGATGCTCTGTGAATATGGTCGATCATTTGGTCTTTTCATTTTTCAAAAAGGATGGAAAATAATGCTAATTACGGTTATATTTTCTTTGAACAATCATCAAAATAGCGCTGATACCTCCTCGAGTTGCTACTGATCTAGCCCTCCCCATTGCTCTCCTCCGTCCTTACTTCTTTCTCCCTTGAAAGTTCCCAAGAGTAAGGAAAGGAAAAAAAGAGAAAGTTGACAGAAGTTTGTGCAGAGAGACGTCGAGAGAGAGAGAGAGAGAAAGAGAAAGACTTCGAGAGAGAGAGAGAGAGAGAGAAAGACTTCGAGAGAGAGAAAGAGAGACTTCGTTCGGGGGAGAGAGAAGCAGACTTCGAAAAAGAGAGAGAGAGAGAGAGAGACCGAAAGAGAGAGAGAGAGAGAAATACTGAGAAAGAGAGAGAGAAGTGAAACCAAGAGAGCTCACCTCCTCAGTGGACATCGATGGTCGTATGAATTTAAGATGGCGCGAGGAGGGAGGGGAGTGAGGTCGATATTATTCACGGGGGGGGGGGGAGGATTGGTTACTTCTCTTAATTCAAGAGGGGGAAAGTATTCCCTTTGTTTCTTTCTTTCTTTATTCTTTCTTTCTCTCGTATCGAGCTTTCTCTACTTTCTTTTCCTCTGTCTTTCTCTTTCGCATATAGTTTTCTCTACTTTCTGTAGTGTCACTCTCTATCTGTCTATCTATCTATCCATCTACGTTGCATATATATAGATGTGTGTGTGTGTGTGTGTGTGCGAGTGTATGTGCGTGGTGTGTGTGTGTGTGTAACTGTCCTCGAGAGAAGTATAGAATTAACGTAAACCACTTATTTTACCGCGAAATCCAAATTATCAACACAGACATTTCCTGCAACTATCAATTATCACAAAAAAAATAAAACGAACGCTGTCAGAACAAGACGAATAAAATCAAGAAAAAAGAAAATTGTTGTATTATGTAAGCCTAAGTCTCTGTGCACACAAAATATCAATAGAGATTACATGGAATTTCCCCTCATTTGCATACCAGACAGCGCTCTATGGCGGGAAAGACATGCAAATTGCACGGAGGGAAAATGGATCAATATCTGCAATGTATGGATTTTGTAAACTCTCTTCTTTAAAGATTGATAGTAAGTGGTGTGCATGGGAGGAGGGAGTGCGAAAGGGGAAAGGAAGAGGTGGAGAAGATAGATAGGGAGGGGGAGGAAAAGAGAAGAGAAGGGGGAGAGGAAATTAAGGGGTAGAGAGGAGGAGCTAACGAAGAGAGAGAAATGAAAAGTGAAAATAAGAGATGGGGAAGATAGAAAGAGAAAAATAGACGGTAGAAGAGGGAAATAAAATTCGTGTGTGAAAGGGGGAAATAAAAAATGGAAGGGACAAAGAGAAAGGGGAAATAAAGTAAACAGGATAGAGATGGAAAAGCAAAAGAGAAAGAGGGAGAATGGCAAGAAGAGGATAAGGGAGAAGAGAAGTAAGAGAGAAGTTTTTTTCAGATTTTTATTTTGGGAAAAATATATGAGTTAGGGGGAAGAGAAAAAGTGTAATAAGAAACAAGTATGATAATAGAAAAATAGGAAAATAGATATGTTAATAAATAAATCAATAAATAAACATCAGTGAATCACAAACGGAAAATACAAACAAAACGAAAAACGTAAATAAAAGCAGCAAATGAACTTATAACACGAATGATTGAATGAAAAGGAATAACACAAATGACATAAATAAATCAAAGTTCTGGAAATCATATCAAACAAACATGATTGTATTGTACATAAAGAAAACTTGGGATTCGCGAGCTAAATTTGAACTTTGAATAATAGATAGTTAGATCGATGGTTTGGCACGAAAGGAAGAGCAGGGATTTTGCGTGTATGCAAATGAGAAAGGGGGAGAGAGGAAAGGAGGGAGATAGAGAGAGAAAGAGTGAAAGGAGGGAGATAGAGAGAGAAAGAGGGAAAGGGGGAGAGAGAGGGGGAAGAAGGGAGAGAAAGAGAGGGAGAGGGAGGCAGAGAGAGAGAGAGGAAGAGGGAGGCAGAGAGAGTGTGTGACAGAGAGAGAAAGAGGGAAGGAGGGTGTGTGTGAGAGAGAAAGAAGGAAGGAGAGAGAGAGAAAAAAGAGGGAAGGAGGGAGAGAGAGAGAGAGAGAGGGAAGGAGGAGGGAGAGAGAAGAGGAAAGGAGAAAGAGAGAGAGAGAGATAGAAAGAGAAAGGGGGAGTGAGGGGTGGGGGCAGTGACAGACAGACAGAGAAAGGGAGAGAGAGACAGGACGGTGGGACTGACAGACAAACAGGGAAATGGAATTTACGAGAATTAATATCTTCACAGTACAAAAGATGTATTTAACCGATTCATATACTCCTGATGAAAATAAAATCAAAACCGGTTAAATAATCTCTTGTAAAAATATTCTTTCCCACTCATACCCTTTCTACATCTGTCGCAATGAATACAGTTCAGTCAATTAGAGACACAGAGAGAGTGACAGACAAGCAGACAGAGAAAGAGAATGAGTGACAAACACAGAACAAGAGACAGAGTAACAGACACATAGACACCAAAAGAGACAGTAACAGACACAGAGACAGAATAAGAGACAGAGTGACAGACATATAGACAGAGACAGTGAAAGTGATAAAGTGACAGACACAGGCACAGAGTAAGAGTAAGAGATAGAGTAACAAATACAGAGATAGAAACAGAGTGACAGACACTGAGAAAGAGTGGCAGAGATAAAGTGACAGACACAGACATAGAGAAAGAGACAGAGGGACAGACACGGAGACATAGAAAGAGACAGAGTGACATACACAGAGACAGAAGCAGGGACAAAGTGACATAGAGAAAGAGAAAGAGAAAGAGTAACAGAAACAGAGACAGAGCAAAACAGCGGACGATAGCAAGTCCACAGCAACATGGACATAAATCTCAGATATGAATTCAATCATTGCACACGCAAAAATGCCAAGAAAGGGTTGCAAATTTTCGAAAAAAAAGAGCTTATCTAAATTTACGAGCTTGTTCACATGATCACAGTAATATAGATGTCAGCAGCAACAACAAGAATAGCTGTTCTAATGTTTCCTGACAAATTGCAAACATGGATATATTGACTCGTTTGCCAATAAAAAAAATATATATATTTTAGTTCAGTATTGCGTATTATCAATATCATTCGTCTTATTATTACCATTATTATGAAAATCATTACTATCTTTATTATCAATATCATTATCATAATAACCATTCTTATTATTTTTATTTTCATTATCGTTGATACCATCATCATTGTCGTTATTGTTATCATTTTCATTGTCATCATTATCATTATCATTGTTGTTATCATTATTATCATTATTATTGTTGTCGTTGTTATTATCATTATACCAAAAATACTAACAATGAGAGAGAAAGAGAGACAGACATACAAGCAGACAGACAGATACATAGATACACACAGTTTCACACACGTACACATGAACACCCGCAAGGTACGGTTTGTTACAGACACACTGAATACACACAAACATGCATACACTGATACAGACCAAGCCATCAGTTCATCTATCTCTACACACACAAACATACAGGAACAAACGTTTTTTTTTCATGACTATAAAATCATTCGGCATACTAAAGTACCGACAATGTCTGTATGTCTGCGATATGCTGGCATGTGGTGCATTTCGCAATACAGAATGCTTTGATATGCTGTTGCCTTATCATATAGTCTTTTGCCCCACCCCCATCTATCTGTTTATTCATCTACTTATCTATCTACCGATCTATCTGTTGCTTATCTATCTACCTGCGGTACTTATCTATAATCTGTCTATCTCTGAATATGTGAACAGATATATGTATACGTATGTATTTACATATATACATATGTATAATATATATATATATATATATATATATATATATATATATATATATATATATATATATATATATATGTATATATATATATATGTATATATATATATATATATATATATATATATATATATATATATATATATATATAAATATATACATATATATATATATATATATATATATATATATATATATATATATATGTATATATATATATATATATATATATATATATATATATATATATATGTTTATATATAGGTGTGTGTGTGTGTGTGTGTGTTTACCTCGTTATTTCTCTATGTATCGATACATCTCTCTACTTGTCCATATGCCTATCTATTAATCGATCCAGTTGCAGTACTTCCCTTTCGCCTATCTTTACAAATACAAGGAATGAGAAAGGAAACTCAGATCCAGACCACCAGAGAGAAAGAGAAAGAAAAAAATAGTGAAAAAAAGGATCCACAAACAATCTTTTAAAAAAGTCACACAAAAAGAAGAAAGATGAACGCGGTAAACAAAAATAAGAATAACAATAAGAAAAGCTACAAAGAGAATGGACGGAACAAAGAGAGAAACGGGAGTCAAAGAGACAAAGGAAAAGAAACAGAGTGGGAAAAGGAAAGTCCGAAGAAGTCGCACTGAACACCCCCACCCCATAAAAAAAGAAAAAAAAGTAAGAGAAAGAGAGAGGGGGGGAGGGAGGGGGAGGGAGGGAGGGAGGGAGAGAGAGAGAGAGGGAGGGAGAGAGAGAGAGGGAAGGGAGAAAGAGAGAGAGAGAGATGAAAAAGAGGAGAGAGAGAAAAAAGTTATTTATTATTTTCCTGAATTTTCCCAGCGGCAGCGCGACCTCAATGACCAACCTTTGATATTCCCGTATCTTCTTCTATTCATTTATTTACACATCTATGTTGTTATTGACCTTAATTCTCGCAATGATGATGGTAGTAAGTGCGTTGACAGTAATGAGAATCAAGTTTATGATGATGATTGTAATGATGATAATTACTATATTGTTAATGGTAAAATAGAGATACGAGAGGTAAGAAAATTATTACATTAACTATCATTAAACATCAGAATAACAGTAATAACAACGATAGTAATATGATAATGAGAGTGAGCGCGGTAATCATAATTATGATAATGATAATAGTAGTGGTAATATTAATAACGTCAATAACATTGGTAATTATGATAACGTTGATGATGATCATGGTGATGATAATAGTAATAATGATAGTAATGATGATAATAATAATAATAGTAATGATGATAATGATAATGAGAGTAATGATGATAATGGTAATAATAATAATGATGATAATAATAATAGTAATGATAGTAATGATGATAATGATAATAATAATAATAATAATAGCAATAATGGTAATGATGCTAATGGTAATGATAATAAAAGTAATGATAATAATGATAATAATAGTGATAATGATGATAGTAACAGTAATGATAATGATAATGTAACGAACGATAACAACATCATGATCAATATCAATAACAACAATCCCAATGATAAAAGACCTTCACCTCCCAGTAATATAGTTCTCGAAGATTCTAACCTCGTCACGGTCTGGCTGATCAACATTGCAAATGATTTCACTACAGTATATCTCATATATCTGATGCAATGTCTCTTGCGGGTTATTATTAAGGAACAACTCTGAGATTTTCGTAATTTGTCTCGAATAAAATTTTTAATTCATTCATAATGTCTTGTATCATTCATTATTTTTTTATGTTTATTTATTTTATTTTATTCATACTATTTGCATTCTCGATTGATTTGTTATATTTCTATTTTTTTCAGATAGATTTCTCTTATAGTTCATGTTCAAGGATTTTTTTCATGAAGATCATTATCCAGAACAAAAATAACCAAAATGACGACGAGGATGTTAATAATTGTAATCCTAATAATCCCAATAACAATGAAAATAATAATGAAGATAGTGATTATAACGATGCGCATGATAATGATAAGAATGAGAATAAAAATAATGATACTGATAAAAATAATAATAACAAGAATGACAATCATAATAAGAACAATAATAGTAGCAATAATGGCAATAATGATGTAGTAATGATAATAATAATGATATTAACAATGATGATAATAATAATAATGCTGATGTGGATAATAATCATAATAAAGAGGATAATATTTATAGAAATAATGAAAGTAAAAATAAAGATGATCAGACATTGATAATCAAATACATCCACCAGTTCTATCTCTACAGGCCATGCACCTTTCGAAAGACTCGAATCTTATTCAGAACTGTTTTGTAATGTGAGAGCAAGAAATAAATGGTGGGAAGCGTAACGCCATAACCGTGTTCAGCCTCCCACGTATCTCCCTCAGTCCCAGCAATTTGCTAAAACCATCTCCTTTGATATTGATAAATACTATCAGACCGCAACTTCCCAGGCGGTGAAACTGAGACTTATATTTATAAGTTCGTGTAACTCTCTCCGCGATACTGCCTCGAACCTGTTGAGAAGCGCGCCCGATCCCCTAAAAGCGTGATAGACGCGGAGGTCATACCTCGTAATGGCATGGGATCCCATAAACAAAGGCGTCATTGATGCTCACCTTCGCCGCTACACAAAAGTGGCGTTGTAGTCGCTTATTACCATGCGTTGCGGCGTACAGTGGCCGCTCAATATCTTCTTATAGCCTTCCTATGTTAGCGACCTGGAGTGATTATTTAACCTGTCCGCCTCAATGCCAAGGGTGCTTTACATCATACGAGGGGAGTGATTTCGGAGGCGGGGAAGAGAGAGGGAGAATATTTCATGTCGTTGGCGGCATTGATATTTTACTTTCGTAGTTGATGTTAATATTTGATGCTTAACGATGGTAGTTTTTTGTTATTATCATTATCATTGTTGCTGGAATGATTATTACTGAATCAATGGTTATTATTATTGTTGTTGTATTTATTGGCAATATTAGTGTTACTGCTATTATTGTTATCATTATTATTATCATTATTATCATTATTATTATTATTATCATTATTATAATTATCATCATTATTACCATTATTTTCATTAGTATTACTATCAATATTATTATAATTATCATCATTACTATTATTATCATCTACCTCCTTATTACGTTTATTATCATCATTATCATCACCATTATTACAAGCATCCAAATCACCAACATTATTATCGCTACCACAGGCATCAATGTTTAACAGCATCTTTGCCGTCATCAATAATGGAATGCATATGTAAGTTCGTAGTTTATTTATATCCTTCATATTTGCTTTTGAAGATGGCAAGGAATTCGTGATGCTTTCGGGGTCTGGAATTCTTGTCCAGAAGGTTTAATATGTTAGGAGTGATACTGATAAACGCGGGAGAAAGGAGAGAGAAAGAGAGAAAGATGGATAAACAGGAGGGATGGTCGATTCAGAGAGAGGGAGGAAACGAAGGAAAGGAGAAGAGGAGAGAGAAGGAGGATAAGAGAGAGAGTGCGGGGAGAGATAGATGGATAGATAGAGAGAGAGAAAGAAAAAGAGAGAATTAGACATGGAAAGACAAAAATAGAACAATTAAAAAAGAGTAAGAATATGTAAGAGAGAAAGAGAAAGGAAACCCAGCAATTCGACCAACAAAATACGCCAGGCCACCGCATGCCAGAGAGAACCTGTCATAATCACATCATATGACAGTTAAGCTCTCCGGCCTAGGCAAGGTTGCAACCCCCCCCCCCTCCAAAGACTTCAATAAAGACAAAAGTGCCTCTTAACGCGTGCATTACAACCGCAACCATGCAACAGGGAGTGCGTCGCCTTCTGGAATATTCATGCACCGAGTCCCTGTCCTTACGTAAGACATGAGACCGTGAGCGTGTGCGTGTGCGTGCGGATTCGTGGTTCGTGTGTGTGCGTTCGGATGCGTCACGGTGTATGTTCAACAGGGATTTATTTGTCCTGAGAATTTGAGATGGCATTGCTGCTGTTCTTAGGAATGTGGGTGTCGCTTTTGAGTTCTTTCTGTGTTCTTTTTTTGGCGTCCTTGCTCTCGCTGTATGAAGGTATCAACTGATTTTATTTTTCTAGTTTTCTCTTTTTCTCTTTCTTTTTCTTTCTTTCTTTTTCTTTCTCTCTCTCTCTCTCTCTCTCTCTCTCTCTCTCTCTCTCTCTCTCTCTCTCTCTCTCTCTCTCTCTCTCTCTCTCTCTCTCTCTCTCTCTCTCTCTCCCTCTCTTTCCCTCTCTTTCCCTCTCTCTCTCTCTCTCTATCTCTCTCTATCTCTCTCTCTCTCTATCTCTATCTATCTATCTATCTATCTATCTATCTATCTATCTATCTATCTATCTATCTATCTATCTATCTATCTATCTATCTATCTATCTATCTATCTATCTATCTCTATCTCTATCTATCTATCTGTCTATCTACCTATCTATTTATCTATCTATCTTCATTAGCGGTGAGGTATGAACACCATATGTCTTTCTTATCTACCTATTTTATCTATTAATGTACAACCATATAAGCATATTTGGCATTCATTACTTATCCGTTTATTCATTCGATGCCTTTTGGTCTCTTTTTCCTTGCAGACAGTTTACCCCTCTGACCCTCTGAGTCCCCCTTCGCGACCCTACTGACTCAGGTCTTCGAAGAACTCTGCCCTGGTGAGTCATACGTATTACAAATGCTCTCGTTTTAGGAGATATTGTCTTTAAAGTGAGTATTTCATGTTTAGTTTTTATTCTACCCAATGCCGCCCCTCTATTCCCTTCATGTTGCCACTACAGTGAAATTTTTTTTCAGGAAATCTGTCAATGCTAAAAGGCTGTTTTAGCTACAATTTTCAAAGTCTGCAAATACCGACAGATGCCATATTACTCTGTATTATTCAAAACGAGAAATTTCTTAAGATGACATGGGGAAAGGAGACGTGGTGTCTTTTAGAAATGTGTTGATTAGAGTATTTCAATCGTCATAAGCTTATTTTCTAAAAGATAGTCGCTTCGCAAAATATTTGTACATATTTTAGTATCATTTCACTTAAAATTTTTCGCCCCACATCTGTATCCGTTCATCATACGGTGAAACTTGTTGACATCAGCTCCGCTATCCTGGATCCTAGATGTGTGTAACGAGCTCGATCAATTTCAAACGCGTTTTAGGACATTCAGAATTAGTGGAAGTACTTCATCTAAATTATAAATCTGAATTATCGGGAATTTGCTCGAATAACCCTTCCTGCACTCGCGGTAATTCTGCCAAGATGTAGAATGAAAAGTTTCTAAGAATATATGATAGCCATTTTACTGAGTAGAGCATAATGATAATGAAAATAATTGGTAGAAATTCAGATATTAAAGTTAGCGTATCAGTTATTTGACAAAACTGAGCCACAGCAATTGAGCGAATTATTAAGATCCAAACTTGGGCAAAAGGAGGAATTGCTTTGACATATTACATAATATGAAAGGGGGGTGGCCAGCCCATATTCGAGTTGTCTATGGTCCCCTTTCTCTCTTCTATACAAATCTCACTCGGTAGAGGTACTGTTTTGCGTAATGTTTAGATGTTTCCAAACTTTTTGGCGACCATGTGTAAGGAATAAGATTAAAGTTAGGCCTGCTCTGTTGAATGGTAAGTTAATGGCAAGATATTTACTCTGGTTTAC
Organism: Penaeus vannamei; assembly: GCF_042767895.1. Taxonomy (NCBI): domain Eukaryota; kingdom Metazoa; phylum Arthropoda; class Malacostraca; order Decapoda; family Penaeidae; genus Penaeus; species Penaeus vannamei. The sequence continues at coordinate 30,134,927 of NC_091567.1, forward strand.
ATTCCACGTTGCGAACCACTGACCCAGATAGCGCACATGCATATGTGTATACCTATGTGTAAACTAAACATACACATGCATCTATAGACGCACATATTTCTCTCTTGGGATAAAGGAATATTTAATCTCTTTTATATTCTTTATTTACCCTACCCGCTTTGGCACCTTTGATAGGCCTACTTCATCGTGCCACTCACTGCTTATAGGCCTATCCAGCGGTGGAGTAAACCAAGCCACATGATTGCCACGGATTATGACTCGCATACCAACGTCTTCGCCCTTATATCGACCAATTCTCCGTCTACAGGCGGTGATTGGCTGACCTAATATGTGCACGATAATAATAGTGGATGGGGAGTTTGACCTCGTTTCTGTGTGATAAGGTAGACTGGGTCATGTGTCTTTTAATATTTATGACGTGCGCGCAGGTAACGTTAAGTTCTTTTAAGTTTGTTGAACCTTTCAAAAGGAAAAAGAAAAACATTACGTATTAACCTAACCATCCAACCATTAATCAATCTATCTCTCTCTCTCTTCCTTCATTCCTTCCACGCTCTTGAAATATATAAACAGATAGAAAAAAAAGTCTCTTTTATCACTCTATTTAGATGAAAACGAAAAACACGCCCATGAAAGACTAACATCACGTGGCATATGGGACTTGCCTAACCTTTACGGCGTTAAATAGTGACCTTGACTATATGGTGAAGTAGTAACCTCGTTATTAATGGGACCTTCGTGTCACCGTTAGTCAAATAGTAGGTAGTAACGCTATTTGTATGAATTATTGCACCGACCTGTCAAATATGAGGCGCGGTAGTTGGGTATGATGCAAAAGTAGTGTGACAGATTGTAGTTAATTGTGGTATGTGAGAGAACGATGGTGGCCATAATGATAACAGTATGAGAGAGTAGTTTTAAGTACAGTGTCAGTGGCATTGATAACGGTAGCAGTATATGTAGTAATATCAACAATATAAAGAAAAGTAACTATGGTGCCTCTGTGTACAATACCAGCGATAAAGTACAGCGCATAGTAGCGAAAGTAAGAACAGAACACGTGATACCTAACATTACAATTAGCGTAATCCCCATACCTGTTATTCGTTGAAGTAATAACGCTAATGACGTAATACAAGACGCTACAATATCCTCATTACACACTATTATTCCCCATTACTGAATAGGTCATTCTGTGCTCTCTTGTTATTCTGAGAAAAATACACCTACAGGGCCGCCCACTGAGCCAGCGTGCGCGCGCATCGTTCATAGATTTATACCATAATTCTCTCTAATTATACTCATTCCGGAATTCCTCAGAGGTCGTTACAAAGAGCGACCGGTGAGTGGATGGGTATGGCCGCTCGTATTTTTTTTTTATTTTTGTATTATTCATATAGTCAGTCGTTTCCATTTTTTTTGTCTTGTTATTGATACCATTACTGTTACTTGCTATTATTATTACAATAATTACTATAATTATTGCTATAGTTGTTTTTATTATCTCAGTTATCACCATTATTATCATATTATTATTATAATTTGTCGTAGTAATTTAACTAGTAGTAGTAGTAGTAGTAGTAGTAGTAGTAGTAGTAGTAGTAGTAAAAGTAAAAATAGTAGTGATATCATTATTACCTTTCTTATTATTAGCATTATTATTATCATTATCATCATCATTAATGTTATTATTATCATCTTCATCATCATTAATGTTATTATTATCATCATTATTAATGTAGTTGTTGCTGTTGATGATGTTATTATTACTATTATTATGAATGTTATCATTATTATCATTATGAGTATTACTATCATTATTTATATTCTTATTATTAGCATTATAATTATTGCTGTTAGCATCATCATTTCCATGATAATTATCATTACTAATATTATTGCTATTATCGTTGTTGTTCATATTCTTATTAGCAATAGTCGTAGTTGTAATAGTAGTAGTAGTAGTAGCAGTAGTAGTAATAGTAGTAATAGCAGTAGTAACAGTATTATTAGTAGTAATAGCAGTAGTAATAGTATTATTAGTAGTAATAGCAGTAGTAATAGTATTATTAGTAGTAATAGCAGTAGTAACAGTATTAGTAGTAGTAATAGTAGTAGTATCGTTATTATTATTATTATTATTATCATTATTATTGTTATCATCATCATTATTATTATTATTATTATTATTATTATTATTATTATCAATAATGATAATTTCATTATCATCATTATTATAGCCATCATCATTATTATGAGTATTACCATTGTCATCACTATATTTTCTTCCTTTACTAACACCCTTTCCCCACCTCTCCCTCTTCCTCTTCTACTTCCTCTTCCACCGCCTTTCCTTAATCTTTTGTTCCAAACGTCAGCGTCGTACCTGGAAGACCGTGCAGTGAATATTTGAATACATTTCCGTGAAAATCTGTTTGTGGTCTTGATTGCGTGTCTGACCTTGCGTTTGGGTGAAAGTGAGTGGTCTGTGGGTCTGTGTGTGAGGGAAGGAAAGACACGGGGGTAGGGCGGTGTGTGTGTGGTGGGGGGGGGGGGGTATGTGTGTGTGTGTGCGACCGATTGAGGAAAGGTGGGAGGAAGAAATAGACAGACAGACAGACAGGCAGGGAGAGAGTCAATGAGATAGAGAAAGACAGACACAGACGGAGAGATAGATAGAGAGATAGATAGATAAGTAAATAGGTAGATAAGTAGAGACAGACAGACATACAGAGAGAAAGACTGAGAGAGAGAGAGAAAGACAGACAGAGAGAGAGGAAAGGAGTTAGAGCAGACACACAAAGACAAAAAAGAGGAACGAAACAACAGCATACCAGAGTATAGCAGCCAATATCATACCACTCCGCGCATACCAGTTACCGACACATGACACACATAAAGGTACGCACGAAGTCAATATTGTTACAACCTGTAGGCTTAATGCTCCTCCGATATGCGTAAGTGGCCCGAAAGCTTACTTCTCTGTAGTGTGTTGATGTAAAGGAAAGAAATGGATTGAGTTATGATGTTCGTGAGGGAGAGAAAGCAGAACATTCGTGAAATAAAGTAAGAAACGAGAGAGGGAGAGAGAGAGAGAGAGAGAGAGAGAGAGAGAGAGAGAGAGAGAGAGAGAGAGAGAGAGAGAGAGAGAGAGAGAGAGAGAGAGAGAGAGAGAGAGAGAGAGAGAGAGAGAGAGAGAGAGAGAGAGAGAGAGAGAGAGTGAGTGAGGGAAGGAGATAGAGAGAGAGAGAGAGTGAGGGAGGGAGGGAGAGAGAGAGAGAGAGAGAGAGAGAGAGAGAGAGAGAGAGAGAGAGAGAGAGAGAGAGAGAGAGAGAGAGAGAGAGAGAGAGAGAGAGAGAGAGAGAGAGAGAGAGAGAGAGACAGACAGAGACAGAGAGAGAGAGAGAGAGAGAGAGAGAGAGCAAAGACGCCAACCCACTTAGAAAAGCACAGACCAGTCAAATAACAAACGAAACCTTTTAAAAAAGCATCAAACAAACTGTGTAATCAAACACACCCATACTCCCCCAACCACGATCTGACATTAAAAGGGTCTTACATTTCTTATACGAGTGAGAGGAATGTAGGACAAACAGACACAAAATAAAGACAAGAGATGCTCTAGATTCGAGAAGCGCGCAATGTTACCAGGGCAGGGATGTGAAAGATGGCGACTGATGAAAAAATAATACTTGACATTTTAGGTATAGACTTTTCTGTGATTGATCTGTTCTCGTATTCTTCCTTTTCTGGGATGGGATGGAACTGTCGTGTTCTTTGATGAGTTATTTCTAATATGGAAGAACTTTTCTCTTTTCCCGATTTTGACTTTCTTCGTGATAGTTGCCGGCATAGTGAATTATTTTTATTTTATGAGATTCTTCGACATTTGAATCTTATCTGGCAACCTCGCTCTGACGTTATTATACATCACAGGTCATATTGTAGGTCATACAGCATTGGAGGTCAAACCAGGTTACTCGTTCGAAAAAAGGTATGTTGCCTTCAATAAACTTTTCTCCGGCGCTTTCTGTAATAAGTTTATTTCTCTCTTTCTCTTTCTTTGTTAACCTTTCCTTCGCAAACTAGTCCGTTTTCTTTGTTTGAAGTTTCTGTGCGCTTTGGTGTGTGTTTTTTTTTCTTTTCTTTTTTTGTTTTTGTTTTTTACATTTCCTGCATGAGCTAATCCGTTTTCAGTTTTATAACATTTTTTCTTTATATTTTCATTCATAATTCTAGTTTATTTTTGTTTAAGCCTTTCCTTCATATTGTTTTTTTTAATTCAACCTAATTCATTTAATTTATTTCATTCATAAACTTGTTGAAATCTTTACAACCTAATTCAATTTCTTTATTCAAACCTTTCATTCATAAACTTTCTTAGATTCTCTACAACCTAATTTTCTTTATTTAAACCTTTCCTTCATAAACTTTCTTAGATTCTTCACAACCTAACTCATTTTCTTTATCTAAACCTTTCATTCATAAACTTACTTAGATTCTATACAACTTA
>NC_091567.1:30146939-30154439 GCF_042767895.1 Penaeus vannamei
TTAATGGAGTTCTATTGATTTTCTTTGGTTTTAATGTCCGTTTGTCTCTTTGCTGTTCTTTCTTTCTGTTTCTTTCTTTCTCTTTCTATGTTTGTGTCTGTCTGTTGCTCTGTTGCTCTTTCTTTCTTTCTCTCTCTCTCTCTCTCTCTCTCTCTCTCTCTCTCTCTCTCTCTCTCTCTCTCTCTCTCTCTCTCTCTCTCTCTCTCTCTCTCTCTCTCTCTCTCTCTCTCTCTCTCTCTCTCTCTCTCTCTCTCTCTCTCTCTCTCTCTCTCTCTCTCTCTCTCTCTCTCTCTCTCTCGGACTGCGTGTATTGTGTCTGTGTCTGTGAGTGTGTGTATGTGTGTGTGTGTGTTTATCCTTATATAACTATTTAATCTATATTTATATCCCCCCTCTCTCTGTAGTGATGAAATTTGCAAATTAATGTTATATCACTATTTTTACTGCCTTTGCATTATCCAGTGACTTTATCCAATTACCTCTATACATATCTGGCCATCTACTTATTTATCTATTCATCTATGATTCACGTATCTTTAATTTAGCTGTCTCGCATTTCCTCCCCTCCCTCAGCCCCGCGTTTCCCCTCCCCCTTCCCTCCCCGACCCTGCATTCTCCCTCTTCCTCCCCTCCTCCAAGCCCGAATCCCCCTCTCCCTCTCCTCCCCCAACCCCAAATCCCCCCTCCCCTCCCTCCCCCAACCCTACGTTTCCCCTCTCCCTCCCTTCCCCCAACCCCACATTTCCCCTCCCCCTCTCCCATCCCCCCAACCCCGCGTTTCCTTCTCCCTCCCTTCCCCCAACCCCAAATCCCCTCTCTTCCCCTCCCCAACCCTACGAATCCCCCTCCCCTCCCCTCCCCCAACCCCGATTCTCCCTCCCCTCTCCTCCCCCAACCCCGCATTTCCCTCCCCCTCTCCCATCCCCCCAAATCCCCCCTCCTCTCCTCCTCCCCCAACCTCCTACGTTTCCCCTCTTCCTCTCCCATCCCCCCCCAACCTCTCGTTTCCCCTCTCCCTCCCTCCCAACCCCTCGTTTTCCAGACTTCCGCCATTTTGTGAATACCGACACACCCCATATTCTTCCATACGGAGTTCGGCGTGCGTATTGACAGGCCTTTGACCTGCTGCTGGTATCAATTATTCATGCAAATCACCATGGGGTCTTTGATGTGTTTGGCGGTGGGGGGGGGGGGGAGATGGAGGGGGAAAAGGAACGAGAGGGGGAGGAGGAGGAAGGAAGAGGGGGAAAATAGAGAAAGGGAGGGAGGAGGAACGAGAAAAGTGGGAGGGGAGGAAGGAGGAAGGTAGAGGGAGAAGAGGTAGGAGGAAGGGGAAAGGGGTAGGGGAGGAAGGAAGGAGGGAGGGTAAAAGTGGGAGGAGGGGGAAGGAGGAGGAAAAGGGGGAAGGGGGAAGGAAGGAGGTAGGGGTAGGGAGGGAGAAAGGTGGAAGGGGGTAAGAGAGAGAAAAGGTGAGGGAAATGAGGGGGGAAAGGGACAGAGGAAGGAACGAGAAAAATGGGAGGGAAGGAAGGAGAAATGGGGAAAGGAAGAAGCGGGAAAGGAGGAAGGGAGAGGTGAGAAAGGCGAAATGGGGTACAGAGAGAGAAAGAGTAAAAGGAAGCAGAGAGGAAGGGAAGGGACAAGGAAGGAGAAAGGAATAAGATGAGGAAGAAGAAAGAGAGGGAGGAAGGAGAGAGAAGGTGAGAGGGGGGTAAGGAGGGAAAAAATGGGAAAGGGAGGAAGAAGAAAGGGGGAGATAAAGAGAGATAAAGGCGGTATTGAAGAAGGGAGAAAGAGTGAAGGGAAGAAAATGAAAACTGGGAGGAAAGGAAAGAAGGGGGAAAGGGGACACATAGGAAAAAACGAAAGAGGGAGCAAGAGGGAAGATGGGGAGGAGGAAAGGAATGACAAAGGGGAAATAAAGAAAGGAAAAAAAAGAGAAAGATGTGAGGGGGAAACGAAGGAGGAGTCAAGTTTGAGAAGGAAGAAGTGAATAAGGTGGAAGGAGTAAAGAGGGAGAAAAAGGGAGAAGGGAAGGATCAAAAAAGTGTAGGAAGAGAAAGATGAAGAAAAGCGGTAGGAGAGACCGCTTTAATAATCGTTTGTATATTAAAGAGACAATTAGACCTTGCAAGGAGGCAGAATTTAAGAAAGAAAAGAAAGAAAAGAAGAAAACAAAAATACTCTAAAAGATAGCAAGAAATGTGCATCTATAATTTTCTTAGCAACTCCAAAAACTTTTTACAAAATAACTTCCTGTTGATACTGTGTACATTCCACGCTTAAGTACCAAATAGACGACTATTTTTCTCAGAAATCTAAACCCATTCATGATACGGTAATAACAAGTACATGAATAAAGTAAAGTTCCTTCTCAAAAAAAGAACATACTTTTTTTCTAAAGAATCTATATCTATATTACTAAGAACGTAACTTATAAAAACAAGTTCCCTTTGTGTGTTTTTTATAGCATTTAATATAATATTCAAGTTATTTATTATACTTGGTATATAATTTCATTTCTCCATCAATCTTTTCGTACAAGTAACTTCATTTTCATCTAAATTTTACCTATTTTTTCACATATTTACATGCCTTTCTATTTATATTTCTGTACCAAATGGTTATTCATTTTCCTATGATAATTAAAACCGTTGCTTCTGATTAATGTTTTGTGTATTAAAGATTTAAAGTAATTTACTCGACATGATTTATAACGCTTCAAGTCCAAGGTTACAGTGCTTATTCAGGTGTCTATTACTAACGCACATCTATTCTTTTGTCTCTCTCTTTTTTCTCTTTCTATATATTTTTTCTCTCTTTTTCTCTTACTCTTCTCTCTCTCTCTCTCTCTCTTTTCTCTTCCTATAATTTTTTTTCTCTCTTTTTCTCTTACTCCTCTCTCTCTCTCTCTCTCTCTCTCTCTCTCTCTCTCTCTCTCTCTCTCTCTCTCTCTCTCTCTCTCTCTCTCTCTCTCTCTCTCTCTCTCCCCTCTCTCTCTCTCTCTCTCTCTCTCTCTCTCTCTCTCTCTCTCTCTCTCTCTCTCTCTCTCTCTCTCTCTCTCTCTCTCTCTCTCTCTTTCCTATATATTTTTCTCTCTTTTTCTCTTACTCTTCTCTCTCTCTCTCTCTCTCTCTCTCTCTCTCTCTCTCTCTCTCTCTCTCTCTCTCTCTCTCTCTCTCTCTCTCTCTCTCTCTCTCTCTCTTTCTCTCTACCTCTATTTTCTCTCTCTCTCTCTCTCTCTCTCTCTCTCTCTCTCTCTCTCTCTCTCTCTCTCTCTCTCTCTCTCTCCCTCCCTCCCTCCCTCCCTCCCTCCCTCCCTCCCTCTCTCTCTCTCTCTCTCTCTCTCTCTCTCTCTATATATATATATATATATATATATATATATATATATATATATATATATATACCTCTATTCTCTCTCTCTCTACCTCTATTTTCTCTCTCTGCTTCTTTTCTCTCTCTCTCTCTCTCCCTCTATTTCCTCTCTCTTTTTCTCTCTTCCACAGTGCTATATTTCCCATTGCCTCTTGCAGTTAGTAAACCGGAACTACCTTCATAATGATATATAATTATGATGTACTGTAAAAAACAAAAGAAAAAAGAGCTGGAAATTACAGGCTGAACATTATTATTATATGCTGTCTTTGAGTAGACACATGTACGTACAGACATACAGACACAGGGCAAATCAATGTATTTCCTGGCTGGAATGCCAACAATTAGTAGGCCTCCTTGTATAATATATAGCGTAGGCTTATTAAAAGTGACATTGACTGAGCATGAGATATACGCATATATATGGATTTAGAGACAGGTGAGGTATACGGGTGACTAAGCAAAATATGTATTTAGATTCGCTTAAAAAAATAACAAAAAATATAATAATGATTCAAGTTTTTCTTTACCCTTCAACTGGAATCCTGTTTGAAAATGTCTATGAAAGACGCAAATAGAGAAATAAAAAGGTGGAACAATGAAAATCACAATGCTAACGGCATACCCAAGACAACAAAAAAGGCGGGAGTTTTACACTTTTCCCGCCATGAAAATATTTTTAGTAAGACGACAGATAACTTATCGTTCACATCTGGTCGACCTTTGGCTAAAATCTTGTTCTGTTCGTCAGAGTGATGAACAAGAGAAACTTTTTTTTCTGTCTCTTTTTTTTCTCTTTTTATACACGAGTCCTTGGTTTCGTCCTTTTATCGTCTGCTGTGCGCATCGACATTGCTCACTTGTTTGTCTGGTCTTCCATGCGTGTTTGTTAGGTTCCTATCATTGATTATCATTTTCGTTTTATTCTTGGATATTCAGTTGAAGCAGCTGCATATAAATAGGCTTAATTTCAGGTTTTATTTTTATTCAGATTCGTTGCAACTGGTCATAAAATTGCAGCCTTTAGAACACCTGGACCAGACATCCGCCATCGTTTTATGTTTATCCTATTTTGTTTATTTTTTGCAACTTCCTGGACTTCGTTCTTGACTTGTCTTAGTTCTTTATGACACGTTGTATCCCTTGTCACTTGTCTTGAATAAACCTTCTGTAGATTGCGAATATATGTGACAAACGTAAATGTGCTTGTTTTGTTTGAATTTCGTTCGTTTTGTGTATACTGTGAACGTTTACAAAGTTTGGCACCTAGGTTATATTATCTATTCGTTTCGTTCACTTCCTTCTTTGAATCAGTGTCTTTTATATTATTCCCTGCTCTAACTCTCCTTCGTGTATTCCTCATGTTTTGTATTCTCTTTGTCTTCTTTCTTTCGTCTTTACGTTTTCATTTCAATGTTTCATTTTACGTGTTATTTCCTTTTTTTGTGTCATTCCCGATTCCAGTCTCTCCTCACCCTGATACACTTACAGGACAGAATAAGTATTATAAGTTAGCGAAGATAGAACGGCCTGGAAAGTGGGGGGTGAATGGGGAAGCGGAGAGGGTGGAAGAGTCACAGCTTCCCCTCCCTTTGCCTCCCCTTCCCCCTCCCCCTTGCCTCAAATATGTCAATGCACAATTATCATACCACTGTCGGAATAAGAATATTGCGTGAGAACCCTCTTTTTGTAAGCGTAATGGCAGGGTGTCAGAGGGGGGAAAAGGGCGCATGGAGGAGGGGGACACAGAGTGGGAAATGGCTCATGGAGGAGAGAGTGAGGGGGGAAAGCGCATGGAGAAGGAAAGGTTTCATGGAGGAGGAGAGAGTGAGGGGGGAAAGCGCATGGAGGAGGGAACATGGAGGAGGAGAGAGTGAGGGGGGAAAGCGCATGGAGGAGGAAAGGTTTCATGGAGGAGGAGAGGAGAAGGGGGAAAGCGCATGGAGGATGGAACATGGAGGAGGAGAGAGTGAGGGGGAACGCATGGAGGAGGAAAGGTTTCATGGACGAGAGAGTGAGGGCGGAGGGGGAGAGCGCATGGAGGAGGGAATACGGAGGGGGAAATGGCACATGGAGGAGGAGAGAGGGAGGGAAAAAGACTGCATGGAGGAGGGGGGCACGGAGAGGGAAAGTTCGCATGGAGGAGGAGAGAGGGAGGGGGAAAGCGCATGGAGGAGGGGACACGGAGGGGAAAATGGCGCATGGAGGAGGAGAAAAGGCTGCATGGAGGAGGGGGAAAGGTCGCATGGAGGAGGATACAGGGAGGGGAAAAGAGGAGGAATAAAGAAGGAGGGATAAAGGGTCTTTTAACGGGAAGGAGGTAAGAGGAAGGGACAAAGGACAAGTTACAAGGAAAAGGGTTACAAAGATGAGCATAGGTCATATTACCGGGAAAGAGATTAGGAGGAGGGGAAAGGGGTATGTTACAGATAAGAAGGGATATTATAGGATATGGCAACCGGGAAGTGGACAGGGGGGGGGGGAGTAAGGATATATTACCGGGAAGGAGATAATCGTGAGTTGGAAGAGAGTGTGTTTGTCGGTATTATTTATTCTTTCCCCCTCTATTTCTTGCCCTTTTTCAACCTCTTCCTTTCTCTCTCTCTCTCTCTCTCTCTCTCTCTCTCTCTCTCTCTCTCTCTCTCTCTCTCTCTCTCTCTCTCTCTCTCTCTCTCTCTCTCTCTCTCTCTCTCTCTCTCTCTACCGGGAAGGAGGTAATCGCGAGGTGGAAGAGAGTGCTACACCATGACTCATAAGGGTGACTCTTGACATCCAAAACTGAGGTGCTTTAGTTGGTCGATGAAATGAGAGCACTGTCATATTCCGAGATTGTCATTCTACGTTTTAAAGTGTACAGTGTCGTATGATTTATGAAATCTTGTAAGTTACACGTTCTTATTCATCGCTATACTCGTGTTCATGTGTTCATTATTCAAATAGCAATTATTCATCAGATGTTACTGTCTCTCTGATGCTAAAGTCATGCATATTCATGTAAATATGCATGAGCTTCTGTGCGTATGTATGATTTATGCGGTGTTTAATCGAACACTCTGTATATTCATTATTCAGTAATGCGCACGAATGTATAATGCAGAATAATGGATGGTTACTTTTTGTTTGTAACACTATAGCTACAAAGGACGCCCAATTTTCCTTTGTTTGTCGTTGTTTTTTTGTCATAAGAACATATGGCCAATAGTATTTTTTCATTCATATAGAATTCGCTAAGTGGGCTATCTAGCTTATATAATATTTGGTTATATTACAAAGGCGGATATATAGCATACCCGGGTTATCTTCAAAGAAGATATTTTCTTGTATTACATAGTTTATTGTACACATCTCATGTTCATTGAAATTATGATGTTCCAGCGTTTTTGTTTTTGTTTTTATTCTACATTACATAGTTTATACTCATTGTACTACAAGCCGTTCTTCCTCTAGTCAAGCCAAAATCCAGCTGTTGGTATGCGGTATCCTCAGAGGGTGGCGTGTGGCGTCAGTAGACTTTATCTTCGCTATTTGTTAATCTTTCTTTGAGAATTCGACTTCGCAAACGCCAAAGGTTTTATCACCAATCAAAATACATAACGATAAACTTCCCGACAAGGAAGACGTTGTATTACTTTACACCTACATTTACGTATGGCAGAGACCAGTGTTTCCTTCTTTTTTTTTTTTTTTTTTTTGGAGGGGGTGCAACCGTAAAGACAGTCTTAGCCTGAGCTATGTGTGAACATGTAGTAATATATTCAAACATATTCATGGTAGTTGCAGCTGTATATTAGCTTACGTTATTCTGTTCTTTTATAGGTTTATATAACCAACAAAATGAATTTCAATAAAGAAATGTTAATTAAAAAAATTAACTTTTACTGACATATCAAGCTATGGATTCTTATATTCTTCTTTTAAGACCCTCTGGCGACCCTCCGAAAAGCACTGGTGACCCTCATTTGGCTTGCGACCATGGGGTTGGGAACCAATGACATAAACGATAGATTTTATCCGTTTGTGTTTATTGGCTTGATTATCCAGTACGTTGTGTGGTCTGGACATCGGTTACGTGAGAAAGCAGATGACGAAATACCGGTTTTTTTTATTAATTAATTGTCCATA
>NC_091567.1:30166939-30174439 GCF_042767895.1 Penaeus vannamei
TTTTAGGCAACTCTCCTCGGCGTTGTCGGTGTTCCAACCCTTTGCTGCGGCGGCGACTTGGACGTTTACAGTGATACTTTTATTTGTCTATTTTATTTAGAGGGATTTTCTTGATGTCGCTTCTTCGTTTGTATATGGGTCTAGTGTGTTGTTTATTTATTTATTTTTTAAATGTTCAATTAATATGGTTATTTATAGGGAAGGAAGTCGTAGAGCACGCGTTAGCATCGTGGAAGCTGGCGAGTGTTGGCGGGATCAGCATTCGACAAAACAGCAGAAATTCTATGTCATGGCTTCGTCATCTTGCTCTTTTGTGGACTTCGTTAGTCACTCCGAGGTCCGCACGGTCACCTGTGAACCCCCGCACGCGCAAGGGGGTGTGGCCGAGCGGGGGGGAGGGGGGAGGGCGTGAGAAATGCATCGAGGCGGAAGTGGAGGCGGGATTTTTGTCCAGCGAGGTCACGGGTTGGGACGAAGGGGGTGGGTGGGGTGGGTGGGAGGAGGGGGTAGGGGGTTGGAGTAGGCTAGCGTGTTCAACGGTCTTTTTTCTGGTGATTTTTTGAATTCTAATGATCTTTCTCGTATCTTGTGTTGTGTTAAAGTGTTCCTTGTTTTGTGCATTTTCTCTCAGCAGCAACTTTCATACAACCCTGCCTCTCTCTCCTCCCCCCCCCTCTCTCTCTCTGTCTCTCTCTCTCTCTCTCACTCTCTCTCTGTCTCTCTCTCTCTCTCTCTCTCTCTCTCTCTCTCTCTCTCTCTCTCCTCCCTCCCTCCCTCTCCCTCTCCTCTCCCTCTCCCTCTCCCTCTCCCTCTCTCCCTCTCTTCCTCTCTTCCTCTCTTCCTCTCTTCCTCTCTTCTCCTCTTTCCCTCTCTTTCCTCTCTTCCTCTCTTCCTCTCTCCCTCTCTTCCTCTCTTCCTCTCTCCCTCTCTCCCTCTCTGCCTCACCTCCTTAACCCCTTCCTTCCTTATACTCTTTCTTTCCTTCACGCTCTCCCCCTCTCCTTCGCCCTTTTCATCTTCCTCTCTGTCCCTTTCTTCTTTACCTTCATCCACCTCTCCCGGACCTTCACGGTCTCCTTCTCCCTCTCCCCATTCTTTCTTTTTCCATTCCCTCTTTATATCGCACATTTTCTTCTCTCTTCTCTCTCCTCTCATCATCACCGCATTCCCTCACACGCCTTCTTGTCGCAGGGGAAATGTCATTTTTAGCACCCTGCAACCCCGAGGCCAGTGACGTGGTGGCGGGGATGGGCGTGAGGATGCTGTTGGTATGCGAGGCTGGGCGGTCGGGCAGGTGGGCGGGGAGGAGGCTGGGTGGGAGGGGGTTGACGGGTATGTATACAAGCCTACATTATGTGTATGTATGTACTTATATATCTATCTGTCATATATACGAGCACACATATATATATATATATATATATATATATATATATATATATATATTAAATAAATACATGCATATATACATACATACGTACATACGCGCGCGCGTGTGTGTGTGCAGATTGTGCGTGCGTATACAGAGAATAATATATACTAGCGTATCTGCAGCAGACCCACGGCAAGTTTTCCAATCCAATGATACGGGAAAGGCTCGAGTGACACGGCGAATTTTTCTAAAGTTTTTTTCATCGTTGGAAGCTGGTGATGGTGACATTTTTGGCGAATGTGGCGTATTTGGGCGGCGGGGAGTAATGCGAGGGTGATTAGAACACATGCGATTCTCTCGGTTTTAGAGTGTTTTTTTTTATTTTTAGATCGATTTCGCGCCAAAGAATGTGAGTTTACTTCTTTTTTCTTCTTTTCGTTTTATATTTGTTGTTTTATTTGCGAGTTTAATTGTCGGATTGTAAAGATTATATAAAAAAACGAGCAAAGAGGAAGAATAAAAGACGAAAGGGAAAAATTAAAATCATCACCTACAAAACTACAACAACTAAACTACAACTATAACTACAAAACTACAACTGCAACAACCACAAAACTACAGCAACAACGAATGAATCACCAAAGAGAAACGGAAAACAGGACGGTTGATGAAGATAGAGAAAGAGAGGAGTTGTAAAAACACAAAAAAATAACATTACGGATGTTGCAGGAGAACGCCACGTAAAAAGAGAGGCTTGGGGCGGTCCGTACTGTGGCGCAATAGACCGTTATTTAACATGCTTGACGGTCGGTCTTTTTTTTTTTTTTTTTTTTTTTTTTTTTTTCGTTTTTAGTCGGTGTTGTTTTTTCCTTTTTTCGTGTGAATTCGTTTTGAGTCGGTGTTTTGTTTTGTTTGGTTTGGTTTTGTTTTTCTTTTTTGTGTGTGATTTGTTTTCTTGTGTGTGCATCTTCGGTGTTTTGTTGTTTCCCGTTTTCTTGTTTGGTTTATCTTTTTTCTTTCCTGTTTTTTTTTTCGATTCTTTTTTCTCTTAATTTGTCTATTCATTTCACATGTAGTTCTGTTTCTGTCTCTTGGGTATCTTCTCTCCCTCTCTTTCCTTCTATTTCCTCCTCTTCATTCTCTTTATTTTCAGTTATCCCTGGCTCATTCTAGTGTTCGTTCTCTCAGTTTCCTCTTCCTCCCTCTCTTTCCTTCCTCGTTCTTCCTCCTCTCTCTCCCTCCCGCTCCTCATCTTCACCCTCTTTCCTCCACCTTAGTTTCTCTCTTCATCTCTATCTCTTCCTCCTTCTCCCTTTCCCAGTCCCTTCCTCTCCCTCATCTTCCCTCTCCTCCTCTTCTGTCACCTCCCTCTTCTTCTCTCTCCCTCCCTATTCCTCTCTCTTCCCCATCACCTCCCTCACCCCCTAATCCTCCCTCTCCCTAATCCCCCTAATCCTCCCTCTCTCCCTAATCCCCCTAATCCTCCCTCTCTCCCTAATCCCTAATCCTCCTCTCTCCCTCTCTCTCTCTCTCTCTCTCTCTCTCTCTCTCTCTCTCTCTCTCTCTCTCTCTCTCTCTCTCTCTCTCTCTCTCTCTCTCTCTCTCTCTTTCTCTCTCTCTCCTCTCTCTCTCTCTCTCCTCCTCCTCTCCTTCCCTCCTTCCCTCTTTCTCTCCCTCTCCCTCCCCCTCTCCCTCCATCCCTCCATCCCTCCATTTCCCTCTCCTCCGTCCCTCCCTCCGTCCCTCTCCCTCTCCCTCTCCCTCCCTCCCTCTCCTCTCTCTCTCTCTCTCTCTCTCTCTCTCTCTCTCTCTCTCTCTCTCTCTCTCTCTCTCTCTCTCTCTCTCTCTCTCTCTCTCTCTCTCTCTCTCTCTCTCTCTCTCTCTCTCTCTCTCTCTCTCTCTCTCTCTCTCTCTCTCTCTCTCTCTCTCTCTCTCTCTCTCTCTCTCTCTCTCTCTCTCTCTCTTCCCCGTCATACATCCCCATCTTCACTTCATTCATCATAGGGACTTCACCCTCCCAACTTTCGTCGGCCAGGCATGGGTCGACTTAACCTTGAGGGAACAGTTAGTTAAACTAGTTTTGAGTCGTCATGCAAATATTGCAGCTTGCATGATCGGCGTAAGTGTATCCTAGTCATTCTCGCTGCATCAACCGAGTGCCTTGAGTTGCCCGTTTTTGTTTATTCATGGGGTTGCTGCACAGCTGTTGGATGCATAGTTGGGTATGGAAAAGAGGAACCAATTAATGGATAAATAGAGGGGTGTTTACATTTCTGTCTGTCTATCTGTCTATACATAAACATGCATACATACGTGCATACATACATAAATATATACATACATACATACATTTATGTATACATGCATACATACATCTATCTATCTTGTCTATATGTGTGTATTTGTGTTTGTGTATGTTTGTATACATTTATGCGTATTTAATTATATATATATAGAATTATATACTTATGTATTTGTATAATTGTACAGTATGTATGTATAAATTCATATATGCATATATATATATTTATATATATATATATATATATATATATATATTTTTTTTTTTTTTTTTTTTTTTATACATGTATATAATTATATACGTAGGTTTGTGTCTATATACATGATTATCGTGAGAAACCCAGCAACTCGTCATCTCTATTCGTCCATGCATGTGTGCACATGCGAGCGTGCGTACCGTGTCGGTGTATGTATGTATGTATACGCACAGGTAGATGTGTGCGCGTGCGGATAGCTAACGGTACCGCTATCACTGGTGCCTCTTGGCCGCCTCTTCCTGGCTCCGTGGCCGCCGCCTCGCTCGCAGCTGGTTCGGCCTCCGTCGCCCCAGGCCTGCGCCGTGCAAGGAGTCTTTTACGTTCTTTTTTTCGGTTTCTTCTATCTCATTTACTGTTCGTTTTCTTTCTACTATTACTATTACTTTTCCTTCTTCGCATTCTTCTCATTTTCCATCTCGTCGTCCTGTTCCTCCTCTTCTTCCATCTCGTCCTCATCCTCTTCCATCTCATCCTCCTTCTCTTCCTCCCCCTCCTCCTTCTCTTCCATCTTCTCCTCCTCCTTTTCCTCATCTTCTTCCATCTCACCCTCCTCTTCCACCTTCTCTTCCTCCTCCTCTCTTAACTCCTCCTTCTTCTCTTCATCCTCCTCCTCCTCTCTTCCTCCTCCTCCCCTTCTACTCTTTCTCCTCCTTTTCCCCCTCCTCTTCCATCTCCTCCTCCTCTTCCATCTTCTCCTCCTCCTCCTCCTCCTCCACCTTCTCTTCCTCCTCCTCTCTTTACCCTTCCCTCCTCTCCTCCTCTCTTTACCCTTCCCTCCTCTCCTCTCCCTCGCCAGGAAACCTCTCTCCTCAGGGGCGTCGCTGCATCGGTCACCTGTTCCTCGCCGCCCCCCCCCCACCTTCCCTCCGAGCAGCGAGTCATTGGTCGACCTTGCCCCGCCCGCTCTCTGGTCCTCGACCGGATATGACACAGGAGAGCTTTTATTTCTCTGATAAGTTGTTTAGTAATGAGGTATTTATCTGTTTGTCTGTTTGTCTGGTAGGTCTGTCTGGGAGGTTGGTTGTTTGTCTGGTCTGTTTATTTTTTTCGGACTTGTTGTTGTATCGACTATCTTGCTGTGTATATTTTTGGTGTTTTTTATTCGATTTTTTTTATTTGGTGTTAGGTGGATAGTAAGTTGAATCTGTCTGAGGTCTTCATCAGGAGATCATAATTATTGATTAACTAAAGATTACACAATTTGAAATACAAACAGACAGATCGCTTGCGCTGACATCCGGGCTTTCTCATTACCTCGCGTTTCGTTGTTTGTTTTATCAGATTCGTCCCCTTAAAAATACTGAAAGAGACTACACCTTACGAGACCATACACTTTAAGCATGCAGTGAGGTACTATTGGCGCGAATGTAGGCTAGCGAAGCGCCGACAATGGGTCACTGCGGTTATTTTGTGGTTTTCCTCGTGTATTTCTGTCCAAGGCGGCGGTTCTGTGTAAGAGCGGTGTTGCGCGGCCCCGTCAATGCGGTCAGGCTACGCTAAGGTCGAACAGGAGGTTTTGTTGGTACGCTATCGACGGCCTTACGGTATGGGGTGTGTAATGGCGTTTTTTTTTTGTTTTTGTTTTTTTGAGTGGGGGTTATTTTGTTAATGCGTGACCCGTGAACGTGAGCTACTTGATACACTTTTTCGTAGTTTGTTATTGACTTCCGTTATTGTTATGTTTGCTTTGTTGATTGCTTTGTTTGCTATGAGGGAGAGAGAGGGGAAGGGGAGAGCTGGAGGGGGTGAAGGAGGAAGAGTGGGATTAAGTAGGAAGGAGAGAGGGTGGAAGAAATAAGGAGAGAAGGAATGAGAGAGGGATGATGAAGAAGAAGAAGAGAGAGGAAGAAGAAAGAGCATTGAAGGGAAGGAGGTCGAAAAGAGAGAGGGAGAAGATGAAAAAAAAGGAAAAGAAAGATGAAAGTCAGAGAAAGAGAAAGAAAAAAGGAGAGATAGAGAGAAAGAGGGGGTAGAAAAAAAAGGATGAGAAAAAAGACAAGGCGGTTGAACGGGAGACAGATGGCAGAGACATGCAAATAGGGAGACCAACAAAGGTAAAAAATAAAAAAAGTCCACAGTCCACATCCACATGGAATACGAAGCGGGTCTGCGAAATCGGAGTGAAACCATTCCCGGCGTCCAAATGGGGAGGTGCGAGAGTGCCAAATGGGGAGGTGCGAGAGTGCCAGGAGAAGGTGCCAGGTGACACCCAGGCTCGCGGGAACCACTTTTTGTGCCCTACCGCCCGCCCTACCTTCCCTCTCCCCCCCTCTTCTGCCCCACCGCCCGCCCTCCCCCCCTCTTCTGCCCAGTGCAAGCCCCTCTCCCCTCTTCTCTGCCCACTGCCTACCCCTTCCCCCTTCTTTGCCCACTCCTTCTCCCACCTCTGCCCACTCCTCCCCCCTCCTCTTCCAGCCGCCCACCCTCCCTCCCCCCTTCCCCCTTCCTTCTCTTCTCTACCCACCGCCCACTCCTCCCCCTCCCCTCCCCCTTCCCCTTCCTTCTCTTCTCTACCCACCGCCCACTCCTCCCCCTCCCCTCCCCCCTTCCGCCTTCCTTCTCTTCTCTACCCACCGCCCACTCCTCCCCCTCCCCTCCCCCCTTCCCCCTTCCTTCTCTTCTCTACCCACCGCCCACCCCCTCCCCCTCCCCTCCCCCCTTCCCCTCTTCTCAACCCACCGCCTACTCCTCCCCCCCCCCTCCCCCCTCCCCCTATTCGTTTACGTGGCACGGGCGGCATGATCGGAAGGAGAGAGTTTGCGTACTCCTGGGGGGCCTTTTTCGGGCGATTTTATGGATGGCGTTGAGAGGGATCGTGGGGAGGGGGGGGGGGATGGGGAGGGGAAGGGAGGAGGGATCGTGGGGGAAGGATGAGGAGGGAAAGGGAGGAGGGATCGAGAGAATGGGGTAGGATGGGGAGGGGAGGGATGGGGGAGGAAGGCTAAGGGGAGGGGAGGGAAGGGGGAGGAAGATTGAGGGGAGGGAAAGGGAAGGCTGAGGGAGGATAGAGAGGTGGGTGGGATGAGGATTGGATGGGGGAGGGGAAGGGAGGAGGGGACGGCAAGGGGGAGGAGGGCTGATGGGAAGGAGGAGGTGAAAAGAGAATGGGAGGGGAGAAGAGGGGAAAAGAAGGGGAGGAGGATAGAGGAAAAATAAAAAAATAAGAGAATGAAAAAAACGATAAGAACAGACTGGAATAAAAAAATAGACTGGAAAAACAGAGGAAAAAACGAAAATGGGAAGAGTAGAAGGTGGAAAAGAAACGTCAAGAAAAGGACTAGACAAAGAAGACGAAAAGGAATACCGGAAAAAGTAAGAAGAAAACAAATAATAAGAAGAAAAATTGAAGCAAATTTAAATAGGTTTACGTTTTGGTCATTGCGGGGACGCTCGAAACCTCAAAGTCACGAACGTCGGCGGGAGAGGGAAGACCAATCATCGTCGTGTTTACAAAGGGAGGCGAGACAATCGACCAATCAGCGTCCTGTTTAGAAAGAAAGGCAAGATAATCGACCAATCACGAGCGCAGGACGGCCGGACGGCGCCAGAACACCCGGAGGTTGTTATTGC
>NC_091567.1:30184439-30206939 GCF_042767895.1 Penaeus vannamei
CCTAGCCCCACTCCCCACCCCTACGCCCCAGCCCAACTTCGAGGTTGTAGTTTGGGCGTGCCTTTGTGTCCCCCTCGAGGGCGTGTGTGAGCCTCCAGGGTCTCGGCCTCGGAGTGGTAGAGGACTCCCGAAGGGCTGGGTTGTGGTATGTGGTTTGTGTGTCTGTAAGTGGATAGAGAGATTGATTGGTTGATTGGAAGGTTATTGTTAAGTGTGGAAATGGGGTGTGAATGGGTTAATAAAACATTTTCTAAGGTTGTTGTATATAAAGCATCCTTGAAAGAGACTGTATTCAGATAGCGGTGGATTTGCTGTTTATGAGCACGTGGTTGGAAAGAAAATGATGACACAATAATATACACAAAAATATACAAGAAACGAAAGTGAGAAACTATTAATTTCGTTTGTAGCCTTGGATTTTAACGAAGCGATTCTCTTTAACTCACATTCCTGTAATAATTACGCTGAAAACTCCACCAGAGAACCGATTGCAAAACGTCTAGAAGATTCCAGGATACATTTTTGTTATCAGGGTTTATCGCAGGAGTATCTGATCTTGCAATTTTTTTCTGCAACGTGCTATTTTTAAGCGTTTATCTGCAATGGGTTGATGGATCGGCGGTTGTACTCTAGTGTTCCGTTGCAGTGGAGAGCGCGTGAGTGTGTTGCAAGAGGGAATAGCGCGTGCATGTGTGATGGTTTGTGTTCGGTGACGTTGCGACAGCTGGGTGTGAAAGAATGTGCGTTTCATTTTCTATTTTAGGCCTTTTTTGATTTGGCGACTGAAAATAGACGGGGTTTTGAAAGGTGTTTTTTTTTCGTCTCTTTTCTTTCTCTTTTTTCTTTCTTTCTCTCTTTCTCTCTCTCTCTCTCTCTCTCTCTCTCTCTCTCTCTCTCTCTCTCTCTCTCTCTCTCTTTTTCTCTCCCTCCCTTCCTTCCTTCCTCCCTTCCCCCCTCTTCTCCCTTCCTTCCTTCCTCCCTTCCTCCTTCTCCCTCCTTCCTTCCCTCCCTCTCCCTCTACTTCTCCCTCACTCTCTCTCGCTCGCGAATGAGGACACGTAGAAAGAGAGAAAAAAATGACACTTTTCGTCTTTATAATAAAGTTTAGTGGTTTTCATTTTCCCAGTCTCATTAGGTTAGGTAGCTGCGCGCGTTGTCTAGCCGTTCCCACTTACTCGTTCTTGTGTCTTTTTTATCTATTTTGTATCTATTTTTATTTTTTATGTTATTTTTTATTTTATTATTTATTTATTTAGTTAGTTTGTGTGTGTGTGTCTGTGCGTGTGTGTGTGTGTGTGTGTGTGTGTGTGTGTGTGTGTGTGTGTGTGTGTGTGTGTGTGTGTGTGTGTGTGTGTCCCAGATAAAGCTGCTATAAATCCCCACGTTAATTTTTATCACGGTGGAAATAAAGCATTTAAAGTCCGTTCTTCTTTTTTAAGTTCGTTGCCCCCTGCTTTCTGGAATAACAAAAGCTTTAAACTGGTTAACGAAGCTTAGTTAATTAACGCAGTTCTGTCGAATGGGTCTCTGGATGCGGTGTAGAGCGATTGAGGATAATTATGTGCGTTTGTGTCTTCGTGGGAGAAAAAATTGTATATCAGGTGATTAATGAAAGAGGCGCTGAGGAATTCAGTTAATGAGAGGCGTGGCTTTTTTATCCTTCTTTGTTATTTATTTGTTTATTTGTTTGTTTGTTTATCTTCTGGGTTGTGCCTTTAATTGATAAAGAATATGATTTTTTTTTTGTCTTTTTTTTGTCTTTTTTTCCTCCTTTGTTATTTGTTTGTTTATCTTTTGAGTTGTGTCTTTATTTGGTAGAGAATTTCACGTGAATTAGAGCCGAGAGAGAGAGAGGAAGGAGGGATGGGAGGGGGAGATAGAGGAGAGCGAATGAAAGAGAAGAGTAGGGAGAGAGAGAAAAGAGGGAGGGAGGAGGAGAGGAGGGAGGATAGAAAGGAAGGAAGGGAAAAGAGAGGGAGATGGGAAGGGAAGGAGGGACCAAAAGACACAGGCATACCAATGTAGAAACGCACAGCCAACCAGCTACACAAACAGACAAATAGAGAAACAAAACACAAAGACAAACAAACAAACAAACGCCTCACATGGATAAATAAACAACACAAATTACGCTCTGTATCTTTTTAACCTAACGAAAGAGACCCCCTTTTGTAACTGACCGATGTTGAGGTAAAGACAATGGTATATGGAAGAGTATGATGATTTTTTATTTATGATTATTTCTCCGTGTTTGCATTATATGTATATTTTTTTACAGTGTTCAGGCGTAGGGTGCCACGCCCTAAAATGTTTGCTGGTGGGGTTGTCCGGCCAGGGGAGAGAGGGGAGGGGGGTGGGGAGATGGGGGATGGATGTTTGGATTGTTAAAGACTGAGAAATTTTACGTTTTTTTTTCTTGTATGTTTTTGTTGTTTCTGTTGTTCTTGTTGATTATCATTGTTTGTTGTGATTGTTTTTGTTATCATTGTCAATGTCATTGCTGTCGTTGTTAATTGTTACTATTATGAGAGTTGTTATTATTATTATTATTGTTATATACTTTTTCAACGTTAATTTGATTGATTTTTCACAATGTTTAACTTATGATCGACGGTGCAAGTAGGCGCCTGCAGTGCAACAAGGAAAAAGCAAGTTGCATGCAGAAAGGGAATGCAGATTTGAAAGCACTTTGATTAAATGAAAGTTCAAAATGAGGAGTATTTGAACACATGATCACGCACAGTTGTGCACACGCAATATCCACTCAGCAAACTCATTCTTACATTCTTACACAAACAGGCAGGCGCGCGCGCGCGCGCACACACACACACACACACACACACACACACACACACACACACACACACACACACACACACACACACACACACACACAGACACACACGCACATACATACACACACACATACATACACACACAATCACACAGTCGCATACACACACAATCACACACACACACAGTCACATACACAATCACACACACAGTCACGTACACAATCACACACACATACACACAAACAAACCCAAAAGCACGAGCAAACAAACACACGCACGGACAAATCCACGCCCGCGCCTCGCTGTGCTTCCATACGGCGCACGACTCTGGCACCTGAGCGTCGAAGTTGGGCGTTGGGCGGCTGAGGAAGTGATTGAAGAGGGGCGGCGCGCCCTCCTCGCGGTCTTGGTGAATACACGCGGGGGATTATGGGAGTTGGGGAGAGGGGTAAAGGGTGGAGAGAGGGAGGGAGGGAGAAGGGTAAAGGGTGGAGAGAGGGAGGGAGGGAGAGGGGAAAAGGGGGAGGAAGGGAGGGAAAGAGGGGGAGGGGAAGGAGAGAGAGGGAAAGAGGGGGGAGGGAGAGGGAGGGAAGGAGAGAGAGAGGGAGAGGGGAAAAGGTGGGAGGGAGAGGGAGGAGAGACGGAAGGAGGGAGAGGGAGAGTGGGGAAGTAAATGAAGAGATGGAGAGGGATAAGGAGGGGGAATGGGAAAGAAAAGGAGAAAGACAATCGCAGAGAAAGAGAGAGATCAAACACACTCATACCTGGCTGTTCTAGAAGCGTATAATTGTCCAGGTACATATTTTGTCTCGTACCAAGAAATGTATAATGTATAATTTTCTTTATTAATTGCCATCGTTCATGTCATGAATTAGGACGAATAGGGAAAAAAATAGGTCGGTCGATATTGGGTAAATGGCAACCGATTATCTTCCTCAGGGCAAATTTTTCGTTGAGTAAAAAAAAAAAGATAACTGCATGGGCGTGATTAATGGTTCTGTTTATTGTTTGTTTTTTTCATTTAGTTTACAGTGTTGAGCTTTTTGCTTGTATTTATAACTTTGTTTTCTGTTCTATCGAATATCTATTTCCGTTTAGCATCCGGAAACGCACGCATGCACACACACGCATTCACACACGCACGCACACACACACGCATGCACACACATACACACACACAAATACATACATACACACACGCACGCACACATACATACACACACACACGCACACACACGCGCACACACATACACGCGCACACGCACACAATCACACACTCACTCACTCACACTCGATACGAATATACACGTTTCTGGATTCTCCCTCTCTCGCGCCAGCTTTTGACGTCATGATTTTCGGTCGGATGAGATCTAGCCCGTCCGTTGCGCTCCGTGGCTGCAAATCTTGATAAATTGTGGAATTTGCGTAACCTGCCACAAGGTGCAGTATAGCGACGGGTACGGGGGGGGTACGGAGAGGGGGGGGCTAAGCATGACGTGGATCAGAAAGTGGAGTCGTGAGCGCGTGTGTGTCTAAGGGGAGGAGGAAGGCAGGGGGAGGGGGAGTGCGTGAGTGGGTGAGTGAGAGTGGGTGGGTAAGAGAGTGAGTGAGTGAGAGAATGAATGAAATCGTGGGTGAGTGAGTGAGAGTAGCCTGAGTGAGTGAGTAAAGTGAGTAGCTTACGGGAGTGAGTAAGAGAATGAATGAGTGAATTCGTGGGTGATTTGAGTTAGTGACTGAGAGAGAGTAGCCAACGTGAGTGAAGGAGAATAACCTCAATGAGTGAGTGAGTGAAAGAGTGACCGGGGAAGCGTGCGAGTGCGTGCGTGCATGCGTGTTCGCTCTCGTAAACGTGCACTGCCTGTCCGCCGGTCTTGAGAAGACTGTACATTCAATCGACTCTTGAAATCCCGCGATGCACGAGAATGCAGCGACCGCGTGCAACGAACCTCGAGCGACAGCGACCCCAACCGCCGCCCTTTTCAAAAATCGGAGCCGTTGGTGTGGCGCCGGCGTGGTCGTAGGGTCCGCGCGGAGCCGTTACGCGATTTTTCAAAGTCCATGCCACGTGTCCATGCAAATCAGGTGGAAAACTCGCGCACGTGCATGACACACCGGTGTTATCGACCCACAGGTGTTTCCTCTCCCCCGTGAGAACTTCCTCCTAGAATTTTCCCCTGGAACCTCCTACTTGAACCTTCCCCTCGAACATCCCCTTAGAACCTCCTACTAGAACCTTCCCTTAGAACCTTCCCTTAGCTAAAACCTTCCCCCGGACCCTCCCCATAGAACCTTCCCCTAGAACATCCCCATAGAACCTTCCCTTACAACATTCCCTTAAAACCTTCCCCTAGAACCTCCGTACCCTCCTCCCTAGAACCACCCCCTACAACCTTCCCCTATACCCACCCTCCCCCTCCCCCCTGTTCAGAGCCAGCTTTGATGACCACGCCCACCGTCCCGGAGGCGCGGGCGGCACAGAAAGCCACACCGGAACCGCAGAGATATCGGCAGTCGGATTTTTTTTTTTTTTTTATGGTTATCAGCTTCCTTGTAAAGCGCCGTTCGTTTTATGGCGACCCACTTTTTTTGGGCGTGATTGATTGGTGCGGTTTTGTCATTATTCGCGCGTTTGGCTGGCGTTCGGGGGGGGGGGGGTCTGTTGTCGTTTTAATTCGGTGGTTGGGAAGTGTCTTGTCTTTCCTTTGTCATACCTTTGTCATCTGTTGTTATTTTTCTATTTTCTATTTTATCTTTTCTCGTCTGTTTTTTTTTCTCCCTTTTTTCTTCTCTTTTACCCTTCTCGTATTTTCTTCTCTTCTCTTTTTTCTTCTATTCTACACTTCGCCCTTTTTCTTCCTTTTTGCTTCTCTTCCCTTTTCTCTCTCTCTCTCTCTCTCTCTCTCTCTCTCTCTCTCTCTCTCTCTCTCTCTCTCTCTCTCTCTCTCTCTCTCTCTCCCCCTCTCTCCCTCTCTCCCTCCCTCCCTCCCTCCCTCCCTCCCTCCCTCTTTTACTCTTTCTCTCTCTTTCCCTCATTTACTCTCTTTTTCGACCCCCTCCCCACCTCCTCCTTCGCGCCCCGACCCGCTTCTCACGGATTTCAATAAGACGTGGGATTTCTTGCTCCGCTGACTGACCGCCGCCCATATTCCTCCGGGTTGTGGGCGGCGGGCGGGAGATCATGGGGTGGGCGTGCTGGTTCTTCCCATAGCTGGTTTGTTGGCGTGATTGCTTGTGCTGTTGCGAAAAGGAGGGTTGTGATGTGGAGAGAGAAAGGGAGGGTGGTAGGGAATGGGGTGATGAGGGGTGGGGTGGTGGTGATTGAAGCAGTTGTAAGAATGAAGATTAATAGTCGTCGTCGTCGTCATCACCATTATCGTTATCATTATCACCATCATCACCACCACCATTACCATCATCATCATCGTCACCACCATCGCCATTGCCATCACCATCATCATTGCCATCGCCATCACCACCACCACCATCATCATTGCCATCGCCACCACCACCACCACCATCATCATCATCATTGCCATCGCCACCACCACCACCACCATCATCATTGCCATCGCCACCACCACCATCATCACCACATCATCAAAGTCCAAATTGACTCTTCGCACGCACAAGTCTCAATGCACTCTGAACGGCCCCTTTGACATCCTCCGCCGTACTTGACAGGAAAACACAGCATCCCCCTTTCTCTTGGCCGAACGTCAACAAATCCCTTGAAACGCCTTCTTGCATCCGGTCAAGGCGCGTCCGGTTGGGGGGGGGAGGGGGAGCGTTCGGCCAAGAGCTCAGTCGTCATGAATCCGGAATCCGCGCGCATTTGGGTCAGACGAACGGGACTGGCGGGGCCGATCTTCGTAACGACGCCATATTGCTCTAAGATATTTGGATTTCTTTCTTTTTGTCTTTTTTTATTGTTATTATTTTTTTTCTTATATCTCTTTTTCTTCCCCGAGAGATATTAGGCGTGTTTTCTTTTCTTTTTCTTATTGCTATGAAGGAATTATGCTGTGAAGATAAATCTGAATCGGTATTTTCGGTTTTCGAAAATAACGAATCGAATCTCGAATTTTTGAAAACTTGCATACATAAAACTTGTACTTTATTAGGGCATAAAACCTGTACTTTATTACCTATTCTTACGCTTATGTAAAGAATAACGAACGACTTTTTTTTTTTTTGGGATGGGCGAGAGAGTTAGATTACTCTGCGGTTTGAATATAACCCGAACACATCTTTAGGTTATCATAACAGTACATTGTCCGTCCGGGAAAAAGTTTTTGTCCCTTTGCCCTGACCTTCTCGCGTGGGGGGGGGGGGGAGGTTGTGTCTTGAACCACTTCGAATGCAATCCTTGAACTTGCAAGAAACGGCGGTAATGAATAGAAACGGATGTGCATGGCTTCTCTGATTTTTTTTTTTTTTTTTTTTTTTTTTATTATTCTTTTTTTTTTTACAGATCTCTATTTCTCTGTTCTTATGTATCTCTAGCTGATGATTCGGAATGGGGATGGAGTCTTCTTTTCTTTTCTTTTTGTCATTATTATTTTCTTCGTTTTTTCCTTTTTCGTTTGCTGTTGCTTCTTATTTTCATCCTTCTCATGCTTCATCTTCTTCTTTGTTTTCTTCTCCTGTTTCTTCTTCTTCCTTTTCTTCTCCTGCTTCTTCGTTTTCTTCTTCTTTTATTTCTCCTGCTTTTTCGTTTTCTTCTCCTGCTTCTTCTTCGTTTTCTTCTTCTTTTTCTTCTCCTGCTTCTTCTTCTTCGTTTTCTTCCTTTTCTTCTCCTGCTTCTTCTTCTTCGTTTTCTCCTTTTCTTCTCCTGCTTCTTCTTCGTTTTCTTCTTTTTCTTCTCCTGCTTCTTCTTCTTCGTTTTCTTCTTCTTTTTCATCTCCTGCTTCTTCTTTTCTTACATTGGGCTATTATTACTTTTTATCATTTTTTACCATGAATACATTTTGTCACAGCAAGCGGGGTAACGCTGTCGGAAAGAATGTCAAGTGTCGTCTTAGTAGTCATTTTGATGGTGATAACATTACGCGCACGGCAGTAACTCTTTAATAATAGCGTCGATATCAACTTAATTCTTGGCAACTCCCACGTCACAGACCCTCCCTCCCTCCCTCCTCCTCCCCTTCCTCCTTTTCTTCCTCCTCCTCCTCCTCCTCCTCTTCCCCTCTTCCCCTTCCCCCTCCTCTTCCTCTTCCTCCTCCACCACCTCCTCCTCCTCCTCCTCCTCCTCCTCCTCCTTCTCCCCCTCCTCCACCTTCTCCCCCTCCTCTTGCTCCTCCCCCTCCCCCTCCTCTTCCTCCTCCCCTCCTCTTCCTCCTCTTCCTCCTCTTCCTCCCTCACCCCCATGCTACCCAGTTCACTTACCGTTTTTATTTTTTTATTTTTCTTTCTTTTTTTTTATTTTTTTTTCAATTTTGTTCCGCTGGGCAACCGTGCCAATTTGCTCCCGTCAGTTTCGCGTTTAACTAACCCGAAAGGATTGGCAGATCGGCTGAGGCGTTCTGAGAGACGGACGGTGCCGCTGTCGGGTGTTCTGTGGCGTCTTGGGCTTTGCGTCTTGTCGCTGTCTTTTTCGTCTTTGTTTTGTCTTTATTTCCTGTTTCTCTCGTCTTGTCTCTTTTCTGTCTCTCTCTCGTCCCTGCCTTCTCCTCGTCTCTGTTTCTTCCGTTTTCAGTGTTTTTCTATTTCGTCTTTTCCCTCCCATCTCTCTCTTACTCACACACTCAGCCACCCCCTCCCTCACACACACACACACACACACACACACACACACACACATACACACACACACACACTTTATCTCCCTGCAGTATGGCATCCATGCATATCAGATTTCCCGGCCACGTTCATGCAATAAAATAGGGCGTAAGAGGATTCAGTATTATTTTGTCGTTGTTGGCAGTGGTAGTGTTATTGTTTTTCTTGTTCTCATTTTTCTTGTTCTTGTTCTCATTTTTCTTCTTGTTCTCATTTTTCTTCTTGTTCTTCTCATTTTTCTTCTTGTTCTTGTTCTTCTTCTCATATTTCTTCTTTGTATTTTTCTTCTTCTTCGTCTGCATCTACGTCTTCTTTTTATTGTCTTGCTTGAATTACCGTATCAATTTGCTCGTTTTATTTTCATGTCTCGGTTCCTGTTATCCCACCGTAACTTTTAAACATGTGCAGTTTTGGAAGGGAGTATGTGTGTAAAGAAAAAAAAACGATCTGTCTTAGGATGATTTGGAATCACTCTTCCATGCCACTTGTTACAGTTATTTAAATGAGAACTAGAATTACAGGTGTGTATAATGATATATATAATTTTTTTTTCTCTCTCTTTTCTCTCGCTCACTTTCCCTGCAATTTTCTCTTTTTTTCGCAGCGTAGTAGCTTATTTGGAGGAATTATATCTCCATTATCTTTCTTGCGTCGTCTATGCTTTATTAAATCTCTTTTGCGCCTAATTTTCCAATCTAGTATTTCCGCTCCATAATCATTCTCTTCTGGTGTTCATTTAGGTTTAATGCGTTTGTGTTGCAAGGCATTTTTTTGCAGAGTTTCTTGTTTTTTTCTTCGTTTTGGAAAATGGCGGTTGCGCGCTCTGAATTTCATATGATATATTGATATTAACTTGTATTTACTTTTTTACACTGCAATAGAGATGAATTTGTAGAGAAGTAGTTTGCGTGTTTTTTCTTTCTTTCTTTTCTTTGTTTTGTGTGTGTGTGTGCGTGTGTGTGTGTGTGTGTGTGTGTGTGTGTGTGTGTGTGTGTGTGTGTGTGTGTGTGTGTGTGTCCATTTATTTTTGCAGATGTAAAAGATGCAACGTTAAAAAAAAGATTCATATCTAATGAGATCTTTTTTTTACTCTATTCCAGTGTGATGTAAAGATGGAGAAAGTGCTGCTGTCGCTTCTCTTAGTGGGCGTGGTGCTGAGGCTCACCCACGCCCACGTCGCCCTCACCTTCCCGCCCGCCCGCAAGTACGACCTGGACTTCCTCGACTCCGCCAGGACCCCGGGGCCCTGCGGAATGCCCAGAGGTAAGGATGGATTCCGAGGAAGGATGTTGGGAAGGCAGGTCGAAGCTTAGGTCACCTGGGTTTATTATTATTATTATTATTATTGTTGTTGTTGTTGTTGTTGTTATCTTTTATTATTTCATTATTATTATTATCATTATTATTATTATTATTATTATTGTTATTAACATCATCCTTATTATAATTTTGTTATTATTGTTATTATTATTATCATTATTATTTTTTTAGGGGAGAGGCTAGGTAAATGCCATTTGGTGTTCGGGTTTGTTTGTTTGTCTGCCTGTTTGGAAGGTTTGGGAGCAAGTCCAAGTTTGGTTCGTGTGGAAAGCAGGAAGGAAGGTCGAGGAGAGCTGGGTCACGTGGGTCTTCGGTCGAGGACAGCCAAGGACGGCCTGAGACAAGGTCACGTACGCCAGATGCTGACATGTATCAATATTATCTTAATTATCATCGTTTTCTAAGCAGAGGGTATGTTTTGATTTTATTTATCACCCCCCCCTCTCAAGATAGCCTATACTTTGATTAGGTGTATCCACCTCCTCAAAGAAAAGAAAGAAGAAAAAATAAAGAAAGAATTAGAAGAAGAGAAAAAAGAAAGGAGAAGAAGAAGAAAGAAAGAAGGAGAAGAAGAAGAAGAAAGAAAGAAGTAGTAGAAGAAAGAGAAAAAAAGAAGGAAAAGAAGAAAGAAAGAAAAAAGGAGAAGAAGAAGAAAGAAAGAAGGAGGAGAAGAAAATGAAAAAGAAAGAAAGAATGGAAAGAAAAAATATCTACATATATACGTAGGACTATATTTCTAGGCCTATATCATAAGCGTCACCGATTCTCCAATTTTCCAAGCGCCTCCCGAGCCCAGTGTCGCGTCGGTGAGTCACACCCGACCGGCACGACCAGGGCGAGGCGGCAAGGGTTGGCCTCACCCCTGCGCGAGAGTGGAGACGCCCTCGCACGCCCACGATTTGAGGCCGCCCACCAGTTTCCCCGTATGTGCGCGGATGGTGCTGTCGATGGGCGCGTGGTTGTTTTTTGTGAGGTTGGGCGTCTTGTGTTTGGGTTGTATTTTGGACCGTTTTGCTAGGCGGTCGTTGTCTAAGGGGGGGGGTGAAGGATTAGCGAGAACCAGGGACGTGGGACAGAATTCAACCCCGTCTGTTAAAATAATAATAATAATAATAATAATGAGGAGAATTAGGATTAAATAATAATGAAGAGAATTAGGATTAAATGATAATAAGGAGAATAGGGATTTAAAAAAATGTCATGAAGAAGAAACACATTCGCGACGTATATAGGAAATGGAGGGCGCTCACCTCCTCTTTCCGGCGAAGGGGCGAGTGCCTCCCTGAGTGAACCCTGGGAGTTGATTCGGATAATTCGGATGCCATTGAAACATCCGCTGCTCCCCCCCCTCTCGCGTTTCGGCGTCTTTGCTGCGTGTGGTAAGAGGTTTAGAGTCGGTCTTTGGCAAGGATAGGGAATGAGTCTGGCTGGCTGGCTGGCTGGCTGTTTGTCGCTTTCTCTTTCTCTCTTTTTCACTCTCTTTTCGTGTCTCTCTTTTTCACACACTCTTTCCATTTCTCTCTCTCTTTTTTCTCTATTCTCATACTCTTTCTTGTCTTTCTCTTTCTCTATATCTTTTTCACACACTTTCTATTTCTCTCTTTTTCACACTCTTTCTTTCTCTCTTCGTAACATTCTTTCTCCTTCTCTTTTTCACTCTTTTTCTTTCTCCATTTTCCACACTCTCCGTCTCTTTCTCTTTCTCCCATTTTCTGGCAGAAGAAAGTCAGCCCGGCAAGAGAAACGGCAGAGAGGGGGGAGGGGCAGGGGAAGGGAGGGGGGTTGAGAGGTCGAATCATAATTAAGATCGATTAATCATCTCGCCGGGGCCAGGAACTTGAGTCTCGAGGAGTGAATACCCGGTGATTTTCTTTCTTTTCTTTTTTTTCCTGCCGGGAGCGAGTTTTTTCCCCGCGCCGTCGTTACGGTGTGGGGTTAATATGCTAATTCGCCAAAGGTCTTCCTATTTTTTATTTAAATGCTTGCAGTTATGAGCGCATGAGTAAATATCTGGGTGGATGTCGTGATTGATTCGTCTTCCTGTTTTGTTATGCTGTGGTTTGTTTCGTATTCATATTGACAAATGTACAAAGGTATGAATGAGAATGAATATCTTCACAATACAGATATATTCTGACGAAGATATATTCGAAACGGGTCAGATCCATCTCTTGCATTGTGAAGATATTCATTCTCATTCATACTTTTCTACACTGAAGTTCTCTTTTATATAATGCAGCGTTCGATTCTGTTCCTCAGCGGTTCTGTCCCTCCGCGGTCGGGACGGCATTGACAACGCTGCACCGCACTGCTTTCGGAGGGAAAACCGGTGAGAGAAAACGCACTTTCGAGGAAAGATTTTAGCTATAAAAAAAAGATTCACATGCGAACACCAGATTGATCAGACACGGTGGCCGCCCGACGCTCTCTCCCGACGTCCGATTTCACTGATTTCTAGCGACTCTTGTGCCCTGCGTTGGTGGGTGTTCGTTATTGTGTTGTAGATTTTCCCTCCCGTTGCAGTGTCGCGTCGTTATGTTGCATTGTCGTCAGCTTTAGGCCTAGGCTATCCAGCTCAGCCTTTCACCGGTCACGCAGCGTTGCCAGATGCACAAAAGTTCCCCAGTCCTGTTTAGCCACGTCGTAACTATGGTGCATTGTTCTTAAGATCTAGATAGTTTGCATAACAGTCGTATCTGCAACCTCCGCCGATATCCGCTCGAGCGTATCTGGTGGGGTGGGGTGGTGAGCGGGGGTTGGGGTTTAGGTGTGTGTGTCTGGGGTGGGTGGGTTGGGGGGGGGGTTATGGGCGAAGAACAACTTCTTGTGCGATTCTTGGGCGCGAAGTCCCAGTAAGAGGGCGACTCCAGGCGAGCTTTCTCCCCCACCCCTCTACCTCTCCTCCTCTCTCTCTCTCTCTTTCTCTCTCTCTCTCTCTCTCTCTCTCTCTCTCTCTCTCTCTCTCTCTCTCTCTCTCTCTCTCTCTCTCTCTCTCTCTCTCTCTCTCTCTCTCTCTCTCTCTCTCTCTCTCTCTCTCTCTCTCTCTCTCTCTCTCTCTCTCTCTCTCTCTCTCTCTCTCTCTCTCTCTCTCTCTCTCTCTCTCTCTCTCTCTCTCTCTCTCTCTCTCTCTCTCTCTCTCTCTCTCTCTCTCTCTCTCTCTCTCTCTCTCTCTCTCTCTCTCTCTCTCTCTCTCTCTCTCTCTCTCTCTCTCTCTCTCTCTCTCTCTCTCTCTCTCTCTCTCTCTCTCTCTCTCTCTCTCTCTCTCTCTCTCTCTCTCTCTCTCTCTCTCTCTCTCTCTCTCTCTCTCTCTCTCTCTCTCTCTCTCTCTCTCTCTCTCTCTCTCTCTCTCTCTCTCTCTCTCCTCTCTCTCTCTCTCTCTCTCTCTCTCTCTCTCTCTCTCTCTCTCTCTCTCTCTCTCTCTCTCTCTCTCTCTCTCTCTCTCGTTTTTTATCCCTCTGTTTTTTTCGGCCATAGAGGTGACAGTACGTAGAAATTATAGGGGATTAATGTCTTTTTTTTATTAACCGCGGAGAGAGCCTTTGGGGTTAGCACTGTCTTGCTGGCACAGGAAGGTTGGGAGGTAAGAGGCCATTTTCACCTTTGACGACGAGATGCGGAGGCTTAGTGGAAACGGGGGAGGAGGCGGAGGTGGAGAGGGGGTTGAAAGTGGAGGGGGAGGTGGATGACGAGGTAGAGGTTGGTAAAGGGAGGAGGAGGGGTAGAGGTTGACAAAGGGAGGAAGAGGAGGAGGTAGAGAGGTTAGTAAAATGGAGGAGGAGGTAGAGAGGTTAGTAAAGGAAAGTGGAGGAGGAGGAAGAGAGGTTAGTAAAGGTACGTGGAGGAGGAGGGGAGGGTGGAGAAGGAGGAAGAGGAGGGGTAGTATTGGTATTATTATTATTAGCAGTAAAAGGTTGAGGCGAAAGGAAGCAAATAAACAGAGGACAAATGCGAGACAAAGAAGGATTAGCCAGATCGGCGAGGAAGGAAGGCGACAGGAGGCGGAGAAAGAGTCTCCTTGCCTCGCACTTCACGTTCCTGACTGACCTGTTCTCTACCCCGAATGCTGGTCAGAGGGGGGCGGGGGGGCGGGGTGGAGAGGGCAAGGGAAAAAGCGGAGGACGAGGGGAAAGTGGAGGACGAGGTACTGGAGGGGAAAGCGGAGGATGAGGAAGGGGAGAGGGCGGGGGCAGGAGGACGAGGTGCAGGTGGGGGGGAGCGGAGGACGAGGTGCATGGGGGGAGGGGGCGACGAGGTGCAGGGAGGGGACGGAGGACGAGGAGCAGGGGGAAGGGGAGTGGAGGACGAGGTGCAGGGGGGAACGGAGGACGAGGTACAGTAGATGAAAACGAAAGATAAGGAACGGGGGAGGGCGGAGGACAAAGGGAAAGTGGAGGACGAGGTAGGGGAAAACGGAGCAAGAACAGAATAGGGGAAAGCAGAGAGTGAGTAAGAAAAAAAAAGAATAGCAAAAGAAAGAGTAAGGAGAGTACGAGGAAGAAGAGAGAATGCGAAGGAGAAGGGAAAAAAGTGGGGAATATAAGGAAGAGGAAGAGGGAAGAAGATAAGAGACAACAAGAGAGCAGGACACAGGTCACCACAGCCTTGACGGTCCTCCCAGTTTGAAAGCGACAGAGAAATTCTATCCAGATTTTAAATCCTCTTTTTGTGGTGTCCAGCTGACTCGTTCATGGTCCGATTTCTTCCGCGCGCCAGATTATGTAGAGCGATTTAGGTACAGGATGGAGGGAGGGAGACAGGAAGGACCCAGGAAGAGACAGGGAGGGAAGCAGGATTAAGTCTGGGAGAATTGAGGGAGGCACGAGGTGTTATAAGTACCCAGGAAGGAAACAGGAGGAAGTCGGGGAGAATTAAGGAAGGTACTAGGTGTTATAAGTACTCGCTCCCCTCCCCCCTCTCCCCCATCCACCTTCTGTCACATTTCCTTCCCATCCCCTCCTGCTTTCCCATTTTTCCTTTTTCCTCTCTCGTCTTTCTTCGTTCGTCCCTTCCTCCCTCCCTCTTCTTCCTTCCTTTTCGCTGGACCTCATCTTCCTTCCCTCTTTCCTTCTCTTCCCTCCCACTTCTCCCTTCCTCTTTTCCTTTATTCCTTCCCGCTTTTCCCTCCCTTCCTTGCCTTCTTCTCCCTCCATCCTTCCTTCTTGCCCTCTTCTCCTTCATTCCTTCCTTCTTGCCATCTTCTCCTTCCTTACTTCCTTCTTGCCCTTATCTCTCACCCTCCCTCCCTCTCTCCTTCTCTTCTTGATCCCCCTTATTCACTACCCCACCCCCCTTATTCCCTACCCCTCCTTATCCACTCTTATATCCACTACCCCACCCCTTATTACCTTATCCACTACCCCCACCCCCTTATCCACTACCCCCACCCTCTTATCCACTTTTATCCACTACCCCCACCCCCTTATCCACTACTCCCCATCCACTACCCCCACCCCCTTATCCACTACCCCCACCCCTTATCCACTACCCCCACCCCCTTATCCACTACCCCCACCCCACTACCCCCCCCTTTATGCACTACCAGCCGCAGCCGCATAGAAAATGAATCACTGGCACCCTCCAATGTCACAGAACTCGTCCATGGCAGAGGGTCGTGGGTCGGGCTCATGGCTGTCCGGAAGAAAGTACTTGTGGGTCGAAGGGACGCGCTGTGGGTCATTTTTTCTTGATTTTGTTGATGTATTTGTTGTCTTTATAGTTTGTGGTGTTGTCGTGTTTTTGTTATGATTGTGTTTCTCTTTGTTGTTGTTGTTTTTGTTTTTGCTATATATTTTTTTTTTGGGGGGGCGGGTGGGGGGATTCTGCGTTGTGACGATAAGAGAAATTTTGACCGATATTTGGGTTATTATTATTTGTTGTTGTTGCTACATTTTTTTTTTTTTTTTTTTTTTTGTATTCAGACGATCAGAGAAATTTTGCCCGAGATTTGGGTTATTATTTTTTTTTTTTTTTTTTGGGGGGGGGGGTAGTTTCTCTTCTCAACTTGTGGTCTCGTGCGTCTGTTTTATCGGATGCTTTTGGCACGTTGCTGTTTTCGAGATAGAGGGATGGAGGTTGATGGAAAATTGCTAGATAGATGGATGTAGATAGAGGTAAGAAGTAGAGGTAGAGATGAAGATGGATGTAGGAAAAGGGACAGAGAGACAGGTAGGAAGACAGACAGGCGGTAAGAAGACAGGCAGGCAGGTAGGAAGACAGACAGACAGGTAGGAAGGCAGACAGACAGGTAGGAAGACAGACAGGCAGGTAGGAAGACAGACAGACAGACAGGCAGGCAGGTAGGAAGATAGACAGACAGACAGACAAACAGGTAGGCAGGTAGGAAGACACAGACTTAGACTCTATAAGTGCGTGATGGTAGATGGACAAGGAGGTGAGCAACCGCCTCTCGAGTCCCAAATCACACCGATGAAGTTCCACCTAACTCGCCTGCCTCGCTATGATTACACTGTAGAGACGCGCTTCCCCGTTTGCCACGAGAGAGAATGTCCATTGCCGTAATTGTGTCGTGACGAGGGTGAGTGGCCCGCCTCTCGCAGGAAGTAATTGGTCGGAACAGGAATTTTCGGCTTTCTCCGCGAGAACAGGAAGCGGGTGGCGGTGGTGGGGGGTTGGGTGAGGGAGGGAGGAAGGAGATGGGGAAGGGGAGGGAGGAGGGAAGGGGAGAAAGGGGAGGAGAGGTAAGGGGGATAGGGAAAAGGAGGGAGGGAGGGAGAGAAGAAGGGAAGGAGGGAGAGAAGGAGGAGGAGGAGGGAGGAGGAGAAGGGGAAGGAGGAGGGAAGGGAGAGGGGGGAGGTGAAGGAAGGAGGAAGGGAGAGGGAGGGGAGGAGAAGGGAAAGGGAGGAAGAAAAGAGGAAAGAGGGAGAGGATAGGAGAAGGGGAAGGAGGGATGGATGGGGAGGGGGAGAGGGGAGGTACAGAGAGGGTAAAAGAGAGAGATAAAGGGACAGATGATATAAATAGCCGAGTTCGCTATTGTTTAACGAAGTGACGATGGAAGGGACGTACATATTTATATATAGCCTAGTTCGATAATCTAATAATTACTTTTCCTTTTTTCGTCTTTTTTTCATCTTCCTACTCTTTCATCGCCCTTTCTTTCTCAGAAGTCTATCCGTCTTCCGCAGGGACAAGAAACAGATTGAAATTGTGTCGTCTAATCATTTTTTTTATTTATATATATATTTTTTTCTTGCCGTTGGAGAGAAGTCGATATATCCAGTACCCTCCTCATGAAATACTTTCTCCTTTCTTTGCGTCTTTTAAGATTTAATTTCTCTTCGAATGAGGTGATTATTCTGAGTATGTGTAGATTGAATTGTATTAGGGAATTTTAAAGCATTAATTACGCTAACGATGGTATTAATTATATGTTAAGAGTGATATGAATACCGTAATATTTGCCACGCAGATCCCTCTCATTACTGTATATATATATATATATATATATATATATATATATATATATATATATATATATATATATATATATATATATATATATATATATATATATATATATGTATATATATATGTATATATATATATGTATATATATATATATATATATATATATATATATATATGTATATGTGTGTGTGTGTGTGTGTGTGTGTGTGTGTGTGTGTGTGTGTGTGTGTGTGTGTGTGTGTGTGTGTGTGTGTGTGTGTGTATCTTGAAGTCTTCGTGATGAATTCCTTTCGTAAAATAAATCAACGTAATATTTGTGGGTATAGCTATGTTGCGCAACGGCGTATTATGCTCTATAACGTTTTTCAAAAAGCGAAATTTATAATGTTCTTTACCGCGACCTGCCATTGTTCTTCGGGAACAAGGACATAGCGAGACCGCCTCCCTCGTCATTTCTTCACGACGTACCCCTCGCCTACACCCCCCCTCCCTCCCACTCTATTCCCTCTCCTTCCTCTCTCCCACTCGCATTCTCCCAATCTCTTTCCTTCCTCTCTCCCACTCAAACTCCCACTCTTTTCTCTCTCTCTCTCCCTCGCACTCCCATTACCTCATCTTCTCTCTTCTCTCTCTGTCTCCTTCCCTCTCTTTACCAAACCTTATCCCTCTCTGACCCCGTCTCTCCCCATCGTACTCCCACTCCCACTGCTCTATCCCCTCCTTCCCCACTCCTCTCTCTTTCCCTCTTCTTATCCTCCCCTCTCTTCCCTCTCTTTCCTCCCTGCCTCTTCTGATCCTTCCCTCACCCCTTCTCTCCCTCTCCTCCTCTCTTCCCTCCTCCTTCTTCTTCTTCTTCTTCTTCTCCCCTCTCTTCCATCCCTCCCTCTTCCCACCCACCTCCTGCTTTTCCCTCCCTCCCTCTTCCTCCCAAGCAGCGTTCATTCGACGTTCGGGACATATGACGATGATTAGGATATAACTGCTTTGTGGATCATATGGGTCAAACCGATTGTCATTAGTGTGTCTGGCGCTCTCTCTCTCTCTCTCTCTCTCTCTCTCTCTCTCTCTCTCTCTCTCTCTCTCTCTCTCTCTCTCTCTCTCTCTCTCTCTCTCTCTCTCTCTCTCTCTCTCTCTCTCTCTCTCTCTCTCTCTCTCTCTCTCTCTCTCTCTCTCTCTCTCTCTCTCTCTCTCTCTCTCTCTCTCTCTCTCTCTCTGCTTCTCTCTCTCTGCTTCTCTCTCTCTTCTCTCTCTGCTTCTCTCTTTCTGGCTTCTCTCTCTCTCTCTCTCTCTCTCTCTCTCTCTCTCTCTCTCTCTCTCTCTCTCTCTCTCTCTCTCTCTCTCTCTCTTTCTCTCTCTCTCTTCTCTCTCTCTCTCTCTCTTCTCACACCTTCTCCCTCTCCCATTCCTTTCCTCCCACCCTCTTCCACCTACCCCCACCCTCTTCCACCTACCCCCCCCCTCTCTCTCTCTCTCTCTCTCCTCTCTCTTTTGCTTGTCTACTCGCTTTCTCCCCCGTCTCTTAAAAGATAATAGGTTTTGGCAGTGAGTGTACATAATTGCTGTTGTTGCTGTTGGCTTGATTGCGGCGAGAATTATTGTTGTTGTTGTTGTTTTTATTTTTTTCTGTTCGTGTTGCTCGTCTTTAATAGCATTGTCGGCGTCATTTGCTTTCGGCTTGGAGTATGTCATCGTCATTACCATCGTTAGTGTTTGTCATTATCATCATTATCGCCATCGCTGTTTTCATTATCATTATTCACAAAGTCATCGCCGTCATCAACGCCATTGTGATGATTATTATGGTTTTTTTATCATCCTCCTTATCAATCACCGTCGTCATCGTCGTCACAATCAGTCACATTCATCACCATCACTGACACCCACTGCCCTGTTTTTACTGTCATTTCCATCATCATGAATCCGTAATATCGCTCGCCATCTGTGGTTGGTTGTGTTAAAAAAAGGTGAAAGACAAGCGTATTTTTTGTTTTTCACTTCTCCCTCTTTCTCTCTCTCTCTCTCTCTCTCTCTCTCTCTCTCTCTCTCTCTCTCTGTCTATCTCTCTCTCTCTCTCTCTCCCTCCGTCTCCCTCTCTCCCTCTCTCCCTCTCTCCCTCTCTCCCTCTCTCTCCCCTCTCCCTCTCTCTCTCTCTCTCTCTCTCTCTCTCTCTCTCTCTCTCTCTCTCTCTCTCTCTCTCTCCTTCCCTCTCTCAGACTCTCTCTCTCTCTCTCTCTCTCTCTCTCCTCTCTCCCTCTCTCCCTCTCCCCCTCTCTCCCTCTCTCCCTCTCCTCTCTCCTCCCTCCCTCTCCTCCCTCCCTCTCCTCCGTCTCCCTCTCCCCCTCTCTCCCTCTCTCCCTCTCTCCGTCTCCCTCCCTCTCTCCATCCTTCTATCCATCCCCCTCTCCCACCGCCCCCTCCCAATCCTCTGTCCCTCTCCCTCTCTCAACTCGATTCCCTGCAACAGCACAATTGAATGTTGACGCCTGCAACAACGGGCGTGTGAGAGAGTGACTAATGGGAGCGCGTGAGGCAGAGCTGCATGAGAGGGAGGATTGGTGGGCGTGCGGGCGTGCGTGCGGGCGGGCGTGCGGTAGGTCTCGAGGACAGGTAGGAGGAAAAAGGAGGAGAGGGGAAAAAACGAGGAGGAGGAGAAGGATAAAGATGAGAGAGAGATAAGGGATAATTAGAAGAAAGTGGAGAAGTAGAATCAGAATCAAAAGGAAGGGAAAGGGAAGTAGAAGGAGAAGAAAAATGAGGAGAGGAAGATAAGAACGAAAAGGAGAAGGAGAAGAAAGAAAAAGGGGAGAAACAGAAGTAGGAGAATCAGGAGAAGAAAAATATGAATGCGAAGTAGAAGAAGGAGAAGGATAAGACGAGGGAGGAGAAAGAAGAGAAAATGGAGAGAGAATTACGGCCAGCCCATTCAAGGTCAAGGCCAAGACCTAAGTTCCTCAAAGGACTTGGAGTGAATATATGCCCTGTGAAAGGTATTTTAGTCTAGGCTTATAATTAGGTGGCTGGCGGAGAGGGGGAGGAGGAGGAGGAGGAAGGAGGAGAGAGGGAGGGAGGAGGAGGAAGGGAAGGAGAGAGGGAGGGAGGGAAGAGGAGGAGGAGGAGGGAGGAGAGAGGGATGGAGCAGAGGGATGGAGCAGGAGGAGGAGGGAGGGAAGAGGAGGAGGGAGGAGGAGGAAGGAGAGAGGGAGGGAGGAGGAGGAGGAGGGGGAGGAGAGAGGGAGGGAAGGAAAGAAGAGCAGGAGGAGGGGGGATGTTGAGTTTCGATTATGCCCAAAGGCTATTAATTTTGCTCTTTATTTTGTTCTCTATTTGTTGACTATTTTATTCTTCTCTCGTGTTCTTGTTTTTTCTCTCTCTCTTCTTTTTGTTTTCTTATTTTTCTATGATTTTCTTCCTCTTTTATCCACCATCTCTGCCCTCTTCCTTTTTTCCCTTTATCTCCACGGCTGCTTCTGCTTCTGCTCTTCTTTTTCTTCTTCTGCTTCTCCTCCCCCTCCCTCTTCTTCTTCTTCTTCTTCTCCTCGTCCTCATTTTCTTCTTTTTCTTCTTTTGCTTCCTCTTATTCTTCTGGTTCTTGTTTCTTCTTCTTCTTCTCCACCTGCTTCTTCTTCTTCTTATGCTACTGCCTCTGTCTACACGCTCCGGTGCAAGAGCAACAACGCTCCCACGATCCCTAATGCAACAGGTCAGAATAAGCGCAAGAAAGAATAAAGAAAAAGACATACAATAGAATGACAGAAAACAGAAGTTGCCTCCGAGCGCGACTTGCAAGGAATTCTCACGGGGCGCTTTAACACTTAGCTTCTCTGGGGTGTCAGAAGGGCGCGGGTTACGTGGCACTCCCTCCCCCCCCACCCCCACCCCCCTCTTCCGTTTAGGTATCCCTGCTCTCCTTCCCTTGTGGCACTTCTTCCCTCCTGACACTCTAGGTACTCCTTGACTCCTTTATTCGTCTTTCTCAAGCACCCCTTCTCTCTCCTTCATCTTTTCCTTCTTGGCGACCCCTTCCTCCTTCCTCCTTCTGTCACTCTAGGCAACCGCTTCCTCCTTTTTAAGCACCTCTTCTCTCTCATTCATCCTTTCCTTCTAGGAGGTCCTTTCCTGCTTCCTTCTGTCACTCTAGGCACCCCAACTTCCTCATTCCTTCCTTCATTCTTTCCTTCTAGACGACCCCTTCCTCCTCCCTCCCTCATCCTTTTCTTGGTAACCCATTTCCTCCTGCCTCACTACCTTCTATCTCCTCTTTCCTTCCCTCTTGCCTTTTAGGTAACTCCTCCTTCCTTCCTCCTTTTCTAGGCTACCCACTCTCCTCTGCTTCATTATTCTCTAAGAACCCCCCTACCTCCTTCTTCTCTAGCAGCCCCTCCCCCCATCCTCCTACCACTCTAGGTACCACCTCCCCCCTTCTCCTCCGTCCATTCTAGGTACCACCTCCCCCTTCCCCTCCTTCCACTCCAATAGCCCCTCCCCCCCTCCTCCTTCTGCTCTAGCAGCCCCTCCCCCCATCCTCCTTCCACTCTAGGTACCATCTCCCCCCTTCCCCTCCTTCCACTCCAATAGCCCCTCCCCCCATCCTCCTTCTACTCCAGCAGCCCCTCCTCCCATCCTCCTTCCACTCTATGTACCACCTCCCCCCTTCCCCTCCTACCCTCCTCCCCGGGATCGAAGGGGAGGCACTTTCATGACCCGGCAGCATGCATTCTGGATTCCCAAAGGGTTTGAGGGTTGGGGAGGAGGAGGAGGAGGAGGAGGGTGGTGAAGGAGAGACGAAGGATGTGCGGGAGAAGGGGAGTGGAGGGAAGCGGGTGTGAAAGGGAAGTGAAGGGGAAGGGAGGCGGAAGGGAAGTGGGTGTGAAAGAGGGAAGGGAGGAGGGTGGAAGGGGAGTGGAGGGAAGTGAAAGGAAAGGGAGGAGGGTGGAGGTGGAAAGGAAGTGGGGGTGGTGGATGTGAAAGAGGGAAGTGAAAGGAGAGGGAGGAAGATGGAGAATGCGAAAGGAAAAGGAAGGAGGAGTGGAAAATTAAAAGGGGAAGGATAATGAGAGAAAAAGAAAGAGGAAGCGGAGGAGGCATTAGAGAATTAAAAAAGAAGTAAGGCGAATGAATAACATCAATTGATTAAGGAATAACACGAATTAAAGACAGAACGAGAGCGAGGAACAAG
>NC_091567.1:30211939-30214439 GCF_042767895.1 Penaeus vannamei
CATTATATTTATCATTACCATTCATCATCATCATCAATCATTATTATTATTATTTTATTGTTATGATTTTTTTTTTTCATCAATATGTTATCATTATTTTCATTACCTGGTAATAATTGCTATTATCGTTATTATTGTTGGTATCCTTGTTTTATTATTGTTTCTAGTTATTATTGTTATCATTATTGTTACTATTATTATTGTCATTATTATTATTGTCATTACCATCTTTTTATTTGATTATTATTCTTTTTATCTCTTTGGTGGAGGAACACTTATTATATTTACGGGATCACAATACCGCTCGCCCCAGTTTGCCAAGGATCTGTTTTACCGCCCGCTGCAGAAGGCGCCGGGAGGGGAATGTGGGATTTCGAAGTGCATATCTTTATCTTGGTTTAGACCATTCTATTTTTAAGCCAAGGCCCCGTGTGTGTGTGTGTGTGTGTGTGTGTGTGTGTGTGTGTGTGTGTGTGTGTGTGTGTGTGTGTGTGTGTGTGTGTGTGTGTGTGTGTGTGTGTGTGTGTGTCTGTTTGTCTCTCTCTATGTAGATATTTTTTTCTTCATCTTCTCTCTCTTCTTTACCTTTTCTCCTTTATTTCTTCGTTTTCTTCTTCGAATTATTATTATTTACTTCTTCGTCATCTAATTCTTTTTCTTTACTTCTTCGTCATCTTCTTTTTCTTTACTTCTTCTCCGTCTTCCTTTTCTTTACTACTATATATTTTTCTTTGTTTCTTCTCTTTTATATCTTTTTCTATATTTATTCTTCTTTATTTTTTCTTCTTAGTTGTATGACCAATCTTTTTTTTAACTCTTAGAGGCAGGGAATTGAGTCTGTAAGGTTACGTGCGGTGTTTATTACCCTAATATAAGAACAAACTTCTTTACCGGGAATATCGTTCCTTTGGAGGCCTTGAAACCGAGGTATTACGCGGACTCACGCAAGCTCGCCGGTGTTAGCAATTGCGCCTGCACTGGCTCAATCGATAGACATATGCAAGCGAGACAAACGCAGGCACTTTGGGACTCACAAGCACGCACGCTCTCCTTTCTTGCGCAACTCGGAGAGACATTAAGGGTCGACGAGTAGTTCTGAATGCTGGCTTGACATTCTCTCTTGAGCTTTTTCTGTCTTTGTTTGTCGGTCTCTTTGTCTCTTTCGGTTTCTCACTCTCTCTCTTTCGGTTTCTCTTTCGCTCTTTCGGTTTCTCTCTTTCGGTTTCTCTTTCTCTCTCTCTCTCTCTCTCTCTCTCTCTCTCTCTCTCTCTCTCTCTCTACCTCTCTCTCTCTCTCTACCTCTCTCTCTCTCTCTCTCTCTCTCTCTCTCTCTCTCTCTATCTCTCTCTCTCTCTCTCTTTTCCCCTCTCTCTCTTTTCCCCTCTCTCTTTCTTCCCCACTCTCTACCACTCCCTCTCTCACTCCCTCGCTCACTTTCACTCTCGCTCTCCCTCCCCTCTCCATCTCCTCCCTCCAAGACCCGCAGCGTGTGACAGGGTCTCTGAATGTTCCCGAGCAGCGGAAGTGGAGAAAGTTGCAATGTTGCCGTGGAGAATGCAGTGCAATCGCGGGGAAGATCGACAGCGAGAAGGGGAAACAGCAGAAGAAAGATGCGAAAGATTTGAAAAGAAAGAATATAAACATATATATATATATTTTTTTTTTTTTTTTGTGTGTGTGTGTGTGTGTGCGTGCGTGTGCGTGTCTGTGTGCGTGTGTAGATGGGAATACTTCCTTTAAATACGATCAAGGAAGGGTTTGACAATCTTGTTGATTAGAAATTAATATAGATCCGTGACTGTGAAAGAAAATCTGGTATAGAAGTAAAGAAGCAGTAAAAAGACTTGGGTTAATTGGTATGACAGGTGTGTGTAGGTAGCAGGAGAAGCTGTTGGGGAGGGGGGGGGGGCTCGAGAGGAAGGACCTGTAGCGCTGGGGGAGAGGGGGTGACGTAGTGAAAGTAGAGGTTCGGTGCTATGAGAAACCGTTTTTTCTCTCTCTCTCTCTCTCTCTCTCTCTCTCTGTCTCACTCTTTATATCTTTTCTCTTTTTTATCGTCAGAGATTCTGTCTCTTCTATGACTACTTTCACTCTTCCTTTAGAAACTCCCAAATTCGCCGACGGAGTGGAAAAAGAGCCCTCAGATTTGCCGTAGCGGTGCACAAAAATGATGTTGAACGCACGTGTCGTTGGGAGTGCGTCTTCTCTCTTTCGTGTCGGGTTTATGTCGCATTTCGAGAAAATGGGGGTTTAAAGTTTCTTGCGGCTGTGGGAGCGACTTCAGAAAAGAAGATTCATATATGTGTGTGTGTATATATGTATATGTGTGTGTGCGCGTGTGTATTATATATTTAATGTATGTATATTATATATATATATATATATATATATATATATATATATATATATATATATATATGTATATATATGCGTATATATATTTTATATGTGTATTATTTATATATATAATCTCCCATTATTATTATTGAAGTGTGTGCGG
>NC_091567.1:30219439-30236939 GCF_042767895.1 Penaeus vannamei
TTAAAAAAAAAAAGAAGCAATCTCCATAACTTAAATCCGAGAGGCCAAATTGTCGCCGCTTCCCTTAATGGCTTCTCGTGCACTTGGTGGCTACTTTTTTTTCTTATTCTTGTTCTTCTTTTGACGGACTTCTTGTTCGGAAAGGTCGGCGTCGAGAGAGCGATGTCGTGTTGGTGTTCTTGTTGTTTTGTTTTGTTTTGTTTTCGTTTCTTTCTCTTGGTTTCTCTTTCCGTTTTCTCTTTCTTTTATTTTTTTATTATTATTTTTTTTTGATGTTGGTCTTTTTTTATCGTGTTTTTAATGGTTTATTTCTTATCTTGTTTTCTCTTCTATTTTTTTCTTATCTTTTCTCCCTCGTCTGTTCTTTATC
Source organism: Penaeus vannamei (assembly GCF_042767895.1). Lineage (NCBI taxonomy): Eukaryota > Metazoa > Arthropoda > Malacostraca > Decapoda > Penaeidae > Penaeus > Penaeus vannamei. Next base: position 30,219,810 of record NC_091567.1, read on the forward strand.
TCGTCGAAATATTTCCGTTGTGATGATCTCACTTTCCTCCTCCTATCGTGTCTATCTTTTCTTCGTGTTGCCTTTCTCCTTCTTACGTCTTTCTTTCGGATCTTCATCTCTCTCTTATTCCTTTTTTCCTTCCCTTGATATCCTTCTCCTTTTCTCTTTTTCCACTGTCGTTCTCATTGGTTCTCCTCCCTCTTCCTTAGCTCCCTTCCGCCGTCTTCCCCCCTATCCCTTCATCTTCATCTCTCCTCCTCTCCCTTCATCCTCGTCTCATCCTCTTCCCTCATCCTCGTCCCCCTCTCCCCCCTCTCCCTTTGCCCTTCTCTTCCCCCTCTCTCCCCCTTCATCCTCCCCCCTTCCCCCTCCCATTTCTGTCCTCGCCCCCTACCTCCCTCTCCCATCGTCCTTCTCTCCCCTTCGTCCTCGTCCCCCTTCCCCCCCTCCGCCTTCGTCTACATTCCCCTTTCCCCCTCCCTCTGCCTTCGCCTCTCCCCCTTCCCCCTCCGCCTTCGTCCACGTCTCCCCTTTCCCCCTCCCGCTTCGTCCTCGTCCCCCTCTCCTTCCTTCCCCCTCCCCGCTTTGGCGTCCCCTTCGCCCTCCCCCTCCGCGCCTCCTTCGCCCCCTCCCCCTCCGCCCCCTTCTCCCCTTCGCCTCTCCGCCCCCTTCGCCCCCTCCCCCTCCGCCCCCTTCGCCCCCTCCCCCTCCGCGCCCCCTCGCGTGGCTCTTCCGCGAGCGGGTCGTCCAGATGGCTGCCAGGTGGCGTCCGGCGGCGGCGGCCTGGACCTGCGCCTGTTATTTAGGGTTTGTAGGTCACCCGATGAGCTCCTGTCGCGGGGCCTCTCCCTCCCGCCGGAGGCCGTCCAGCGCCCCCCCCCCTTTCGAGCCGAGATTGGACGCAAGCTTTTGCAGGCACTTGCGCTCCCTTGCATTCATGCGTGCACACAGATATGAAGGAATGTATGCTGATGCATATGCATATCTGTTTATAGGTATCAGCATGAATGGCAGCGCACTACCGTGTTGATGCGATGGTAGAAAATCCACCCTGCGAAAATTCACTTTATTGAAGGATGAAATCCCGGAGGATTTCGACAGCGTAGTTTCGCCTTTCAGTAAACCTATGAAGTAAATATATATATATATTTTTTACCAGTATGAACGTGCACACGGATACATACAGTCTCAGGGTGCGGTGTACGTTTGTACACACATTCATGCGCACACACACACACACACACACACACACACACACACACACACACACACACACACACACACACACACACACACACACACACACACACACACACACACACACACACACACACACACACACACAAAGGGAGAGAGAGAGAGAAAGAGGGGAGAGAGAGAGAGAGGGAGAGGGAGAGGGAGAGAGCGCAAGCACGAGCAGTCGAGCACACACTACACGCCCAGACTGCACAAGCGTGGAGTGTGTGGGAACACATTTTACAACTCATCATATAATGTTAACAAGATTCCAAATCTCGTAATATCAATGAAATTACACGTGACTGCGTTTTTAAGGCCAATTAAGGTTTCTGTGTCGCTTTTCCTTTAGTTTCTCTTTCCCTTCTCTATTCCTCTATTCCTTCCCCTATTATAATCCCCTTCTCTTTTCCTCTATTCCTTCCCCTATTATAATCCCCGTTTCTTCTATTCCTTCCTCCGATACTCACCAGCGGCTGAAGTAATGACAGATCGACACATAATCAAAAGAGCAAGAGCCGGCGTGCCTTGGTGGTCGACCGCTGTCAACTTCTGTCGGGGAATGTTTAAATGTCAGAGGGCGATTTGCCGTCAACAGCCGGCACGAGTTTGACAGTGGCAAAGGGGGTTGTCAACGCGTATGCCACACACGCGCCGTATCTGCCTTTGTTCTTTGCTGTTCATTTTTACGGTCTACGCACGTCTGTTGCAACCTCCCCCCCCCTCCCCCCTCCCCTCACCCTTCCCTCTATCTCTTCCCCTCCCTTCCGTTCCTCTGTCTCGTCGTATCCCTCCCTTTTTATTCTATCCCTTCCTCTCCCTTCCTTCCCTCTAACCCTTCCTCTCCCTCCCTTTTCCTCTATCTCTTCCTCTCCCTCCCTTTTTCTCAATCCCTTCCTCTCCTTCTTTGCCTTCTGTGGGATCGTTTTGATTTTCCTGGAGGCGGTTCGTCTCGCGAGGCAGAATGGAGGGAGGGTGAGCTACTGCTGAGAAAGAAGAGGACGATGGCGAGTGCAACAGGCTTCCTTCCTTGCACCCCCCCCTCTCACCCCACCCCCTCACACCCCCTCTCAACCCTCCAATAGGCTGCTGACGTCATTGTTTTGTGGGGACATCTGGCGGCGGCGGAGAGGTCGTTACCACCTCGAGAGAGTCGCTCCCGCACGCTCTCGCCGCTGGACCTCCGTCGGATATGGGGGGACGGGGGCGTGGGAGGGGGGTACGGGCTGATGGACTCGCTCACCTACGAACTCATGCACGTAGTTGCTTAATTGTGCAGACACAAGCACACTTACACGTATATGCACACTTACACTTACACGTATATCCACACGCACACTTACGCGTATATCCACACTTACACTTACACGTATATGCACACGCACACTTACACGTATATGCACACGCACACTTGCACGTTCGCGCACCCTTACGCCTGCACGCACAAACGCAGGCACACACTCGCACACTCATGCTAACAGACGTATGCACGGACATTCACACGTACAAATACATGTACGCGCTCCCCCCCCCCCTCCCCCAGGAAAAAAATCGTAAAAAAAAAGTCAAAGGGAATGTGCGTTCGTCCCGAGCAAACTGGCCAATAGGAGAGAGGCTTTCAGGTTACGTAGAGTGGTCGTTGTCCATTTAGTGTGTCAGGGGTAAAGGTTTGCTTGCTTCTAAGACTGCCTTGACATGGGGCCCGCCGCCGGCTCTCCTCTGTTTACCTATCTCGGACTGACGGTCATTCTCTCTCTCTCTATTTCTATCTCTTTTTCCTCTCTCTCTTTCTCTCTCTCTCTTTCTCTCTCTCTCTTTCTCTCTCTCTCTTTCTCTCTCTCTCTTTCTCTCTCTCTTTCTCTTTCTCTCTCTCTCTCTTTCTCTCTCTCTCTCTCTCTCTCTCTCTCTCTCTCTCTCTCTCCTCTCTCTCTCTCTCTCTCTCTCTCTCTCTCTCTCTCTCTCTCTCTCTCTCTCTCTCTCTCTCTCTCTCTCTCCCTCCTTTCCCCCCTTGACCCACTCCTCTTCCAATTGCGCCTCCCTACTTTACTCCCTTTCTCATCCATCACTCTTTCCATCTCTCGCCGTCAGAACGCTAGACTTAATAAGCGAACCCTCTCTCTCTCGATACTTGCCTTTCCCTCCCACCCCTCTCTCCTCCTCCCCATTTTCCTCCCTCCTTCCCCTCTTTCCCTCCTTTCCTTTCTAATCCACCTCTTCCAATTGCGCCTCCTACTACTCCCTTTTCTTTCTCGATCCATCACTCTTCCATCTTCCATTGTTAACCCAGACTTAATAAGCGAACCCGAGAATGAAATATTAAAGGCGATGATGATAATTGCTCATGCTTTGGGCTGATTGTAATTAATGAGGATAATGAGGATGATTAGGAGTGTCATCTGGCATGTTGTCGTCCCCTCGGCACCAACGAGATCTTGTCCGTGGTTTCCTACCCCTTTTTTTTCATTCTGTGGCATCCGATCAGTTTATGTTAATATCTATGGCCCCATTTAGCGATTGTTATCTTTTCAGATTCATTTTTTGCTAGTTATGAATGGTGTAGTGGTGGCGTAGTTATGAATGGTGTAATGATGGTGTAGTTATGAATGGTGTAATGGAGTAATGGTGTGATGGTATCGGTAGCTATGGGACAACAATACCGTATTGAGAGATTCCAGTTTATTGATATGCGAGAGATGATTCATGTAGGTACTGTCGGTGAGATTTAATGCAGTTTCATTCGACGTCATAATTTTCGTTTTGCTCCATGCTCCCCCCCCCCCTCCCAGGTTGCGTACCCCTGGGGAGGAGGGGGAGAGCGTGAGCAATTATTTTGCATTTTGTTTTTGCTTGTCGAAGAAATGACGATTGCGCTGTTTATGACTATTGTTTATGCCTTTCTCTTTATTGTTATGGTTGTGTATGCTTTTCAGTGTATTGTTATTGTTGCTTATGCTTTGCTGTTTATTGTTTAGACTGTTTATCCTTTTTTGTTTATTGTTTGTACTGTTTATTCTTTTCTGTTTATTGTTTGTCCTGTATATTCCTTTTGGTTGATTATACATCGTTTTGTTAGTTTATACGATTTATTTTTTGTTTATTGTTTATACGTTTTCGTTTATACTGTTTATATTATTTGTTCTTTTCTGTTCATTGTTTACACGTGAATAGTCCTTCTCGCCTCGTGCTTCCACCTCGCCCAAAGCCAAGCGACTGCCGCCTCTTCTGCGCTGCCCCGCCGGCACGCGGAGACGCCCTCCATGGCAACAGGTTCTTGCAACAGGTTCCGAGTTCCTGCAACAACAACAACAGGTTGCTGTCGCTTGCTTGCTTGCTTGCTTGCTCGAGTCGAGGTGCCGGGACCGCTTGGGTGAACCGGCCCGAGAACAAATATCCAAGACGTATTCATCCAATATATAGTTTGTTTGTTTCTTTCTTTTCTTGTTTGTTCATTTTCTCTCGTGCACGGGTTCCCTCTTTGGCTCATGGCGTGTGCTGGGAACCGGTTTCCTGACCTGGGTTCCCTCGGGTTCGTCTTGGGGCTTGGTCGGGAGAACCAGGAAGTTGTGAACCCGGTTGAGTGATCGATGGTTGAATGGTTCTTCGCGTGTCTTGTTTCCCCCGGTGCATTTTCATCGCCTTTTTTTCTTTCTTTCTTTCATTCTTTCTTTTTCTTTTTCGGTTTCCTTCTTTTTTTTCTTTTCTTTTCTTTCATTCTCTTTCTTTCTTTCTTTTCTTTTTCCTTGTTTCTTTTTTTCTCTTCTTTTTCTCTCTTGCTTTCTTTTTCCTTGTTTTTCTTTTCCTTTTTCTTTATCTTTCCCTCTCTTTTTTTCTTTCGTCCTCTTTTCCTCTTTTCCATCGGTTTGAGTTATATACGTAGATGGCATTTTCTCCTCAGTTTTATCTTTTGCTTGTTTTTTTTCTAGGTTGATTTTCGTTGAAAAACCCGCAGTGCACAAACTAGATTTGTTGAAATAATGATTTTAATTTTTTATTTCTAAATGGGTCCTGTCTATTTTTAGCGTCGATTACGACTATATTCAATGGCCGTTTTGGTCTGTTTATTCATGCTCAAGATGTTTATGCATCTGTTGGTTAAATTACATTTTGGTCTGTTTATTTATGTTCAAGATGGTTATGTATCTATTAATTAAATAACGTCGTGATGAAGATTTGTATTGATTTGGCCACGAATCACGGACCAGTTGAATGGAGTTTGTTTTTTGATCTAAGATGGATGGATTGATTGCGGGGTAGTTGAAGTGTAGTTGTAATCAATCCCAATCCCCGAAAAAAATCTACGAAGCGAGGTAGAATAGTTGACGGCGGGGTAGATGAATTGTAGATTGCAATCCCTTCTAATCCCCCGAGAAATTACAGCGAAGCGAGGTGGTAGAGGTGATAGCGGGGTAGCTTTGGTGTAGATTACAATCCCTTCCAATCTCCGAGAGGTTTCAGATGGGATGGCGAGGTAGATGTAGTATAGATTACAATCACCTCCAATCCCCGAAAAATTACAGCGAAGCGAGGTAGAAGAGGTGATGGCGGGGTAGATTTGGTGTAGATTACAATCACTCCCAATCCGCGGAAATTTTCAGATGAAGTGTAGATTACAATCCCTTCCAATCCCCCAAGAGGTTTTTTAGCGATTGGACTTCTGGGTCGGTGTCTTTGTCAAGCCCCTGCGCCGTCCGTGGCAAGACAGACAGTCGGTTTGTTAAAATTGTGGCAGGCCCGACCCGATGAATTTTCATAAATACAGATGCAGAAATAAGGGCATATCTGTCTATAGATCTGATAGATATACATTTAACCATCTATTACTCGGGTTGATATGCATGTCTAGAATTATAAATATGCATTTATTTTTTTATTTATGCATGTCAAGTATACGAATATTATTTGAGTCGGGCCTCGCACAATTCTAACAAACCGGCCGAAAGTCACGATGGTGCTGAAGGGATGGACTTGCTCGTCGTTTTCGCGGATTCTGAGCTTGAGTTGAGTCGCATTTCTCGAGCCGGGGAATCGAGGATAGACTTCGAACGAGCGGCGTCTCTCTCTCTCTCTCTCTCTCTCTCTCTCTCTCTCTCTCTCTCTCTCTCTCTCTCTCTCTCTCTCTCTCTCTCTCTCTCTCTCTCTCTCTCTCCATTCTCTTTTTTCATTGTTTGATGTATTTTCTTAATCCGTCTTCAAGGTAAAAGCTTTTTCACTGAGTAATACTAAGTGTCATTACGTCTGCTGTTAGCGCGAAGGACGTCGTATTAAGTCCTGTGTCAAGACGGGAGGCTCGGGAGAAAGCATCCTTCGCTGGAGGCTTGTAGTTGGAGGCTGAGTTGGAGGCGATGACCAGGTAATACCCCCCCCCCCTCCTCCCCTCCCCCCTCCTCCATCAGCGGCCTCCTTCTCCCTCTTCTCCTTCCGATATTTCTGTCTTCCTCTTTCCCGTCTTTCTCCTTTTCTTTCCTCTTTCCAACCTTTATCTTCTCACCTTTCCCGTCTTTACCTTCTCCCTTTTCCTTCCCCCTTCCCGCTTTTACCTTCCCTTCCCTCTCCCTCCTTTTTCCTTCCCATCCCTTATCCCCCCCCCCTTTTACCTTCTCTCTCTCTCTCCTCTTATCTCTCTTTCTTTTCTCTGTGAGTTTCTGTTCCTTTCCTTTTCCTTTCGCTTTCTCTTCGGTTCCTTTGCATCCCTCTACCCCTTTTCCCATCTCCCCTCTTTGTTCCTTCTCCCTCCTTCTTCTCTTACCTTCCTTTTCCCCCTTCCCCTTTCAACTATCTTAATCACGTATACTGCCTCCCCTTACCTTTCCCTCTCCCTCTTCTGTTCCCTTTCCCATTCCCTCTCCGTGTCTTACTCCCTCTCCCACTCCCACTCCCACTCCCACTCCCACTCCATCTCCCTCTCCTTCTCCCACTCCTCTTCCCATTCATTCTTTCTCTCTCTCTCATTCCATCTTCTCTTTCTCCCCCCATTCATTCTCTCTCTCTCTCCCACTCCATCTCCCTCTCCTTCTCCTTCCCTTATTCATTCTCTCTCTCTCTCCCACTCCATCTCCTTCTCCGCCCTCACCCTCCCGCGCTGCCTTTCAGCCCCTCCCTTTCACTCCTCTGACCACGCGCCTTCGGCAAGGACTGTTAGTTCCAAAATGCGGATTCGCTCTCTCATCTCCGTTTTCTTATTTTGTCTCTTTGACTCTCTTTCTCTTTCGGTTTTTATTCTCTTTCCTCTCTCTTTTTCTCCCGCTTTTATTCTCTCCTCTTCGTTTCTCTCTCTTGTTCTCTCCTTTACTTTATCCCCCCTCATTTTCTTCTGTTCTTCTCTATTCTCTTGTGTTCTCTCCTTTATTCTCTCCTCTTTTCCGCCCACTTTCTCCGTTTGTCCTCATTCTTTCGTCTTTTTTATCTGTTTTCTCTCTCTTATTTACCTTTACCATTCGGTCTCTAACTGGTTTTCATTGTCCTTGTAATTCCTTTCCTGTTTATACTGCGGTTTCTTGAGTCTTTCAGTTTGTACACTTTATTTGCGTTAGCGTGTTTGTATTTCGCACTGCTTCGCCTGTTCATTATTCGTTCTTCTTTACATTTTCTTTTCTCTTTTCGTTCCTTTCACTGTAGCCACGTCCTTGTCTTCTGTTTGCTTCCTATTCCCTCTTTCCACACTTTCTTGGCGTTTTTCTTCTTACTCTTTGGTGTTCGTCTCGTTCCTTTGGTGTTCGTCTGCTGTCTACACTTTTTTTTATTCCTTTCTTAAATGCGGATTTTTTTCCTAGTGTGGAGGCCCAGGTAGAGAGGCCGGGTTTTAGGGGAGAGGAGAGGGGGGAGGGGGAATGGAGGAGGTGGATAGGAGGCTGTGAAGGTATGCTGGTAGTTTCCTGGTTACTCAGTCTCTCCTTCTCTCCCTTCATTTCTCCGTTCCTTCAATGCCAGCACTTCCTTCCACTTTTTTCTATCTTCTATATCGCTTATCCATTTTTTTCGTCATTTTACACTTTTATTTTCTTTCCTTTTTCTTCTTATTTTTTCTCTCTCCGGTCTCCCTATTATTTCCTACTTTTTCTATTCCATATTTAACCTTTGCTCTATCTCTCCTTCCCCCCTCTTTCCTTCTCCGTCCACTGTCTACCTCTCCCTCTTCCCCTATCTCCCTCCCCCTTCTCCCTGCTATCCCTCTTCCTCCTCCCCTTTGTCTCACTCTTCCTTCTATCCCTCTCCCTCCTCACTTTTCTCTCACTCACTCCTTCTCCTCTTCCTCTTCCTCCTCCTCTCTCTATCTCTCCTTCTTCCTCCTCCTCTCTCTATCTCTCCTTCTTCCTCCTCCTCTCTATCTCTTTCCTTCTTCCTCCTCCTCTCTATCTCTTTCCTTCTTCCTCCTCCTCCTCTATCTCTCCCACTTCCTCCTCCTCTCTATTTCTCCCTCTTCCTCCTCCTCCTCTATCTCTCCCTCTTCCTCCTCCTCCTCTATCTCTCCCTCTTCCTCCTCTCTATCTCCCTCGTCCCCTTGCTCTCCCTCCTCTCTATCTCCCTCGTTCCCTTCCTCTCCCTCCCCCTTGCCCTCTCCCTCTCCCTCTCCCTCCCACTCCCCTTCTCCCTTCCCCTTCCCCTCCCCTCCTCCTCCCCCTCTCCTATTTCCGCCCGGGGTCGATGTGGGTCCTGGAAGGAATCCCGCCGGTGAGAAATCCCTGGAAATCCCCCTCAGGAAGGAGCGTCTCTAGGAATATTCTGCGTCTAAGGGGAGGGGGGGGGGAGGCCACGTGGTTCGCCGGGTGGGGGTGAAGAGGGTAGGGGAGGGAGGTGGGAGGGGAGGCGGTCACGTGGGTTTAATGAGGGAAGGGAGGAGGTGGGTGGGATGGGGAGGGGGTAAGGAGGGGATCACGTGGGGGTTAAAGGGGGTGGAGGTGGGAGGGATGGGGAGGTGTAAGGAGGGGATCACGTGATCGAGTGATGGGGAAGGGAGGGGAGGGCAGGGGAGGAGGGAATGTAAGGGCCTTGGGGGGGGAGACAAGGGGGAGGAAGGGGTGTATTTATGAGTGGGTGGGGGAGGAGGACCGGGGACAGAGAAAAGGTGGGATGGGGGCAAGGGGAGGGGAAAGGGAAATGGGTAGGCGTTTATGAGTATGTGAACAGTGGGGGGAGGGAGAATACGAGGAGGGGGGTGTAGGTGGGCGATGGGATGGGGGCAGTAAATAGCAGGAAGAACAGGGGATACTAAATTGTTGTTTATTTATTTGTTGATCAACTTAATTTTAGCAGAAATAACTGCAGCAGCTCTATTTTGGAGACTTCAGTTCCCCCCCCTCTCTCCTTCTCTCTCTCTCCCTCTCTCTCTCTCTCTCTCCCTCTCTCTCTCTCTCTCTCTCTCTCTCTCTCTCTCTCTCTCTCTCTCACACACACACACACACACACACACACACACACACACACACACACACACACACACACACACACACACACACACACACACACACACACACATACACACACACACACACGCACACACACACCCCTTTCCTCCATCTCTCCTTCTCTCGCTTCCCTCCCCTTGGCCCCCTCCCCCTCCCTCCCTTCCCGCCCCCTTGTCTTCCCTCTCACAGGTATGTGTATGCGTGTGAGCGTACCTGCGCGTGCGAGTGCGCATGATGAGTATTTCGTGGTGTCACCGTGTGCCTTGCCCTGTCGTCCCCTGCGGTTTGCCGGTCGGTAGCGCCAATTTTCGAGGCATACATCCAGAGGCCGCTTCCGTGCTGGTATTGTGTCAGAAAAGAAAGTGACATGGCGAGAGGGAGAGGGAGAGTGTTAGGGGGGGGGGCGGAAGGAGAGGGAAAGAGAGAGGAGGAAGGAAGGAAGAGGGGAGGGAGGGGGAAAGGAAGGAGACGGAAAGAGAGAGGAAGAACGAAGGAGGGAAGAGGGGAAGGAGAGGGAAAGAGAGAAGAGGAAGGAAGGAAAGAAGAGGGGAGGGAAGGGGAATGGGAGAAACACACACACAAAAAAAAAGAAATATAGGATTTTGGGATCTGCGGTCTTGTTTCCGCTTGTTTCCGCCAACAGCCTTGGGCGAGCCTTCCCCAGCTGACGCAAGGATACAACAGTGGTTTATTCTCGCACTGGTGAGCTGGTCCTGGTAGGGGGGGGGGGTCTAAAGAGAGGATGTGGAAGTTGAATCTTGGTCTGTCTTTTAAGGGTCGACTATTTTTAGGGTTTATGTATACGTGCATTTATTCCCGGGATTGTTAAGAATATTCTAGAGAACCATAATTCCGGAACGCTGTCAGGCATTATTTCTGACAGCTGAATAGATAGGCGTTGGATTTTTATATTCACGCTTCGCCACTTGAACTAATTCCACGTTTCGCAAAATGCATTCGCATGAATATCCTCGAAGTGCACGACTTGTCTTCCAATTAAGTTTTCTAACGTTTTGTTGTCTACGTAGGGAGTCTATAGTTTTTGTTTTTGTTTTTATGAAGAACAAAAGAAGAACAAGTCGCGGGGAACCAAGAGGTCATTAGCGTAATGAGGAGAGTTCATTAACGAGGCTCCGCGCCCTGGGACCGACGTAAGGCTGGGGGTTCGGGGGCTTCGCGGACGCAGGCGGTTCTCCAGCGCCGCCGCCGGTTCGGTTCGCCTCGCGTCCGCCGCCTTGACCGCGACTTCTCGGCGGGGAACCTTGATTCTTTTTTAGGATTAGGTGCATTGTTTTGTCTTTATTTTGGTGTGTTTCCGGTGTTATGTTACAGCAAGGGATGTAGTTGAAAATGCGCGTGTATATGTCATATCCACACGCGCACGCATGGGTATTGTATATGCGTATATATATTATGGAAACGTATACACGAATATATACGCAAATAGACGCATGCATATATACGAAATGCTGGTGTATATATATACATGTATATACATATGTTTATGAATACAAATATATTCACCATTGTAGAAAATACCCAACAGGAAGTTGTATTTTGATATGTTTTTTTTTTCCGTCATCTTTTGATGATATCGTTTTTCTTTTATGTCTTCATCCTTTCTATTGTTTTGCATTTTAAATCATTAATCTTGTTTTACTTTCCATCTAACAATGAACAGACAAATAAGCCGAAAAATAAGAATCCGCATGAGCAGTTTCCCCTGAAATTCCCGAGGAAATTAAAGAGTGTGTATGCATGACGGCCCCCCCCCCCGGAAGCGAGATAAGGAGGGAAGGAGAGCTCAGCGGGGGGGCGGGGGGGTGGGTGCCAGGGGGAGGGGGAGGTATGGTGTTTTTTGGCTCGGGTGCTGGAGGCTTGAATGTCACCTTTATAGGTGTAGTGGGTTTTATTTAGTATTTTTATATATTTTTATTTTTTATTTATTTTTATTTTTTATATATTTTTTATATTTATATTAATTTTTATTCTTTTTTTTTATTATTTTTTTACTATGTCATCTGTGTTGAAGACTGAATTTTGATAGATTAATTAAGATTACTATTGTTTAGATGTTCTTCCCTTGTCACGGATCTGGTTAGGGTGAGATGAGGTGAATAAGAGTTAGAAGGGGAGGGGAAGGAGAGGGGGAAAGCGGGAGGGAAGGAATGAATAAGGAAGGAAAAGAGAGGGGAGAGAAGGGGATGCCAAGTTGATGGGAAAGATGAGGAGAGAGAGAGGAGAAGTAAGAGGAAAAGGTAGGGGAAGGGAGGGTAGGGGAAAGAGTGGGGGAAGGGGAGAAGGTAGCCCCCCCCCCTCAGTGGACGACGACCCTTAAGGAAGGTCGTGAGAGCCAGCCTACCTTAACGACGCTCTTGGTCCGGAAGACGAATGGTGATGGTGATGAGGCCGTGATGATGACGGCGGGTAATTGCTCACGCAGGATGGGATTGGCGGATTTGATTTCGAAGGTCCTCCTTCTCACTATTGTTGTTGTTGTTTTCGTTATCATCATTATTATCGCCGTCGTCGTCGTCATTATGTTTATCTTTATTATCATTATCGTTATCATCATCATTAATAATCATCATCATCTTCAATCATCATCATCAATCACCACCATCATCATCATCATGATTATCACCATCATCACCATTACCACCACCATCACACCATCATAGCCATCATCATCATCACCATTACTATCATCATCACCATCGTCATCACCATCACACCACTTACCACCACCACCACCACAGTATCACTATCATTATTATGTTATTTCTGGTACGACGAATTACCGGTGTTTGTGGAAGCATTTTACAGATGGCAGACCCACGAAGGAGCTTAGATAATAACAGCAACAAAGAGGTCGACAGCAAAGAGGCCAAAAATGACAGCAACAAAGAGGTCGACAGCAAAAAGGCCAATAATAACAGCAACAAAGAGGTCGACAGCAAAAAGGCCAATAATAACAGCAACAAAGAGGTGGGCAGCAAAGAGGCCAATAATAACAGCAACAAAGAGGTCGACAGCAAAAAGGCCAATAAAAACAGCAACAAAGAGGTGGACAGCAAAAAGGCCAATAATAACAGCAACAAAGAGGTGGGCAGCAAAGAGGCCAATAATAACAGCAACAAAGAGGTCGACAGCAAAAAGGCCAATAAAAACAGCAACAAAGAGGTGGACAGCAAAAAGGCCAATAATAACAGCAACAAAGAGGTGGGCAGCAAAGAGGCCAATAATAACAGCAACAAAGAGGTCGACAGCAAAAAGGCCAATAAAAACAGCAACAAAGAGGTCGACAGCAAAAAGGCCAATAATAACAGCAACAAAGAGGTGGGCAGCAAAGAGGCCAATAATAACAGCAACAAAGAGGTCGACATCAAAAAGGCCAATAATAACAGCAACAAAGAGGTCGACAGCAGAAAGGCCAATAATAACAGCAACAAAGAGGTGGGCAGCAAAGAGGCCAATAATAACAGCAACAAAGAGGTCGACAGCAAAAAGGCCAATAATAACAGCAACAAAGAGGTCGACAGCAAAGAGGCCAATAATAACAGCAACAAAGAGGTCGACAGCAAAAAGGCCAATAATAACAGCAACAAAGAGGTGGACAGCAAAAAGGCCAATAATAACAGCAACAAAGAGGTCGACAGCAAAGAGGCCAATGATAACAGCAACAAAGAGGTCGACAGCAAAGAGGCCAATAATAACAGCAACAAAGAGGTCGACAGCAAAGAGGCCAATGATAACAGCAACAAAGAGGTCGACAGCAAAGAGGCCAATGATAACAGCAACAAAGAGGTCGACAGCAAAAAGGCCAATAATGACAGCAACAAAGAGGTCGACAGCAAAGAGGCCAATGATAACAGCAACAAAGAGGTCGACAGCAAAGAGGCCAATGATAACAGCAACAAAGAGGTCGACAGCAAAGAGGCCAATGATAACAGCAACAAAGAGGTCGACAGCAAAGAGGCCAATGATAACAGCAACAAAGAGGTCGACAGCAAAGAGGCCAATGATAACAGCAACAAAGAGGTCGACAGCAAAGAGGCCAATGATAACAGCAACAAAGAGGTCGACAGCAAAGAGGCCAATGATAACAGCAACAAAGAGGCCAATGATAACAGCAGCAAAGAGGTCGACAGCAAAAAGGCCAATAATAACAGCAACAAAGAGGTCGACAGCAAAAAGGCCAATAATAACAGCAACAAAGAGGCCAATGATAACAGCAACAAGGTCGACAGCAAAGAGGCCAATAATAACAGCAACAAAGAGGTCGACAGCAAAAAGGCCAATAATAACAGCAACAAAGAGGTCGACAGCAAAAAGGCCAATAAAAACAGCAATAAAGAGGCCAATGATAACAGCAACAAGGAGGTCGACAGCAAAGAGGCCAATAATAACAGCAACAAAGAGGTCGACAGCAAAAAGGCCAATAATAACAGCAACAAAGAGGTCGACAGCAAAAAGGCCAATAATAACAGCAACAAAGAGGCCAATGATAACAGCAACAAGGAGGTCGACAGCAATAAGGAACCATTACTAATAACAGCAACAAAGAGGTGGGCAGCAAAGAGGCCAATAATAACAGCAACAAAGAGGTGGGCAGCAAAGAGGCCAATAATAACAGCAACAAAGAGGTGGACAGCAAAAGGGTGAATTCCGTGTTCGTCATCCCGGGAGGCGGGTTTTCGAGGCGTGTTTGTCCCCGCGAAGGATCCAGGGGCGCCTGTGATGGCCCGAACCGCGACGTCACCGTGACATCCTGGTTCTTCTGCGGTCCTCCTCCTTCCCTCCCTTCTCCCCCCCCCCCTTTCATAGGCCCTCTTTTAGGTTATTTGTTACTCTCCTTTCTCTTTTTTCTGTCTTTTCTTTCTTTCTCGTCTGTTCGCTTCCTTATTTCCTCCCTTTTCATAGGTCTTCTTTTAGGTTGTTTGGTCCTTTTCTTTCTTTCTCTTTTTTCTGTCTTTTCTTTCTTGATCGTCTGCTCGCTTCCTTATCTTCTCTTTCTTTTTATCTTCTCTCATTCTGTATGTTCTTTTTTCTTCTCCTCCTCTCCCTATCTTTTCTTTCCTTCATAATTGTCCGCTTCCCTCCTCTTTGCCTTCCTCTTTTCCTTCATTCTTCCTCCTTACCCAAACGCTTCCCCTTTTTCTTCATTCTTCCTCCTTACCCAAACGCTTCACCTTTTTTTCTGACCCTTCCCCCTCTTCTCCCTTCTTCTTCCTCCTCCTTCTCTTACTCCTCCTCCTCCCCCTTTCGGCCTCTTACTCCTCTTCCTTTTATTCTTCCTCCTCCTCCTCTTCTCCTCTCTCCTCCTCGTTTTCTTCCTCCTTCTCCTTTTACTCCTCCCCCTTTCGTCCTCTTACTCTTCTTCCTTTTCTTACTCCTCCTCCTCCTCTTCCCCCTCCCCATACCACTCTCCCCCACCTTAGGAGCAGCTATGATCTCAAGGTGTTTATCATCCTTACGATAGCGATGGGGAATGAGGAGGAGAATGTGTGTTGTTGTTGTTGTTGATGATGATGACGTTGATAATGCTGATGTTGTTGATGCTGATGAAGATGTTGCCGGTAATGACAGCGCCAGGGAGGGAGGGGGGGTATCCAGGTGGGGGGAGGGATGTAAGGAGTGGGCGGGGCGGGAAGGGATGAGCATTTTCGTTTTTTTTTTTTTCATTTGTTTTTTATTGTTATTTATTGTTTTGTTTTATTTGGTTTGCTTCATTTTAGATTTATTATTTTACTTTTATGATTTAGGTTATTTGTTACTTAATTTGGTTTTTTTAGGTTTTTTTTATTTTATCTTATTCCTCGTGTGTATATTGTTATATTGTTCTGTGTATTTCTCTCACCTTTTTCTTCTTCTTCATTTACTCCATCACCTCCTCCTCCCCCGTCTCCTCATCTTCTTACCTCTCCTCCTTTCTTCTCCTCCTCCCACCACCTCTCCCTCCTCCCACCCTTTCTCTTCCCTCCTTCTCACCTCCCTCCACTACACAACTCCTCCCCGTCTCCCACACCTCCTCCCTCCCTCCCACCACCTCCTATTCCCGTCCCTCCAACCCCTCCTCCCCCACTACTCAACTCCTCCTCTCCTCCCCTCTCCTCCCTCCCACCCTTTCGCAAGTGCACACATTAACATGCGGCCTCGAGAGTGTCCGTACCGTATATAATATATATTTTCCTAAAACCATCCATCACATCACAAAGGAATTTCGAATCTAATGTTTTTCTTTTTCTTCTTCTTGCAGGTGAGTTGAGTCATCGGTACCCCCCCCCCCCACCACCACCACCACCACCCTCTTCTCCCTGCATCATGGTAGGGAGGGTAAGTGGAGATCGAGGTTCCACTGGCCGCGGCTAGCTCTGGAACCTGACTCAAGTACGGGATTGTCGCTCTTCTCCCAGGGCTAGGCGTGGGTACTGTTTGGGGAAGTAAGGGAAGGAGGGAGTGAGAGTGAGAGTGAGGGAGAGTTAGAGTGAGGGAAGGAGAGTTAGAGTGAGTGAGGGAGGGAGAGTGAGAGTGAGAGTGAGAGGGAGGGAGGGAGAGTGAGAGTGGGGGAGGGAGAGTGAAAGTAAGGGAGGGAGAGTGAGAGTGAGGGAGGGAGAGTCAGAGTGAGGGAGGGAGAGTCAGAGTGAGTGAGGGAGAGTCATAGTGATGGAGATTCACAGTGATGGAGAGCTAGAGCGAGAGAGAGAGAGTGAGAACGAGAAAGAGAGAGTGAAGGTGAGTGATGAGTGAGTGTGAGTGAGGGTGAGAGAGAGAGAGAGAGAGAGAGAGAGAGAGAGAGAGAGAGAGAGAGAGAGAGAGAGAGAGAGAGAGAGAGAGAGAGAGAGAAGGAGAAGGAGAAGGTGTTCGAACGGGCGGAAGGAAGGGGGAAGAGAAAAGTAACAAGGCAGATATGTAGGTAACTGGACATATATGTAGGTAGAAAAGAGAGAGACAGAGGGAGCAAGGAGAGAAGCAGGTAGTAAGCAGTCACGTGACCAGCAACACGGCCC
This sequence comes from Penaeus vannamei, assembly GCF_042767895.1. Lineage (NCBI taxonomy): Eukaryota > Metazoa > Arthropoda > Malacostraca > Decapoda > Penaeidae > Penaeus > Penaeus vannamei. The sequence continues at coordinate 30,236,449 of NC_091567.1, forward strand.
AGAGCAATTTGCAAAACGTGGGCGCGGGCGGAGGCGGGAAGGCGGACGTAAGAGCAAGCACATCGAACACAGAGAAAAAGGAGGAAAAGAAGGAATAGAACGAAGACAGAAAATCCTCTGATGATGTCGTTTTAAGTTGATTCTAACATCGAGGCCGTCGTTTGCCTCTCGCTCCCTCTCTCTCTCTTTTTCTCTCTCTCTCTTTCTTTCTCTCTCTCTTTCTTTCTCTCTCTCTTTCTTTCTTTCCCTCTACCCTTCCCCCACCCCCACCCCCCCTCTGCCGGAGCGGAAGATGGCGGTGCGGGAGGATAAGGATGAGAATCCCCGTCCTTCGCGCCCTCGGAAGCAGGGTGGGCGCGCGGGAAGCATCGCGGATCGGCGAAGGCTGTGGGCGTGATGGGCGTGAAGGCACTCGACGCGCGTGCTCGGCCGCCGTGTTGGCTTTTTAGGGGCTGGATGGACGGGTTTTGCGCGCGCGGGCATGGCTCGGG
>NC_091567.1:30241939-30244439 GCF_042767895.1 Penaeus vannamei
GCCTTCCTTCCCCCTTCTCCCTTCTTTGCTTCTTCTCCCTCCCTCTATTTTTCTCTTCCTCACTTGATCATTTCTCCTTTGTCCTCCCTTCTTCACGCCCTCTTCTACTTTTTATCTTTTTTTCTTTTGCTTCCTTCCTCACTCCTTCCTCTCCTTCCTCTTCTACCCGCCTACCCTCCTTCCCACCGTCCCTCCTTCCTCCTCCTCCTTCCTCTCCCCACCCTCCTTCCTCTCCCTCCCTCTTCTCCTTCCTCTTCCTCTCTCTTCTCCTTCCTCTCCCTCCCTCTTCCTTCCTCTCCCTCCCTCCTTCCCTCCTTCCCCTCCCTCCCTCCTTCCCTCCTTCCCTCCTTCCCCTCCCTCCCTCCTTCCCTCCTTCCCTCCTTCCCTCTCTCGCCCTCCTCCCGCACCCATCGCACGTCCCGCCCGCGAAGGTCCCTCGCGGGCGGCCGTCAGCATCCCGCCCCTTCACGCAAGGCGGTCACCTCGGCACCGCGGGCCAGAACGCCCTCCTGGTTGTTCACTTGTTAATTCATCGGCCAATTACCGGGTGGGACCGGGAGTGAAAGGGAGTTCCCCCTCTCCCCTTCGCCCCAGTTCGGCTTCCCTCCCTCCCTTCCTTCCCTTACCTTCCCTCCTTCTCCTCCTTCTTTTCTTCCTCCTTTTGTCAGCGTCTTATAGAATGTTGAGTCGAGGCCACGCTGTGTGATGGTTTTTAATCAGGTACGAGTGTATTGAGTGTTGTTTGTTAGGCTTTCTCCATTGTATGTGTGTGTGTATGTATTTATCTGTTTGATTTTTACCTGTGTGTTGTTTATTTTATTATCCATCGTTATCATTGTTTTGTATTTCTCGGGCGTTGTGTGTGTGTACGTATTTAGCGTTTTTTTTTTACTTATGTGTCGTTTATTTTATTATCTATCGTTATCATCGTTTTGTATTTCTCGGGCGTTGTGGGCACTAAGTCTTATAAGTGTGTACGTATTTACCTTTTTTTTTTACCTATGTGCTGTTTATTTTATCATCTATCATTATCATCGTTTTGTATTTCTCATGCGCTGTTGACAGTATATAAGTCTTCATTGAATTGGCGTCGCTACGGAATGCGTTTTGTCTCTCCGTGAGTGGGTTGCTCGACGCCCCCCCCCCCTCCACTCCCCTCCCCCCCTTGCGGTAGCCCAGTTTCGGTTCCGCGGCGTCGGCCGGACTTGGAGGGCCTGGCTTCCGTGCGCATCTTTTAGGCTTTTGGACGGCTTTAGAGGAAGGAGGAGGAGGAGGAGGAGGAGGAGGAGGAGGAGGAGGAGGAGGAGGAGGAGGAGGAGGAGAAGGAGAAGTAGTATGGGAAGTAGAAAAGGGAGGAGAAGAGGAAGAATAGTAAGCAGAAGAAGAAGAAGGATGGGTAGTAGAAGTAGAAGCAAAAGAAGAATAGGAGAAGTAGTAGAAGTAGAAAAAAGGAGAAGAATAAAAAGCAGAAGTAGTAGTATGGTAAGTAGAAGAAAGGAGAAGAATAGGAAGCAGAATCAAAAGTAGTATGGGAAGTAGAAGAAGCAGCAAAAGAAGAATAGGAAAAAGAAGCAAAAGTAGGAGAAGAAGAAGCAGGAAAAGGAAAAAAAGGAAAAGCATCTTGTTCAAGTTCATTACCCCTGATGAGGGCTGTTGCAGATAGACCCAGAACCCCCCTTGCACGCTGCGCCCCTGCCCCGTGATCCCGAGAGAAGTGCCAGAGAAGTGCCAGAGAAGTGCCAGAGAAGTGCCAGTGGAGTCCCGTTGGCGGAGGCGGTGGCGGAGGCGGTGGTCGGCTCATCCATTATGGTTATGGGAACGCAACTACCATAGCCATCTGGCGTCCATGGCGGTGGCAACAGGGTGTATCTGCGCCGCCGTCCTTACGATCGTTGTAGGAGTTGTACGGGAGAGGGGAAGGGAAGGGGGAAGGGGTTACTTCCTAGAAATTCCTCGTTGTAGGAATTGTCGTACGGGAGAGGGGAGGAGGGGGAGGTACTTATTTTATTTTTATTTTTTGTTTATTTTATTTTTGTTTATTTATTTATTATATTTTGGTTTATTTATTTATTTTATTTTTGTTTATTTATTTATTTATTTATTTGTTTTTATTTTATTTTATTTTTTATTTATTTATTTGTTTTTATTTTTAGTTTACTTCCTGAAATTCCTCTGTCTACGGAAATGCGTTGCAGATTTGATGGTAGAGATTGCAGAGCGGACTGGGTTGTTATTTGTGCGAGAGTCGATAGCGTGTGGTTTGTTCCTCGTTTGTTATTATTTGTATGAAAGAATGGCATGTGGTTTGTTCCTCGTTTGTTATTACTTGTATGAAAGAATGGCATGTGGTTTGTTCCTCGTTTGTTATTATTTGTATGAAAGAATGTCATGTGGTTTGTTTCGCGTTTGTAGAGCTAGTTGCAGAAGTCAGGTATTGCAGATGGTGTTGACGTGATTGAGAAGTGCGGAGCATTCGATTACTTTTCCTAAAATAACCTCG
>NC_091567.1:30249439-30261939 GCF_042767895.1 Penaeus vannamei
CATTACCCCTTCTTCTCTTCATCTCTCCCTCATTACCCCCTTCTTCTCTTCCTCTCACCCTTCCTGCTCTTCCTTTCTGCTTCGCCCCATAGCCATATTACACCTGACCGACTAGCCTGCCATAACCTCGGATGTTAGATCATGAATTATGGTTCAGTGTTTACCTTGCCAGAGGTCGTGGCTGGAGGAGGTGACCTTTCTCAGCTTACGCCACACTCGTTCGATTTTCTCTCTCTTCTCTTTCTTTCTCTATTTTTCTTTCTCTTTCTCTTTCTTTCTTTTTGTCTTATTTCTCTATTTTTCTTTCTTTCTCTCTTTCTCTATTTTTCTTTTTCTCTCTTCCTCTCTTTCTTTCTCTCTTCCTCTCTTTCTATTTTCCTCTCTTTCTTCCCCTTTTTCTCCCTCCCTTCTTCCTCCCTCTCCACACACACACTCAAAACAACAACAACAACCACCACCACCACAGCAGCAAGGCCACCTCCCGCCACCGGCCCGTGATGAAGGTCCATGACGCAGCCAAGACCAGGATTGTGACGGTGACCTTGTCGACAGGTGACAGAAGAAAGTGAAGTAGGCCTATGCACATTTAGGCCTTCGAATGCCTGGGCGCGTGGAGGATGTGTAGAACGAGTGGATTAGGGAAGGCCGGTTTAACGGTAGGCTGGTGAGCATTGGTGTCCGCGCCTGATGAAGGGGGCGCTTCCTTTTAAACGAAGAGGAGAGGGAAACGTTGTTGTTGTTTTTTACGGTGGTGGGAGTTTGTTTTGATATTTGGTTTATTGTCATTTTGTTTGTTTTTTGTTTTGTATTTATTTATTCTTTTTTGCGGTGGAGAGGATTTTTTTATTGATGTTATTTATGGTTATCTTTTTTGCTGTAGAGAGTGGAAAGTTTGTTTGTTTTTTTCTTTATTTTTATTTTCTTACGGCGGAGAGAGGGGAAAATCTTTTCGCTTCTTTTTCTCTTTTTTTGCAAACTCGTGTTCATGTCTAGTGAAATTTGTTTACTTCTTTACCCACATATTTATTTTGAGATTGCGAGTTTGTACGTAGCATGTTTATGAAATAACACAGATGTCTTAATAGAGTTTTAATAGAGATGAAGGGAGTAATGGAGGGAAGGGCGGAGGAGGAGAGAAGAGAACAGAGGGGGAGAGAGGGAGGGAGGAAGGGAGAGAGAGAGATGGAGAAAGAGAAAGAAAGAGAGAGGGATGCGAGAGATGCGAGAAAATGAGAGAGGCGAAGAGAAGGTCGGAAGAGAGAAAGTGTTCATCAAAACATCACTTCTCAGATCACGTCTTAATGCCCTGTTGTAGTCTCCCAGGTTGGCAGTGATCTTGTTTTTTTTTCTCATTTATTTATCTTTATTTTTTTAAAACCTCTTTTCTTTATTTACTTAATTTTTCAATCTCTTTTCTTTATTTGTTTTATATTGTAATTTCTTTTCTTTATTTGCTTTATATTTTAATCTCTTTTCTTTATTTTTTCTCTTTATTATCCTTATTTTTTTATGATCTATTTTCTTGATTTATCATTGATGTTATGGTTTATCACCCCACCACCACCCATCTATATGATCGCAAATTGATGATTGACTTTCTTTGTTGCAGGAGATGTCAGCACCACGTTGCTGAAAGGGTCCAGCTTCAATGTGTCGTGGCACCTTGCCTATCCTCATCAGGTTAGTCGCTTTAGTTTCGGTGTCTGTCGGAGTTTCATTTTATTTCTTTATTTATTTTTTGTCATCATCATTGCCGTCGTCATCGTCATCATTATTTTTATCATCATCGTCATCAGAATCATTATTAATCATCATCATCATCAGTAATCATAAACCATTATCGATCATCATCATTATCGCTATTGTCAATAATCATCATCATCAATCAGCATTATCATCGTCATCTTCAGCATCAGTCCTCATGACCATCGCAGCGTATTGCCATGATTGCTTTTACCAATTCAGTAGTAATAAATGTGATGCAAACTGACGTCAGGAACTGAGGCTGACTTCCTTTGACAGGGCGGCTTCCGGCTGGAGCTGATGGACGCGCAGGAGCGGCCGCTGGCGGACCTCACGCCCGTCACAGCCGACTCCAAGTTCCTGGCCGATGACACGACGTAAGAATTTCCTCTTTTGTTTCGTTTATTTATTTATTTATTCATTTTAAAGTGGAAGGAATCGTTTGTAGACCAACAAGGCATGTTATCGATTTATTATGAACTTGTATGTATTCGTTAGCTTATCCTCGATGTTCCCCTTGCAGAGCCCAGTCCTTTAAAATCAGCCTGCCCAAGGACCTCGAATGCAAGGGCTGCACCGTGCGGCTGATCCGCGAGGCCAGGGAGTGGGGAAAGTCCTACAAGTTTTGGTCCTGCGCCGATGTGGACATTGTGCCCCGTAAGTCCGCCGTCTTTGCCTTGTTGATTGGTATTTCTGGCTTTATATTCGGTGCATAAGACGGGTCTCGAAGTAGGTCCCTCTGAAATAAGTTTTAGCTCCTTTTCATTGGAAAGAAATCCGATTTGAAGGTAATTATTCAAGAAATAAAGGAATGAACACTTGATTACATTTTTACAGATATAACCATTTGAGTAAATATGAATAGCATGTTTCACAAACAAAAGTGTGCGCATATGATATAGCTATGCACGGTATTTGTATACGGCTGCACCAAGAAAGTATGAATAAATCATGATTTGATATTTTGTTTTTCGTTCTTTTTTTCCTTTATTGTACATCTAGTTTACTCGTGTATTCTATAAAGCAGTTTACACTCAGGTATTTAATCCCCCCCTTTCCAATGTCAACAACAAAAAATACATATTTTCCTTCCCATCCCCTCCACAGGCAATGACTACCGCGAGACCTGCAGCGACCGCGGGAAGTACATCGTGTCTCGCTGCCACTGCAACAAGCGCTTCTTCGGCAATCGGTGCCAGTTCGAGAACGAGTGCGAGGATGACGACGACTGCGGTTTCTACGGCAAGTGCATTGACATCGGCGCCACTTCGTTCCCCAAGAAGCAGTGCTATTGTCAGCAGGGGCGATTCGGACCTAAGTGCTCGAAAGGTGAGCTCTCATTCCGCTTTTTATGGTGAGATCATCGAGGACTCTTCTTCATTTAAATATTTGGGATTTTTTTCTTTCTTTTAGTTTGATTATTGATTTTAAAGCTATATTTTTTCACTTGGCGCTTTGTGTATTTTACAGCTTCTCTGGTCACCAACCGAGGTCAGATCAACTTGGGAACCTACAACAAAAGGGAACTTAGTGATAAGTTGTCCCTGCACTGGAAGGTCCTGCGAACAGAGCAAGAAATTGAGATCGTGCTCGTCAACAAAGGCACCTCGTACGTCGCTGTGGGCTGGAGGCCACAGGATGCGACCAAGACGTGCAAGCAGTTCCCTTACATCCACGGGACTGTGAAGGAAGGTGCCTCAGGAGCCCAGGCAGAACCAGAGCCAGAGGCGGAAGCTGAACCCGAGGCAGAGGCTGAACCCGAGGCGGAGGCTGAACCCGAGGCCGAGGCTGAGCCGGAGGCCGAGGCTGAACCCGAGGCCGAAGCTGAACCCGAGGCCGAGGCTGAACCTGAGGCCGAGGCTGAACCTGAGGCCGAAGCTGAACCTGAGGCCGAAGCAGAACCAGAGGCGGAAGCTGAACCAGAACCTAAAACAAAGTCTAAATCTGAGGCTCAGGCAGAACCTGAGCCAGAGGCTGAGGCAGAACCAGAAGCTGAAGCTGAGCCAGAGGCTCATGCAGAACCAGAAGCTGAAGCTGAGCCAGAGGCTCATGCAGAACCAGAGGCGGAGGCTGAACCAGAGGCTGAACCAGAAGCTGAGGCTGAGCCAGAGCCAGACACGAAAGAAGCAGAGACCACGAAGAAGCCCACACTCAGTTTGGCTGGTATGTTGACATTCCTTAGTACTTCTTTTTGGTCTCAGGTTAGATTTTTAATGAAGGTCAAGGTTCTCCGAAGTTGCACCCCACAGACATTTATGCAACCATATAGCAAATATTGCACCGATTTTAACTTCTAGAGGGTTTTTAGAATGGGATTTGGGAAAACTTTTTGCAAATGACCACTTCTGGTGATGGGTAGGTCACAAAGACTGACCTCTTTGTTAGTGCTTGACATTTTTCCCTGAAGATTTTAACTATACTTCACATATTTTTAAGTCTTTCATTTATTTTTGATAGCAGGTATCAGGTGATGGTTCATTGTTCTAAGTAAGCACAAACTTTTGTAGGTAAATGACACACTGAGGTGTTAATCGTCCTGGTTTCATACTCTGTGATCTCTAAATGTTAATACACTTTAAACAGCCACTTCACCATCTGTCATGGTGGAAGCAGCAACGTCTCCTGTTGCTGTGGCAAATGAATCTGTTGAAGGTGCAGAAAACACAAGCTTCCCAGCCATTACAACTCGTGACTCGTTGCCTGTAATGTCAACCTTATCTGTGTTTTCGAATTCTTATGTGTTCACTACCACCCACAGTATCACCTCTACCTCTAGTCCATTCCCCAATGCAGTTCCCACTGTTGGTCCTTCCCAAGCAGTAGACACAGTCACTGTCAGTACACCAGTCTCTCAACCATCTGTGGTCACAGTCACTCCCTCACAGTCACTAACCGAACAGCCTGTTGTCACCACTCCCCCAACTTCATCACTGCTTCCTTCAACCACAACCTCTTCGTCCCTGACAGAATCGACTAGAATTGTACCCCAGTTGAGGATGGGTTCAGGAACCAGGTCCTCCTCAGACAACACAGCTAAGACCACGACTCAGTCTGATGTCAGTGTCACAAATACAACGAGTCCTGACATGGTTTCAGTGAATATGACTTCTTCCACAGGTGTTCTTTCTTTGACAACTCCCTTTGCAAAACGGTCAGATACGACTTCGGTTACTGTGCCAAATAAACCTTCATTAAATACAACCGCGAACCTGACTGTCCCTTCACCTTTGCCTGAAAATGCTAAAACATCTAATGAGTTTTCTATGACAACTGCATTACCTAACCAGCCACCTTTAGTAACCACTGTGAGACTTAATCAACTTTTGCCAACCAATACAGGACGTAACCAACCGCCTTTGATAACTACAAGGCCTAACCTGTTACCCATGACTACATCTCTAACCACAGCTGCAGTGCCTAACCAGCCAACTCTGACAACAGCTGTAGTTACTAACCAATCATCTGTAACAAATGCATTACCTGAGGAGGTATCTTTGACAGCAAACGAAATATCTAATCGACCAGCTGTGACTGATCGACCATCTATGGTTACTACAGAGTCTAACCAACTACCAGTGACTACTGCATTGACAGGGCAACCATCAATAACTATTACAGTGTCCAATCAGCCATCTGCAACTACTATAGTGCATGACCAGATATCTGTAGATACAGCAGTGTCTAACCAGTCATCTGTGACTACTGCAATGCCTGACCAGCCAGCTGAGAATACTTCACTGTCTGACCAGCCACCTGTAGCTACTACAGTGTCTGACCAGTCTTCTGTGACTACTGCAATGCTTGACCAGCCAGCTGTGACTACTTCACTGTCTGACCAGCCACCTGTAGTTACTACAGTGTCTGACCAGTCTTCTGTGACTACTGCAATGCCTGACCAGCCAGTTGTGACTACTTCATTGTCTGACCAGTCACCTGTAGCTACTACAGTGTCTGACCAGTCTTCTGTGACTACTGCAATACCTGACCAGCCAGCTGTGACTACTTCACTGTCTGACCAGTTGCCTCATACGACTGTAGTGCCTAACCAACCATCTTTGACTTCAAATCCTCTTGTGACTGAGCAGTTACCTTTAACAGTAACATTGTCTACCCAAACACCTCTGACTACAAACCCCACATTGTCTAACCAACCATCATTTACTCTCACCCCCACTGTATCTGTCCAGTCATTTTCCACCATGTCTAACCAACCACCTGTATCTGCAGCTTCCAACATGTCGGATGAGCCATCTGTGAGCACAAGCACAGATCCGCCATCTCTCGAGCCAGACATGGCTGCATCTCCTCCTCCTCCTCCTCTTTCACCCCAGACCTTAACCACTGCCACTTCCTCACCGCTGCTCTCTGTCAAACCCACTCCCAAGGCTGTTCCCCAACCGTCTGTGACCCCAGACTCGTCTCTGTCCCTTTCCCAACCACCTTTGGAGCGAGAGACTTCCACTCTCCCCCCACGATCGTCGGTGACCTCGGAGTCATCCACACTCGTCCCACAACCCTCCATCCCTACTACAGCAGCACCACTACCCTCCAATAGGCCTGTTGCAACTGACAGGCCTGTAGTTACTGAGACCCCAGTGACTGGCACAGGTACTAGCACTGCCCAGACCATGTTAGATACAACCAGGGCCATTCTTGATGTTCGTGTCACTTCTGCAAATGACACTCTAGCTAGCACTACATCTGTGTCAACTGCCACAACCACAGCTAAGCAGACCACCACCACCACCCCACTGACGGCGAGGACGACGACTACCAAAGGAACCACCACCACCACTGCCCAGCCCACTACGACGACCACTGCGCCGAGAACCACTACCACCACTCCTACGACCACTGTGCCAACAACAACCACAACTGCAACAACCACCACGCTGCTGACTACTACTACTATGCCACCGACAACAACCACCACAACTACCAGTACTACAACCCCTACAACTACAACGACTCCTACGACCACCACCACGACCCCAACGACCACTACCACGACCAGGAGGCCAACCAGAAGGCGGAGAATTAGTGAGTTAACGCACCCAGTCGTGCTTGTGGAAATCTGCATCCCAAGTTGCTCTTTGCTGCACAGAGTTTTGTATTTGATAAGCTAGTTTTATTTGTTTGTGATAATGCACCTTTTTTGCTTTTTATTTTTGTTTTATTTATTGGAGTCTGATGATATTTGTGTACACCTTTTGATTGTTTGCATTTGTCTGCATCTTTTGCGTCATGTAATGTTGTATAACTTTTTATTTTAGTCTTCTTTTTATGTTATATGTTAATTATGTTATATGATTTTCTGAGAACACAGTTGTGGAAATTGTGCAATATATGAAGACTTTTTTGACAGCGACGTGCTTTTAGACCCCACTAGTACCAAGTTGACAGGGAAATGCCTAGAGGAACAAGAAAAGTTAGAGACAGAAATAAAAAATACTGGTAGAGCCAGAGATAGAAAAGTAGAGAGAAAGGGAAAGAGTGTGATGTATTTTTTTCAACTATATTTGGCAATAATAGACGTAAAGATAAAGTCATATGATTGTGAATTTTGAAAAGTCCTGGGGATATTTGATAAGGTATTTAATCTCGTCTTGAGGAATGGAATGGTATATTTTTTGAATAGCTGGGGTGTGAATGACAAGATAAAAGAAAGAAATATGATCAGTTGTGTGTGATCAAGTATTTCTAGCACTGAAAAGGACATACATTATGATGTGAAATCAATGTTAGGGATCATAAAAGTTTTTCAGGGTATAAGTATGTATAAGTTGTGCCCAATTATATAGTGGATTAATATTATTAATGCCAGGAATTTTACATAGAAAAAAATGTTTTATTGTATATGAACGGATTTCTGCGGTTGTCAGAATTTTGTTCTTAAGAAATAAGAGTATCGAAAGAAATCTGTAAATTGAGTAATCTCTATTTTGTTTCCATTTTGATAACTGATTCTAAGAGTTGTATATGTTGGCTCCTGTTTTATTTGTTTTATTTCTTAACATTTTGATTGGTGTTCTTGCTTATGTTGATCCGTTTGAGTTCAGTCCCACGCTAATGAAGCACATATCTTTCTTTCAGACAATAATTAGGTTTCCAAAAAAATGTAATAAGTCTTCTGATTGATAATCGCTTCATTCTGACATTTGTAACAGCCTGAGAAGTCTGTCGGATTTTGTAATTCCCAATTGTTTTCGGAAACACAAAATCGGTCCTTTATTTTGAAGCAGTGAATAATAACTTTAATTTTAATACTACCCTGACTACTTTTTTTTACTAATATACTCAGTTATGTTGAGCCTTATTCTGGCAGGTTCTTATTAACATAGTGTAATGTGTTAATTATTGACAGTGATTAATCTTCACGAACATCTCCCAATTTTCTCTTGTCAAGAAAGTAATCACCTTATGACTTATATTTAGTTGCAATCGGCATGTCGCATGCAATAGATATTAATTGCCAGATTTGGAAAATTAGATCTTCCATGAATTGCTCTTTGCTGAAGTCGCATTTTGCATGTGTTTACAGTTATCATTTTTGCAACTACTTTTTGTCCTCTAGAGAGTGAAATGGTTGTTTGAGTAGCTCTATTAATATTCCATTTTTTCCATTCCATATTCCTCTTCCTCTCTTCCTTCAGGTGATGTTATCCAAGGTAATTCTCGCGATGCATGTTTCAGTTTCATTAGTAGTTGTAGAATTGCTTTTCTGAGGCAATTGGAATGTGTAGAAGGGGAGAATTTGTCTAGATTTTTTGTTCTTGTCCAATTCTAGTATTGTTATCATTAAAATGCCTTGCATTGTTGCTATTAAGGCAAGTGTTACAGGATGATTCTATTGTAACTTAGCTGTAAACCAGAGTCCAGCTAGAGAAGAATTTGAATAGGGAATCCAAGCACACCATTGCCTCAGCCCCAGATAGAAGGGATAACAGCACTAACCCGGGGAACAGCCAGATCCTGTTCTTCACGCCCGCCCACTTCACTCTTGATTGGCTGAACATAAGCATTGTGCAAATAGGAATTTGTTTAAGATGTGTATGCGGCAAAATTGGCTGTAGAGCTTGCAAGTAATAGAGATATGCATATCCTATTTCATCGATATTGATGTGCATATGTGAGTGTATACATGATTTTTATCGGCCTCACCGTTTGAAGATCTGGCTGTGCCCCGTCCTGGTTTTTAAATGAACTGGTGATATTAACTCTTAATATTCATTTTTTTTTTTTTACCAGGTTCAGAGGTTTTTGGTTAAGTATAGTACTTAGTATTGGAATACGATGTTTTAAAATTAGAAAATACGAAGTTACATTGTAGATAATACTTTTTTTTTATAAATATAGGGGAAGGATTCCTATCAGACTCAAACGGACTGGGAGAGTAGCTTATAATTTCTTCAATTGTGTCTATCCGCAGATCGACTTTCTGGTCTTCTTGTGCCCAGTGGAAGAAACAAGCGCAGTGCCCCTTCGAGGTGAGTTTTCGGCGTCATGATGGTCTTGATGGCGACGCTATTATTTCCTTTGGGTATATTCTTTTTTTTTAGTTTTTGAAAGTCCTGCTGCTATTTGAGAAGGAGTGAGTAAGCGATAGCATAAAGGAAGAAAATTTTTCATTGAAGGAAATCTCATAAACTGAAATCAGATGACAGGCGTTTTTACTTATTTATTTATTTGTTTGTTTATTGCATCGGCTTTTACTTAATCTCAGGAGGGCACGTTTTGCGGTTCCACTCCTCAAGGGTGTCGAGAAACCACAGAAACTGACAGGAGAAACTGAAGCCATGGTTGGTCACGAATCAGAGCCCGAAGCAGAAGCCGAGGCCAAAGCCGAGCCGGAAGCCGAAGCCGAGGCTGAAGCAGAAGCAGAGCCAGGTAAGCTTCATGGCCAAGGTTGTGTAGATGCTTTGTGGATTTTAGATACTTGTGACTTGTCACCTATCTCGTGTCGTCACTTAAGTTTTATAGTGACGTACTTTGCCTTTATAACAAAATTCTCATATTCAACAATTTATTTCCTCGATGCATCCCTACTGACGCGCGCGCGCACCCTTGCCTTCCTCTGCCTTCCAGAGCCGATCAGCGGCGCGTCGCCCTTCGTGCCACGCGGCGACTTCCACGCCATGGACTGCACGGACATCGTGATCGGCAGCGCCCGGGGGAACCTCTACAGGATCGGCGACTTCTACACGCGCGACCGCTCCACGCCCCGCTCCGACGAGTTCTGGGGCGGAGACGACTCCCTGACGGCGGCGCTGGGCTGGGAGGAGGACGGGCAGACCACCATCGTCTTCAGGAGGAAGCTCAACGGTGAGGAGAGGAGTTCGGGGCTGGGGGCGGAGGGGGTGGGGCGTGGGAGGGTGGATTTATTGGGTAGAAGGTTTATTTTGGAAGTTGGGAGGTGTGGCACTGGGTCTAGGGGCGTGAATGAATGAAATTGGATTTGGGGGCGGAGATTAGTAGTAAATAGTAAAAAAGAATGCTTGAATGATATTTATAACTCGAGAAAAGAGAAGAGGATGCCCTTAGAGTATGAGAGTGTCTGAAGTTCGATTCGTATGCGTTTGTGTCAGCTGAGGATCCAATAACCGATGCTGAAGAAGGCTGTTTTAACTGAGCGAATGCCGTTCGAAGAATCCTCAATTGAAAATAATGCAACTGAAGAAAATACCAGCGATCTAATCACCCTTCCAACGCTTCGCCCGCAGCCTCCCACCCGACCGACTACCCGATCACCAACTCCCTGATGCACGTGATCTGGGCGCGCGGGCAGGAGCAGGGCATGTACGTGCACTCGCCCCGCTCCGGCCTGGAGGCGGGCGTCGCCGGCGTGCCCGACTTCTACCGGCCCGACGAGCTCAAGTACCACGGCAAGGCGGGCCAGAGGGGCGTGCTGGCGCTCAACTTCTTGGGTGAGTTTGTCCTGCATGCGAAGTGCTTCCCTTTGATTTATACATACACACACAGATATATATATATATATATATATATATATATATATATATATATATATATATATATATATATATATATATATATATATATATATATATATATATATATATATATATATATATATATACATACATACATACATACATACATACATACATACATACATACATACATACATACATACATATATACATATATACATATATACATATGCATAATATATATATATATGATAAATTGTTTTCTATAAGTGTGTATGTACATGAATATATACATATAGATACAGGTGTGTATACTGTACATTGCAACACGCTCATTCTCTCAAAATTAAGTTTTCCTAGATTGGTAACTGAAGTCTTCAAGGTCCAGGAGATCCTAATGCTTCCGACATTCCTTGCAGAGAGGAAGAGCGACCCGACGGCGGCGGCGGAGGAGATCAACTGGTGCGGCAACCACTGGCGCTACCCGCAGGGCTGCACGGCCGGCCAGGACTGCGAGTACTACGCCCGCTGGGAGTACCTCGAGAATACCGATGACATCAAGTTCACCATCCAGACCTCGTACACCGACCGCTGGACGGGCATTGGCTTTTCTGATAACACAAGAATGGTTTGTTTTTACTTCATTTTTAGTTTTATTTCCGTTCGTTCGAGAAAAGTTATCTGTTTGTAGATTTTTTTGTGGTGATAGTTCGATAAAGTATGGAACCTTTCCTCGCCACGCTTTAGTATTGTGCTCAGTTGATATTATCTTTATCAAAATTATGAATGATGTAAGAACCCCAATACATGTGGCAAAATATCCATCCACATCATAATCTGGAAAAAAAGGAACACAGAGCATCCCAAATATATCCCATGAATAAATACGTAAAAGGAAAATCCCTCAAATAATCCTCACTCCACGTTTGCTTCCTCAGCCCCTGACCGACGCAGTTATCGGCTGGGTGGAGAACAGCGGCCGTTACTTCATGTTCGACGCTTGGGTACGTGGGTATTCGGTGCCCATCGTCGACCCATCACAGGGTATCAAGAACGAGACTGGTAAGATCGAGGACGGAATCACGACCATCAGCTTTTTGAAGAAGAGGACGTCCAAGGACAGTGAATATGTAGGTTTTGTCGCTGTTTCTTGTAGTGAGGGTTGGGGAAGGGGTTGATATTGCATAGTGGGTGTATTTAATATGGATGTGAGTGTTGGGGGAAGTGTATTGGTTATGGATGTGTGGACGTGCAAGGAAAATTAGCTTAATTTTAATCAGGAATGTAATCTGTTCCCACCCCTCTTTCTTTCAGGACTTGAACTTCACGGACGAGAAGTGTCTGTACCTGGTGTTCCCCATCAAGGGCGGAATCATCAACTACGTGTCCAAGAAGATCCGCAAGCACGAACGCACTCCTGCATTCTCCACAGAGCGCATATGCATCAGGCCCTGCAGCAAGTTTGGTGTGTGCTGATGTTTAAAAAGCTCCACAAAATCATTTTGGGCAAAGATTCCCATAAGCTGAAAGTTATAATCAAATTAATTATTTATATAGCAATGTGGGGTTTTTCGTTTAAGGATATGTGGAGATATTAATATATTTCATTCTTTTTTTTCATAAGAGGCAGCTTTGTTACAACTTGTCCATCTAATGAAAATCTTGTTTGTTCCCTCCCAGGTGGTGCTGATGGAAAGCCCTTCGTGTACACCACCACGCCTCGTCCGCCTCTGTTGCACTACTCTGTGGAACTGAAGCTGACCAATGTTGGTGAGAATTTTGTCGTGCCAGAGCCAGGAACTGTTTCAT
>NC_091567.1:30266939-30281939 GCF_042767895.1 Penaeus vannamei
TGGGAGGAGAACCAGTGAGTGTTCCATGTAGTCTTGTATATCATGTTAGTGTATTTTAGTTGAATTTTACTAGTAAGAAAGGTGTAAAAACAATTCATTATTATTAATGTTATTGAAATTTTATTCTGTTTAACCCACTGATGCCAGATAGTATCTGTTCTTACCATAATGAACCAGATGCCAGATGTCAATTATCCATGCCACGCACAGTTGAGCCTGGTCTTAGTTGTATAAAGAACAGGGAAACATGTGTTTCCCAAGCATCTTATCTTTCACTCAAATAGCTGACTCTGTTCACAGCACCTGGCAATGGAAAAACTTGTCTTCAGGGGGTTCAGAAATAGTACACTTTGTGGCCTACTTCAATGGTCCATCTAGGCATATATATTTCTGCTATTCTTGTCTCTGAAGGTCGCAAATATCCCTGTATTAATTCATTTCATACAATAGAGTATGCAATGTATGAATCTGAGATTCTAGGTTAACACTGTTTTAGATTTCTCCCCTGTAGGCAGTGTAGGTTGGCAAGTTGCCGAAGCAGCACCATATACTTAATTTTTTATATGTATTTTCAGTTATTTACTCATTGACTGATGCATTCTGACTCAGATGTCAAGCATATTAAAAGGAAAGGTAATCATTATCTTTATCTTCACAGATTCCTTGAAGACCACAAGCTCTGGATCATCTTGGGTGTTGTTGGTGCACTCCTCTTGCTCACCATCATTCAGGCTTCAATCACCATCCACAAAATCAAGAAAAACAGAAGCCCACCTGTGAGTACCAAGGTGAGGTTAAGAGCAGGGCTTAGAGGGGCTTAAAAAGGACTTAAGGCTTTCTTTTCTTCATTCAATAACTTCAGTTTAGGGAGATGTGCATGGTTGTAGAGATGAGGGTATTATATACTTCTTTGGGGATCGTAAAGCAGCATTGCATCAAGTGGTGTATATCATACATATGTAACAGCATGTGGTTATTGGATACAACTACTAAAAAACATGTTCATAGTTATAGTTGTGAATATCAGTTACTAACTCGCATGAAATATTAAGGATTAGTGCCAGAATATATACTGGTATACATATTTTATTCCAGGGTGTAGAGTCAATAGTGAGGTATTCTCTTACTTTAACCATTTCCTTTCTTTTTCTGATATCACTTGGCAATACTGTCCCTTGGTGTCCAATGGGGGTTTGGTACCTTGTAGGTTTGGCCTTCTCCCGAAGCTGGGGTCATAACACCAGTTGGAGCAGGAAATGGAGCCATGCCAGGTGGATCACCGACTGGAAGCCAAGTGGGGCTGGTGGCTGCTGTTGTAGAGCCTCCACCTGCATCCCCTTCATATCCGAAAAGCGGATTGCAGTCGTCGGTCACAATCCCCAGCAGTTCTATGCCACCCAGCCCTGTCAAGACAGGGACTCCACTTAACACAGAAAATCCGGGTTATGTGCCTGATTAATTGTAATCCAGGTCACCATCTATTAATAACTGCACTTAATTATAGGTATGGTGGTGGATTGATATACTGCATGTACATTAGCTTATGTAAACCATCCCAGAGATGATACAGTTTTTTTGGTATTTGTTAATAAAAATGATAGATTTGCATGAGCCTTAGCAGGGCAAAAGAGATTTTTATTGTGCATCTTTTGGTTTCCTACCTTTTTGTTTTGGGTGAAAGGGAACCATGACCCACATCAGTATTTTTTTTTGTATGGTAATAGTACTTTGTGCTTGCTTGCTTACTTGCTTGCTTTTTTACCTTGGATTTATAGAAAAGGAACCATGTTTTAAATTTTTGAATTTCTATTGAATTTTTAAATTGTTATATCTCATAGGGACAAAAAGACTTTATTGATTCAAAAATCCAAATTCTTCTCTATAATTCCCTGCTTATTTAGATGCTCTTTCTAGGGAAAAGATTTAATTTGTGATTGGATAAAAATTGCATGAGGAGAATGTTCCAGTAGGGGAAAAAACATACTTGAGAATTATTTTGACTTTTTACATTGTGGCTAATTTTGCTCAGTTTATTCCCATGATTTACCAATTAGACATTCCCTCTAGGTGTTAGAATAAGACAGTTGGCATTGAGATGTTAGAGTAAGAATCCTGACCCCATCTTAAAAAAAACAAGATTGATGTGAGATTATGGTCAGAAATGTGGTGAAATAGTAATTACTTGTTTAGTATGCAGGATTTTGTGACTATGTATGCGTATACGTATGTGCATATATACAGTTAGTACATGTGTACATATGTGTAAATGATTGTACTTTTGCATACATGGATCTACATTTTAAAGTAGAGTATTCTGTGTGTATTCAAGAGAAGCACAGTACAAATAGTGAAACATACAAACATAATGAGTATCCTAAGCTGCAAAATCTAATCTCAGACAATTTTTATCTGGCCAAGAAATTAGGGAATACTTCCTTAGTGATGGGCAGAGAGGAATGTTCAGTTGGCAATGTAGCTGTATAAGCAATTTAAATAAGATATTTGCATTTTTCTGGAAGAATATTGGATTAAAAAGGAAATAGCCGAGTTAACATTTGACATTAAACCAAAAGTTTCTCATTTGTGATGCAGAGTTACCTTCAGCAAAAATATAAATGGAGAAGAACAGTAACACTAAAACTAAGCTAACCATCCAGATAAAAAAAAATCAAATGAGTTATATACTTCTGAATATATAGTTCCCCCCCTCCCCCCAAATATAAAATTAGTTAACATTTATCAACTGTAATATTGGTTTTACATTTGTCATACCACTTTTTTTTCTGAATACAGTATTTATGTGCCTATTTTCCACTCTCACTGCTTAAACCACTACCATTTATGACAGTTGTGGGGTCTGTCATTACTATTTCTGGCCATCCTTATGCTGCATGACAAATGACAAAAAATGATTATTGCAAAAAGCAATATTTTTGGTTATTCAAGACAGAGGAATTTTGACGTGACTAAACTTCCTCAAGCAATTGCTGTATATTCTAGACTGAAGCATTTACTGTTTATCACAGATATTGTATTAATTAGATTTTATGTTGAGCCTTTACAGTATAGTTGTATGTTGTATAGCAGCCATTATCACATCAAAATGGAGTAGCAGTTAAACCATAGAATTGTGGTCTCAATTTAAAATTGCTTTTGGTGCATTCCACAGGAACGTCTCATCACCAACTCGGGATGGAAGGACTACAGTCAGGGCAACATGAACTACGCATATGACAGCTTTGAGACAGAGGAGAATGGTGTCAACTCTCGGCGTCAGGGAGCCAATGGATCCCTCCGTCCCAGTGCCCCACGGGGCACTTATGAACGATCCAATGGCCACAGCAATGGCTATATGGGGGGCCACAACGGCCATCCCGGGCACCATCCTGGTGGCTATGGAGGGGACACACGCTCCCTTCAGCGCCCTAGAAATGCACCTCAGAGCAGGCCAGACCCTAGAGGCACTTATTCTCTCCCACGAGGATCAACTACATCATCGCTGCCCTCATACAACACCGCCATGCAGGACATGACCCCTGACTTCTATTACCTTCCCTCTCAGCGCAAGTATTCGGGTGAGGTTGTCCGTGTGTATGTAGATTACAACCAGTCCAAATAAGGCTATTAATGGTTGACCTCTTGATGGGTCATGTTGATTGCAATTTTTTTGGAAATGATTTGGTTCACATCAATTAGTGAAACTGGTTCTTAATTTGATTTTAATTCCCTTTTATGATTTTATTTGTATATTTAGGAGAAAATGTGTACTAGTACGAGTGGTTAACTTAAAAACAAAGTGGTTTGTGATGCTTAATGCCACATAGCATTACTTTGCATGTAGAACCTAGTTGGTGTTTTACATTGGAGATTTATAACTAACAGGATTTTATGAAAAGTGCACACAATATTTTGTAGAAAATTTTCAGCTCATCCTGTATTGCAGTAATAGGGCGAGAAAATGTTCAAGTATATTCTTGTTCTGTGCTGAATATTCCTTATACTACTAAGGTTTTATGTGTATACTCGGTGCAAAACAAAAGAGTGATTTATATTTCTTGACAACTCTCTGTTGTTATTTAAATGGCAAATGAATATTCTACTTTTCTCTCTCAAAAGAAGAGAAAATTTAAGAGGTAGTTTTCCAGCCATAGTAGTATGTTTATATTTGTAAATATGTATTAGGAATGTCAGCAGTTAGTGTTGATTGAATTGCATATTGTTTTTCATGATGGCAATATGAACAGACTTAAATATTTTATGGATAAATATTCTAGATTTTCTTTTTCATAGTCTTGCTGAAAAAAATAAATGATTTATTGATATATATGCTTTACATCTTTTGCATGTATGCTATGTATAAACACGTGCTATCTCTTTTTTTCTTTTTTTAATATTTTGGGAAACAAGGATATATATATAGCCTTGCCTATTATCATTTCACAACTGAAAGTAGTTGAAATTGCTCAAATTAGGGAGTTTGCAATATGTGGGACAAATTAATTTTTATTTTGCACAATAATGGCAGTTTTACAAACTAAATCTGTTAGACAAGAAATGTTGTCTCTTGGTGGTTATCTAAAGACAAGAATGTCTGCTGCTGTATAATGATCTACAATGAATGAAATAAACATCAAAGTCTTTACAACATAATGGAAGAGAGATCATGCACTTTTTTCTTTCTAAAAGTGATTTATTTCTATAAAGCAGTGGTAAGGAAACCATCACAGTTCTTTTCTTGTATGTGCCATTTTTGTGATATACATTACAACATAATCACTTACCATAATGGTTTGAATTTCAAGTTTTTGTAAACTACAAAGTGTATATAGGCTCAGTGATATGAATCGAATAGAACTTTAGTATGTTCACTGTATATATATTTTATAACAGTAAGGTGAACTTGTAGCTGAGAAGAATAGAAATGGAAAATAAGGAAAGACTTGTGTTGCATATCTTTTAAAGGTCTCAATTATTTTTTGAAAATTTAGATAGTTCAAATTAAAAAATATAAAAAAAAGTTCACCTTGCAGTTACTCCAACGAGGGCCAATCTTTCAAAATATACCCATTATTTCGTATTTATTACATGATTTTTAGCAAATGTTAACAGCCTAGAAGTGGACCAGTGTGTGAGTAGACGTAAGTGTGTGAAGGTTGTGATATCTGTTTTAAGCAGCTGTTGTTGATGTCATGTACAGGCATCAACTACTTTTATTTTTTATTTTGTTATATTGTATGTTTGTAGGTCAGATATGTCCTTTTTTTGCTGTCTTTGGTGACGTAATGATTTATTTGTGATAGTTCATTTATTTTGTAGTGATTGTCAGCATTGGTTCTTTATTTATTATTATTATTTTTTTTTCTTTCTTTCTTTCTTTCTTTCTTTTTTTTTACTTTGCTGTTCATTTTTTTGTTAAATGCAGATATTTTTGTAAGAGTACTTTTAGGGAGTTTTGTAATGTGTGATGCAGATGTACACCTATATTGTGAATGCAATATTTACAAATATATATATTTGTATGAAAATAACTTCAGTATATGCATATATATATATACATACAATTCTCTGGATGGATGGATGGATGAAAGGATGGAAAGATGGATATGCAGATAAAACACAAATTTTTGTACTCTATGTTTGTCTGTAATATAGTTTCTTTTGCCACAACTAAAATGATCCAGGTGATAATGAAGGCCAGTTGTGCAATGTTATTCAAGGTTAATTTAAGTGTTTGCTGACTGATGTCCGTGGAAAGACTCGTCTGAACACCTGAAAGGAATGTAGCAGATATTTTGGAGCAGGACGGTTGAGTGTATAAGAACCATAATATTGAATAGGCCTCTTTCTGAGATCTTGGTTTATGATCTCTTTTAAATGACTACTGATTTTTTTTGTAATCATTTCTATATTTAGAATCTTCATTTACCTCAGGTTATTTTGACAGTAATCTGTGTTTATATATATATATATATATATATATATATATATATATATATATATATATATATATATATATATATATATATATATATATATATATTGTATGTATGAATAATTGTGTGTATGTATGTATGTTTGAGTATTCATGCTATATTTTCACCATGATTGCATTATATTGTATGTAATGTGTCAATAAATGTAAGATTAGTAAACTGTGTTTATGCCTCTCTCAGTACCTTTTTAATGCTTACTTCCACTATGAAATATATAACAGATCCTTCACATTCATTAGGAACTTATTAAGTAAATTTACTATGTAATTATTTATATATTTTCTATAAGAATTAGTGTTAAAGAAAAAAAACATATGTGTGGCTCACTGTGCTGAATATAACCTAATGACAGAAGGCAAGTATGGATCATCTTGTTTCCTTTTTTTTCTGAATAAGAAAAGAATTTAGCTCGAGGAATGGAATGAACCTTTGTGCCCAAAAGACAAATTCATGCATGATTAGATGAGGATTTAGTAATGCAGAAAAAGGTGTACCAATATTTCCAGAGAATGTCAAAAAATAATTCATAATATAGTCCCTGTAAGTTCAAGAAATGGAATTAATTTTGTGGGTTGAATTGTATATAGAGTAGACAGAAGTGATTGTTTAGTGCACTGACGTAGCACTACATCTGTTTACCATATGAGGGTATGTCCTTTTAGAGGTTAAAGTAAATGAAAGGCAAATGTTACAAATGGAAAGATGGAGGACCGGATAATTTTTTTAATAAAGGAACTGTGAAAATGTGTATCACGTATATCAAGGAATATAACCTGTCACAGATTCCATTTGACCACCAACCTTTGTAGGCCCCAGAGATACTTGTTTAATGAACTAAAGATACTGTTTAATTTATATCTTTATTATTTAGAAATTTTAATTTTCCCCTTTTAATTCTGAAGTACATTTCAATATTTATAAGTGCAATAAACTAAGATTTATTTTTCAAAGTAGAAGAACTTAATAAAGTCATTTTTTTGGTGAGCTTTTATCTGCCCGTAGATATGATGCACAAGGAGTTTTATACAATTTTATAGTACTACACTGATATTTCACTTAATCCCAACCATTCTGTGGGTTATGGTGTTTGAGTACTGATCTAGTGTTTGGGAATTCAACCTCCTCTCATGCTGTGAGTGACTGGGACCCCAAATAATCTCTAGGTGATAACCCAGAGAATCTGCAGGCTACTCATTTCCTGCGGTCTGTCTTCATTATTATTATTATTATTATAGTTCTGATGCAATATCTGCAGTGCATTGTAAATTGTTTATCGCTGTTCCATTTCCATTTCTTCTGAAACATTCAATATCTACTCTATCAGATTTAATACTACTATAAATGTTTCTACAGTAGCATAATCAAAGAGATCAGTCAAATTCTTGCCATAAACCAAATGACTACTTGCACAAGATCATTTAAAAGATTGAACAGCTGGTGCCACTTTTAGAGCCTGTCAGAACTCTAAAGCTGTTGCCACGGGATTTTAGTCTACTTGAACTAAATGAGTTTAAATAATGTTAACAAGCATCCAACATTTGTTTAAATAGTAAGCCTGCAAGTCAAGTCCTGATGTTCCATATGATATAACATCCTTTTGAATTAGCTTCCTTTGTGCTTGAGCCCCAATAGTCACTTCATTAAACATCCATATTACATGTTTGGATGTATACTTGACACCAAAGCAAACCACCTGGTTATCATATTAGTGAACCAAATACAGTAATCAGTAGTGCTTTTTCAGTATCCTTCACATATTAACTTATAGTGTCCAGAATATACTGAATGGCTGAATAAATGTAAATTAGTATATACTTCCATTTCTTCAAAACAGATAGCTGGGCATTAGATTTTTTGTCTCCTTCAAGAAACAACAGATCTTTTACTTGTTCAATGCAGAAAAATATGAGAAATTATGACTCCATTAGCCAAAGATGCCCACAATGGTCCTTACATTCTACGACACATTGTGCTCAAAGTCAAGAGAGTCATCTTCACCGTAGGGATGAGGAATCTTTGTTACATTGCCTTGACATATAAGCCCGACTGCTACCCTTTACTTCCACCGGTACTGGTCCTCCCAAATATGAAAACAGTCTCAGCACCACGGTTTCCAAGCAGGTGGATGAAGAAAAGTAGGTATTATAGAACAAGCTAGTATTCTTAAGGTTCACAGAGAGAAAATCGTGACCCCACAGGGTATGAACCACTCTCTTTCCGTGATCAGATGCCGGTCACTTACCCCGTTGAAGCTGTAAAGAAGGTCTATATGTAGACCTTGGCAGGGCCTAGAGCTTATTCGGCCACTATGGAAGGCTTTCATTTTTCATGGTCAGATACGACAATTCTATAGCGCACGGGGGGGGGGGGTGCGTGTGTGTATTTTTCTAACCATTTTACTTTTATTTATCTATTAACGTTATTATTTATTTGCGTGTGTATTAATGCATGGATATGTGAGTGTGCATTTTTCTATTCATTTTCCTTTTATTTATCTATTTACGTTACTTATTTATTTGTGAGTGTTTATATGTATGGATATGTGTATGCGTATGTCTATGTGTGTGTGAGTGTATTGTTGATATTCATTTTATATGTATTTATCTGTTTTCTTTATTCATTTATTTGTGTGTGTGTTTGTATGTATGGACATGTATATCTGTGTTTGGGTATGTGTATGTGTATATACATATACATACATACATACATATATATATATATATATATATATATATATATATATATATATATATATATATATATATATATATATATATATATATATATATATATATATATATATATATATGTATATATGTATATATACACACCCACACACACACGCATATATATATATATATATATATATCTATATATATATATATATATATATATATATATATATATATATATATATATATATATATATATATATATATATATATATATACGCGCGCGCGCGCGCGCGCGCGCGTGTGGGTGTGTGTGTGTGTGTGTGTGTGTGTGTGTGTGTGTGTGTGGGTGTGTGTGTGTGTGTGTGTATGTGTGTGTGTGTGTGGGTGTGTGTGTGTGTGTGAGTGTGTTTGTTTGAGTGTAAGGGTATGTTTATGCATGTGTATGTGTGCGCATAAATGATAAATTAATAAGTGAGCGACTAAATGAGAGAGAAAGAGAGAGTGGGGCGGGAGAGAAAAGAAGTGTATATAAAGAGATAAGAGAGTTGGGTTATACACAGATAAAGAGAGTAGAGAGTGGAGATTAGAGAGAAGAGAGAGAGAAAGAGAAAGAAAAAGAAAAAGAGAGAGAGATGAGAGGGAGAGAGGAAATGAATGAGAACGGAGGGAGAGAGCGAGCGAGAAAGAGAAAGAGAGAAAGTAGTGAGAGAGGCATGGTGGTGAAAAAAAGACAGGAGACAGACAGGCGGGTAGACATCTAGACAGACAAATAGAGAGATACAGATAAAAGAGAAAAATCGAGATAGAGAGAGAAAGGAGAAAGATTAAGAGAAAGAGAAACAGGGGGAAAGGGGTAGCGTAACCAAATAAAACACATCTGGCCGGATTCCGTTGTAGCCTTATCTTATTACTGCACCGGAGTCTGTCCGTCCGGTGGAAACTCCGGTGCAGTTGCCAGATGCAGCGTTTTAATTCAATATGTACTGTTGAAAGGTTACTGAAATATTCTGTTTTCTCTCATGATATTTTGTGTATCGAATTGTATAATATTCATTCTGATTTTTGCAATGTTCCAAGCTTACCAGTTCGGCTTTCGGGGTAGGGAATAATCTCATTAAGCTAATTATCTGAATCGTGTTAAACTTTACGTCATACTCTTTAATTTTGTTTTATCTATTATCTGTACCTATTGCCTTACATCCTTTGTTGTTTTTCTTCGGTGCAGTGTTCTCTCGGCGTGTGTTAGGAGTGGCTGTGATGCTGCGTCATATGCGCATCTACGCTCCTTTTAAAGTCCCTTTTCGGCGCTGTCAAATCGCCCTTAGCGTCCTGAATGTTGTTAAACTATGACTATTTTTGAGATGAGTTCCAACAGTTCATGCTGTGTGAGGGAGGTTTAAGGCCACAGTTGCACGATGCCCCGTCCGAGATGACGAGGCGAGACGATTCGTATCTGACAAAGACTCTGCTGCTCGTCCTGGCCGCCCTTGTGTCGTCTTCCTCTACAGGAAACGACGTTACTCCCCACACCTCGCTCTCCTTCTGCGAACACAGGAATCTCTCCTGCAGTGTTTCCAATCCTTCAGTGGGAGAAGATTTGAGTACGACCTATGAGGCGCACCTGACGACGACAGAAACGAGCACGCTGGCACCTGAGCGTTCCTCGCCTCAAAGCGCGCCTCGAAACGCCACCTCGGGAGTTCCTGGAGTCCGGTTCTGTGGCGTCCCCGATGATCCCGATATTTTCAATAGGACGCGGGGTCAGCGAGTTAAACGGTACAACGCGCAGGGGAGAAAATGGAACAAAAAGACCCTCACTTGGACGCTCCGGAGGTCCAGCAGCCGGGCTGATCTTCCTGAAGGGGTCATCAGACAGCAGCTGACGGCGGCCATGCACGTCTGGGAGCGCGAGTCGACCCTCATCTTTCAGGAGGTCCACAAAGACACCAAAGACGTGGATATCATCGTCAGCTTCGAAACAGGAGACCACGGCGACGGCTACAAGTTCGACGGTCAGGGCGGCACCCTCGCGCACGCCTTTTATCCTGGGGGAGGCATAGGGGGCGACATGCACTTCGACGACACTGAAAAATTCGTGACGCATCTCGAGGCCAAAAAGTACGTGTCCAACAGCCTGCTCGTGACGGCGGCGCATGAGCTCGGCCACTCGCTGGGGCTGCTCCACTCCGACGTCTCCACTGCCCTCATGGCGCCCTTTTATCAGGAGTTCCCTCCGGATTTCCGCCTCCCGGACGACGACAGGTACGGCATCCAAGCCCTCTACGGGAGACCCAGATCCTCTTACCCGTCTACTACTGAGCAGCCCTTCGAGCCATCTACCAGGCCGCCGTACATACCACCGACGCGGCCTTCTACGCGACCGCCGTATAAGCCTCCCACACGCCCTTTTACGCAACCACCGTATGAACCACCCACACGCCCTCCCACACGCCCTCCTACGCAACCACCGTATGAACCACCCACACGCCCTCCCACACGGCCGCCGTACAAGCCTCCCACACGCCCTCCCCCAAAGCCTACCCTCCCGCCTCCAACAAGGCCTCCCGTGCGACCGCCTACGACCCCGCCAACGCCCCCACCGGCCACCCCGGAGCCCCCATCTCAGCCCTGTCCGATCGAGCCCCCCGAGCCCGGAGTGCCTGACACGTGCTCCACGGAATACGACACCGCAACCGTGTACCGCGGCGACCTCTATTTCTTCAAAGACAAGTACTACTGGCGCGTGGACCGAAGGGGAATGCCGTCCATGAGAGAGTTTCCTTATAAGATCAAGTCTCGCTTCTACGGACTGCCTCGTGGCGTCGACCGCATCGACGGCGTTTACGAGGACCGCCAAGACCACCTGGTTTTCTTCAGCGGTCCCAATTACTTCGTGCTTGACCATTTCTTCCGCCTGAGGAGGAAGGGCGTTATATCGGACCTCCGGGTGAACGCCACGCACATCGACGCAGTGATGGTCTGGGGGCACAACGGCCGCACTTACCTCTTCAGCGGCAACAATTACTGGCGACTCGACCGCCAGGGAATGGCCGAGATGGACTACCCGCGCGACGTGAACGTGTGGCGAGGCCTCCCTCACAACATGTCCGCGGCCTTCACTTTTCACTCAGTCACCTACTTCCTTGCAGGCCGCGTCTACTGGCAGTTCAACAACACAGCCATGAGGGCCGTTAGATCCCCTTACCTGACGGCCTCACACTGGCTCAGCTGCCCCTTCCACGACCTGTCGCAGGCCACCCGCTGCTCCAGCCGCTCGCCGGCCTCCCTCGCGCCGACTCCAGCTGTCACCGCCACCCTCGCTCTCCTGGCCGCTGCTCTCTGCGTCGGCCCCGAGTAGATCACCTGTTATTTATACTCTGAAAAATAAATCATACAGTCGATATTTCGTGATTTCATATATCCGCCATTTACGAAAAGGTGATAGAAATGATGCGCAGCACAATGATAGAAGTGGAAAATGGTACTGACAATAATCAAGACAAATATACGGTAATGGTAATGCAGTAACGTAGATCTGCAATAACTGGATAGGAAATGACAAATATAACAATGTTCATACTAATAACGATAACAATATAAACAAAAACTAGGAAAGATTATAAAATTGATGATGATAAAGACAGTGATAATGTAAATAGTAATCTAATGATTATAAGAATATTGACCATGGCATAATTGATGATGATAGTAATGATAATGATATGATAATGGCAATAATATTGATAACGATAATGTTATTGACAATAAAAATGATAATAATATTAATGATAAAAGCAATAATAAAAATAATGATGATAATACTAATGATAGTAATGATAAAAGCAATAATAAAAATATCATGATAATGAAATTAGTAATGATAATAAGTTTCATAATGATGGAAATGATTATGATAGTGATGACAATAATAGCAATTATGGTAATTTTGATCCTAATAACAGTAATAATGATGGCAGCAATAAAAACAATAATATTCATAATGATAGTGATGATGATAGTAATAATGATAATTATGATAATGACGGTAATATTAATAGCAGTAGTAGTAATAACAACAACGATAATAAGGATAATAATAGCAATAATAATGATAATGATACTGGTGATAATGTTAATGCTAATAATATTAACAACCATGGTGTTGATAATAATTATAATGATGATAATGAAATAACAAAAAGCTGAAAATAATGATAATAATACTAATAACAACAATAATAAAAGTGACAATTATAATGACAATAATAGTAACAATAATAATGATAAGTGTAATAGTAATGATGACAATGGTAATAATAACAATAATAATAAAAATAATAATGATGATGATAATGATCATAATAATAACAATGATAATGAAAATAATGATAATAATAATAATGATAATATTGATAATGCTGACAATTATAATTATAATGATAATAATAATGATATTGATAATGATGATAATAATGATAATGATGATAATAAGGATAATGATGATAATAAGGATAATGATGATAATGATAGTAATGATAAGGATAATAATAACAATAATAATGATAATAACAATGATAACATTAATAATAATAGTCATGATAACAATGACAACAAAAAGAAAAAAAAGAAAGAAAAGATGGGTACTCCTCTCTCTCTCTCTCCCTTTTTTTCCCCTCTTTTGTATAGTGCAACGGTAGCGTTCTCGTCTTACATTTTCGCTGACCCGCGTTCGATCCCGCGCGCTGCCAGTGGATGGGAACCCCGGCCATTCATTGCACACAGGGATTAATATATAAGCAAATTAAACATACATGTCGCTGAAATGAATATCTATTGTGACAAATGGATTCAGAAGTAAATTATTATTATTATTAATATTTTGATTATTGTCATTCCTTTCGCCTCCTCCTCTTCCTTTTCCTTTCCTTCTCCTTCTACCTCTCTCTTTCCCGCCCTGCCACTCCCTCTCACTCCCAAATCTTCCTTAAATGCACTCCTCTTCTTCCTCCTCAAACTCCTTCACCTTCTTCACGCCTTTGTTCCCTTCCCTCCCTCTCTCATCCCCTTTTCCTCTGAGCCTCCTCTCCTTCCCCTCTTTCTTTCCCCTTCTCCATCCCTTTTCCCTCTCTAAGGCCCTTCCATTTCCGCTGTTTCTCCTTCCCCGTCTTCCCTTCCTCTTTTTGCTCGCTTAGCTTCCTTGTCTTTCACTCTTCCTTTTCTCATAATGACTGTGATAATGATAAGAACAATAGTAGTACGAATCATGATAATAACAGTAATAATGTTAACAATAGTAATAATGATACTAAGAGTAAAGATAATAATACAGGAAAATGCATTAATAATAACCATAATAATGATAATAGTAACAATAATAATAATGATGATAATAAGAGTAATGAAAATAAGAGTCATGATGATAATGATAACAATAAGATGATAATAATGATAATGGCAATATCATTAAGAAATATAATAATACCAATGATAAAGAAAATAACAACGGCAATAATAATGATACTAACGATACCCATGATAATGATGGTAATAATGATGATGATGATAACAGTAATCATAACGATAATATTAATAATAACAATATCAATTATATTCATAATAATGATAATATACTAGCGAAAATTGCAACATAATTGGTCACAATCCAAGGTAACACGAAGATACACATATGGGAATAAAGCTTATGATTAGAAGATCAAGTGGTGATCAAAAGTAAATAATGATAAGATTGTTACGAGCCTTATGATAGGAATATAGATATAATCTGGTACAAAATCTGGTATAAAAATTGCAAAAAAAAAATAAACAGATGATACAGCAAATTCTCTCTATCTATCCCTCTCTCTCTCTCCCTCCCTCTTTCTTCCTCTCCCCGCCCCCCCTCTCTCTCTTTCTCTCTTCCCCCTCCCTCCCCCCCCCTCTCTCTCTCTCTCTCTCTCTCTCTCTCTCTCTCTCTCTCTCTCTCTCTCTCTCTCTCTCTCTATCTATCTATCTATCTATCTCCCTCCCTCCCTCCTTCTGGGTCTTGCTTTCCCCATCCAATTTATTTCAAAATATCAAACTATTGCTTCCTCATTTCTTTCTCTCTGACGTTTACCTCCCTCCTACTCTCTATCCCAAGAAAAGGTAATTACAATATTACCATTACCCATTAGCAACAGAATAAAAATTGGATTAGTGACCATTAACGCAGGGTTGTTGGCGCGCTGGTAGTTTCCCCTGTTTTAGCTCGTTCGTTTTTTTGCGGACAACATAAGGCACTTAAAATCCTATATGTTGATAGCATGAAAAAATCCCATATGTTGATAGCATGA